>NC_091951.1:197303736-197615736 GCF_031021105.1 Erythrolamprus reginae
ACCCTTGAAAATGTCCAAAGATATTTCACCAGAAGAGCCCTTCACTCCTCCACTCGAAACAGAATATCCTACGAAAATAGACTAACAATCCTGGGCCTAGAAAGCCTAGAACTACGGCGCCTAAAACACGATTTGAGTATTGCCCACAAGATCATATGCTGCAACGTCCTACCGGTCAATGACTACTTCAGCTTCAACCGCAACAACACAAGAGCACGCAACAGATTCAAACTTAATACAAACCGCTCCAAACTTGACTGTAAGCGTGGAACTCATTGCCAGACTCAATTGTGTCAACCCCTAACCCCCAACATTTCTCCCTTAGACTCTCCACAATTGATCTCTCCAGGTTCCTAAGAGGCCAGTAAGGGGCGTACGTAAGTGCACTGGTGTGCCTTTCATCCCCTGTCCAATTGTCTTTCCTTTCTCTCACTTATCATATATATTTTATTTCTTTCATATATCCTCTCCTCTAAATTCACTTTACCCTTATATATATTACTACATGTCTATTTTTCTTTCTATGTATTTGTGTATTGGACAAACAAACAAACAAACAAACAAATAAATAAATAAATAAATATTCTTAAAATTGAAGAACTCCGTAGAAATCTTCTAAGCCAAGATGCGTGTGTGGGTGTAAGATTTCCCTGTCCAGTAATGACTGATTCTAGAGTGAAATGCTTATCTCTGTTTCTTAGCTGGGGGAGCCAGCATTGTCCAAATATATTTTCCATGATCATGTGGCCAGCACAGCTATATGCCAAAGGCTGTTACTTTTCCACCAAAGTGGTACCTATTAATTTATTGACATTTGCATGCTTTCAAACTGCTAGGTGGGCAGGAGCTGAGATGAGGATGGAAATTCAGCCTCAAGCATGGTGCTTGGGTCTCAAACCTGGTCTTCTAGCTTTCCAGCTGAAAAACTCAGCATCTTTGATGCATGGAACTCACTACCTAACTCTGTAGTATCATCACCTAACCCCCAAAACTTTACCCTTAGACTACCCACTGATGACCTATCCCGATTCCTAATGAGGTCAGTAAGGGGCATGAATAAATGCACCAGCGTGCCTTCCATCCCCTGTCCTATTGTTTCTCTCTTACTAGTATCATGTATATAAAACATTGTTATATCTTTGTATACTACCAATACGTACTTGACAAAACAAACAAACAAACAAATAAATAAGTCTTTAGCTGCTGAGCCACCACACCTCCCTCTCTCTCTCTCTCTCTCTCTCTCTCTCTCTCTCTCTCTCTCTGTGTGTGTGTGTGTGTAGAGAGAGAGCACAATAGCTATGTTTGCACATATATATATAGTTGCACACACACACACACACATATATACATGCATGCATACATAAACACAGAAAGATTCTCTGTGAATTCCTAGAATTCCTCCCAGAATATAAATCTATCTGCAAATTATATTAATTTTAAGTGTGTTCACCTTTCCCCAAAGAGGAATGTTTAATGATTCCATCTATCTGAATAAACCTATTTATTTTATTACATGTTACTAACTGGGTTATATCTAGATATTTAATGGATGTGGTTCAAGAAATGAATTGATATTCTTTAAATGGATAGGTAACCCTATTTTTCCCCACTGGCACCAATTTTGATTTGGATCAGTTAGTAAAATCAGCACTAGGTTAGTAATAGGAGATTTAGAAATAAATAAAAGGATGTCATCTGCAAATAGAACATTGTTTAAAGTAGTATTTCTCAACCTTAGCAACTTTAAAATATGAGGACCAACTCCCAGAATTCTCTTGCCATCCATGTTTAGAATTCTAGGAGTTGTAGTCCATATATCTTAAATCTGTCAAAGTTGAGATAAACCTTTCCCTACACTAGGGATGAGCAACTTGCCACCTGCAATGCTGATTCAGTTTCATTTTTTCAATTCCCAGAAAGAGCCCCACATTGCATTAGTGGAATTAGCAAAAATAATTGATGTTAAAGTCTTAAAGATTGGGAAGAGGGATAAAATAAACATGGAAGTGATGTGCCGGTGTCTGGAGGCTGTTGGGGCCTTGATGGGTGTCAACAGACTCAAACTCAACCCTGATAAGACGGAATGGCTGTGGGTTTTGCCTCCCAAGGACAATCCCATCTGTCCGTCCATCACCCTGGGGGGGGGGAATTATTGACCCCCTTGGAGAGGGTCTGCAATTTGGGCGTCCTCCTCGATCCACAGCTCACATTAGAGAACCATCTTTCAGCTGTGGCGAAGGGGGCGTTTGCCCAGGTTTGCCTGGTGCACCAGTTGCGGCCCTATCTGGACCGGGACTCATTGCTCACAGTCACTCATGCCCTCATCACCTCGAGGTTCGACTACTGTAATGCTCTCTACATGGGGCTACCTTTGAAAAGTGTTCGGAAGCTTCAGATTGTGCAGAATGCAGCTGCGAGAGCAGTCATGGGCTTACCTAGGTATGTCCATGTTTCACCAACACTCCGCAGTCTGCATTGGTTGCCGATCAATTTCCGGTCACAATTCAAAGTGTTGGTTATGACCTTTAAAGCCCTTCATGGCACTGGACCAGAATATCTCCGAGACCGCCTTCTGCCTCACGAATCCCAGCGACCGATTGGGTCCCACAGAGTGGGCCTTCTCCGGGTCCCGTCAACTAAACAATGTCGGTTGGCGGGCCCCAGCGGAAGAGCCTTCTCTGTGGCGGCCCCGACTCTCTGGAACCAACTCCCCCCAGAGATTAGAACTGCCCCTACTCTCCTTGCCTTTCGTAAGCTCCTTAAAACCCACCTTTGTCGTCAGGCATGGGGGAACTGAGTCATCTCCCCCGGGTATATACAATTTATGCATGGTATGTTTGTGTGTATGTTTGCTTAGTAAATGGGTTTTTAAAAAATATTTTAAACTATAATTTAGATTTGTTGTGTATTGTTGTATTCTGTTGTGAGCCACCCCGAGTCTGCGGAGAGGGGCGGCATACAAATCTAAATAATAAATAAATGGTCAGCTTGTGCACATTTTTAATGGACCTATTTGGTGTTAAACCTTCCCTCTCTCAATATGAACATACAATTTTCCCTATCCTAAATAGAGTTAAAATTTTGGTTTCTCTAAAGACATCAGTCTGGCACTGGACATTACCCCTATTGTTGTTATTGTTTTTAAAAAAGAATCTCAAACAGTAAGATTAATCCCAAAGACAGGAGCTCTGAGCTACTATGTGAAACTGTGACTCTAACTCTAATCCTAATAAAGATAATAAAGGCAGTTTCCTGGCCAATCAAGTGATATCGAGAGATTCTTTTCCTCTGGTTTCCTCATTATTTTTTCATTAACATCTATTAAAAAACCTTCTTTTGCAATTTTGTGTAGGTGGGTCAAAACTTTGTCACATAAAAGTTATTGAACTGACAATCCTAATTAAAGCCGCTCTGAATAACTGTGTGCCAACATTGCACAGCAGCCTCCCTGTGAAAAGTAATTTGCAGATTTGCACAATCAGCCTTTGGACATTGTTCACTCTTTATGTGCCAATCAATGCACATAATACACAGTTGGAATTAAAGTGCTTCAAAATGTTTAGATGCTCTGTGTCAGTGCAGAAGGGGAGAATTATTACACCAGCTTATTCAAATCTTTTAGCTTGCTGATGTCTTGGACTTCAATTTCTATTATGGAACTTAAGAGTCCTACAAATTAAGAAGGATTGATAAGACATCAGATTTCTTATACATATCAATATTAGCATCAGCGCTTTTACCTACTCCCAGTGGGTGCCATGATATATAGAATTAAGCTCTGGTGGATCTCATGTTTTTGTTTTGTTTTGTTTTTTAATATTGAGTGCTTCTAAGAATGATTGCAGTCATGGAGAGTATTCAATGTGGTACAGTGACATTTCCATGGTGTAGATGGAAGATGCATTGGTTCAGAAGTGGTTTCACTTACCTTGGCTACTGGTTCAAAACTCTGAACATGTATGTGTATGCATGCACTCACTTCATTCACGCATGGCGTTTCTGTGCATGCGCAGATTGTGTGTGATGACATCCTGGCAGGTGGGTGGAGCCTCCCATCACCATTGCTAACAGTTCACATGAACCAGGGCAAACCAGTAGCAACCCGCCACTGCAATTGATCCTGGACTAGAGATTATGGGGAAGAAACCTTGGCCTTTACAGTAGTTGAATATACGCATCCCAGGATGCATATATGGACAACGCTGGTCATCGGGACCAGAAATTTATTCTTCCAAACTTTTAGATTCGTGATGAGGTTCATCTTCAGAGAAACTTCTCTCTAGCAGAGTGTGTGCTTTGGACTATTCTGTGTGTAGTATTTATATGATGCCTGTTGTGTGTGACTTTTTAGATGTTGATTGGGGTGTTACTAGAGGGCTATTAAGTCATTGGCTGTTGTTTCCTTGTGCTGCCAATCCCTTTCCTCTTATATTACATACACTTCTAGAGAAAAGTTCCCTGAAGATGGACTCTAGCACAAGTCTGAAAACTCAGGAGACTAAACCTCTGGTCCCAGTGACTGACCCAAGATTGGATCGTTATCACCATCCAGCTACTGGGCACCAACAAATCTCTCTGTATCCACTAATGCTGGATTCATTGACAGAGATGACATAGGTTTGGGGGATCAAAACTCTAGTATTTAGTCTAACTTCAAGCAATTGCCCCTTGGGCTCAATCCCACTATCCTGGACTCTCAAATATTGCCATTTCCACCTCACTAAATATTGTCAGTAAGAGCAGTACTTTCATATATTATACAGAGAAGTGCAGAGAGGAGACAGCTAATATGAGTTGAGGTGGCGCAGTGGGTAGAGTGCTGTAGTGCAGGCCACTAAAGCTGACTGCTAGATCTGTAGGTCAGCGGTTCAAATCTCATCACTGGCTCAAAGTTGACTCAGCCTTCCATCCTTTTGAGGTGGGTAAAATGAGGACCCAGATTGTGGGGGCAATAGGCTGGCTCTGTTAAAAAGTGCTATTGCTAACATGTTGTAAGCTGCCCTGAGTCTAAGGAGAAGGGCGGCATTAAAAAAATAAAAATCAAACAAACAAACAAACAAACAAACAAACAAACAAATAAACAAATAAACAAATAAACAAATAAACAAACAAACAAACAAACAAACAAATAAATAAATATGTTAAGGAGTTGGCAGAATAAATTGTACAAGGAACGGTTAAGACTGTGGTGGTGAACCTATGGCATGCATGTCAGAGGTGGCATGCAGAGCCCTCTCTGTGCGCATGTGCATTGTTGCCAGCTGCTCTCTTCCTGGTTACAGCGCTCCTGCATGCATGCACACACGTGTATTCCAGTTTCAGGACTCAGTGCCGAAAAGGTTAGCCATCAGTGGGTTAAGGAAACCAGGTATGTCTAGCCTTACAAGCAGAGGAATAAGGAGTGACGTCATAGCTGTCTTTTGGTACACGAGGGGCTGCCACAGAGAGATAAGGGTCAACTTACTCTCTAAAGGCCCTGAGGGTAGGACAAGAAGCATTGGGTGGAAGCAGTGAAGGGCTACCAAAATTTTTACTACCACACTGTGGGCGTGGCTTATGCATTTTCTTTCAACATCTTTCAGTGCAAATTGGGTACCCCACTGCATTTCCCCCCATCCAGGCAGTAGCCCACCACTGGGTGGAAGCTCACTAAATGGAGATGCAACATGAAACTAAGGAGAAACTTCTGGACAGCATGAACAATTAACCAATGAGGCCGTTTATCTCTCTCAGTTCTGGGTTTACCACTGCTGGAGATTTTTTTTTTAATGGACAACCATTTAACTGGAATGTTATATGGTATCTTGTCATGGGTAGGACCCCTAAGGTCCTTCCAGCCCTATGATTCTATAAGAATTTCTAACTCTCACTGTACAGTAACCTCATCTTCCTTTTTCTTAAGCTTGCTGGCACACTTCTTCATAATCCGGGTTCATCCATAAGAACTGGTCTGGTTCGGGGAAGGTCTTCTAACAACAGTTTGCAAGGGCAAACACTGTCAATAGAGAGTACTTGATGAGTGCTTATAAAGCATTCAGAATTTCCATTTGGGACTAATATCCTTTCTCTCTGGTGGACAGACTGGACCACATAAATTTCCCCTACTACCTCTTTGAGTCTTTAAATGCTCATCAATATTGCCTCCAACTTAATTTCCTATCCCTCCCTCCTACTCAAAATTTCAACTTAGTATTGATCAGGGTGAGCAATAAATAGTTTTGGAATGAGTCACCTTTCTCCTCACTCTATCTGGCAATTAACTCCAGATCTGTAGATAACAATATACAGTGATACCTTGTCTTACAAACGTAATTGGTTCCAGGATGAGATTCTTAAGGTGAAAGGTTTGTAAGACGAAACAATGTTTCCCATAGGAATCAATGGAAAAGTGATTAATGCGTGCAAGCCCAAAATTCACCCCTTTTGCCAGCCGAAGCACCGGTTTTTGCTCTGCTCTCTCCCCTGAGGCTCCCCTCCATAGGAAAACCCACCTCCGGACTTCTGTGTTTTTGCGATACTGCAGGAGAATCCCAGCATCACAAAAATGAGTGCTTCGCTGGGAAAGGAAGTCCGGAGGTGGGGTTTCCCAGCGAGAGGAGCCTCAGCGAAATTGCAGCATCGCAAAAACATGGAAGTCCTCGAAACCCCACCTCCGGACCTCTGTGTTTCTGTGATGCTGCAATTTCACTGACGCTCCCCTTGCTGGGAAACCCCACCTCTGGACTTTCGTTGCCAGCGAAGCGTCTGTTTTTGCGATGCTGGGATTCCCCTGCTGGGATTCCCCTGAAGCATCGCAAAAACACAGAAGTCCAGAGATAGAGTTTCTCATGGAGGGGATCCTCAGGGGAAACCCAGCAGTGCAAAAACAGGTGCTTAGCTGGCAATGGAAGTCCGGAGGTGGGGCATCCCAGCAGCAGCGGTGGGTTTGTAAGGTGAAAATAGTTTGTAAGAAGAGGCAAAAAAATCTTAAACCCCAGGTTTTTATCTCGAAAAGTTTGTATGATGAGATGTTTGTAAGACGAGGTATCACTATATTGGGTAATTTTGTTCCCCTGCCAGCCATAATAAGAAAAAACAACACCTGGGTTTTGAATTTGGCAGGGATGCAGAAAAGGAAGAACACTGACTGCATAAAAACATTTGTTCCAAAAAAAAAAAAATTCTTCACTCATTTCCTAGGATATTTTTCCCAGCATACTTTCTTGCCATAGCAGTTTCCTTAAGGATCCGTCAATCATCTTTATTGCTTGGGGGCATCTGCGCCATTGCAGTGCCAATAAAACAGAGTATGGCTAGTTCAAATGATGCCTGCTAAAAATCAAAGGTAGCCAGCTCACAAGACAACAAACACTAGTTAACTCTCAAATACAGAAGGGAGCCTCCGTTTTGTTCCAGTGGGTATTGATTATGGGTTGATTTATATTTTCTGCACAAGTACATTCTTTGCAATGAGAGCTCCCAAACAGCCTATCTTTGGGCATTCTCAGATATTGATTTCTGAAACAGAGGCTTTTGATAACAGCCAATCAAAGGAAGTATGTTCTTTGATGCATTACATTATGATAAGCCGGGCAGAAAAGAAAGACATTACACATGCCAGATTTCCTGGCAAAAATCCATTATTATTATCATCACCACCATCCCCTCACTGTCACCACCGAAATTAATTTGTTATAATAGGTAATTCTTACCCAAATGTGCAATACTGGATTTGTTACTAAGCAGAGGAGACCGAGTGAATAGTTATGTTTTCCTGCCACTAGTATTTTGGATGTGTAAAATTCAAGCTTACGGCAGACACCAGAAAGCCCTCTGTCTTCCTGCTGTTAACATCCCGGCCCCTTCATGTCCCCAAACTCGCTCTGATATTTTTTTTGCCAGCTCCTTTTTCTCCTTGGTTCTTACTTCCTTCAGCTTCTGGCTCCCTTTATGAAGCAACGTGAGGCAGCTCGCTTCATGCAGTATTAATTAATCTCTTCAGGCTTAGGATTTTGGAGAAAGGTATTTTGTTTCTCTGTCTCTAATTGCTATGCTCATGTGGTATTATAACTGCTGAGTTCCAGTTGGGAATGGTAGGTCATTTTGACTTCTCTGTTCTTTTTTTTCTTTTTTCTTTTTACGAAACGAATCCCCCATTTTCCCCTCAGAGGATTGGTCCTTTTTCAACACATTACTGACTCTTCCCTGGATGCTGAATTGTTGCACAGTGTGTCACAGCAGTTAAGCTAATGGCTTGGGGAGGGGAAATATTTGTAGGCACCAAATTAGAGCTGTTTTTAGCCTGGTGCAGAGATGCAGGGATAGGAGGCTTCCACAAACAAATACCACTCAAAGGGAGGGCAATATTTTATCTCCAAGCAGATGCAGTGTATTGGTGGATTGAAAGGGGGCAGGAAGCATAGCTACCATGTGGCTAACTTCCCGCCACACACACACACACACACACACACACACACACACACACCAACAATAGGAAAGGGAAAAAAATCACTTTCTACCATTTATCTTTTATAAACATGTATATACATACACACACACAAAAGAACACAGATAGATAAGCAAACGCTCTTCCTGGTTTCAGCATGCAAATAGGGAGAGGCTAAAATCGATCCTCGCTAAGCCCATAATATGTGTGGAATATTGTAGTGTGTTTTGAAAGTTTGATTTTTTAAATGTTTAGTTTTTTTTAATATTTTAAATCAATTATTCTGTTATTTGGATTTAGAAGTGTTTTATATATTGTATTTTTATTGAATTGTTGTGAGTTGCTTCAAGTCCATGGAGAGGGATGGAATAAATAAATAAATATCCTTATCAATCCCCCCCACCTTATATTTACTTACCAGTCAGACTTACATCTCACTTTTCATTGTATACTACACGAGTCAAAAAGAGGGCGGGGAAAATATTTACTGACCCCTCGCATCCTGGACACAACTTGTTTCAACTCCTACCCTCAAAATGTCGCTACAGAGCACTGCACACTAAGACAACTAGACACAAGAACGGTTTTTTCCCGAATGCCATCACTCTACTAAACAAATAATTCCCTCAACACTGTCAGACTTTTTACTAAGTCTGCACTTCTATTTCTACTAGTTTTTTATCATCATTCCTATCACCCATTTCCTCCCACTTAGGACTGTATGACTGTAACTTGTTGCTTGTATCATAAGATTTTTATTAATATTGATTGTTTCTTCATTGCTTATTTGACCCCATGACAATCATTAAGTGTTGTACCACATGATTCTTGACAAATTTATCTTTTTCTTTTATGTACGCTGAGAGCATATGCACCAAGACAAATTCCTTGTGTGTCCAATCACACTAGGCCAATAAAATTCTATTCTATTCATAGAGAAGTTCAAGGTGGCATATGATCAATTCCCATCTCTTATCTTTCCACGCTGTGAGGAGGGTTAGCTTGAGAGAGCAAGAGTGGGCTCAGATCACCCACTGAGTTCCCAAGGTGAGAAGGACTAAACATGGATTCTCTATTCCAGGTCCTATGAGAAGCATCAAAGGTACTGAGTCCTATGGGATTGGGCGGCATAGAAGTCGAATAAATAAATAAATAGTGCTGTACCTCCCTCCATGCCGCCCATCTATTCCGGAATTCCAGTCTGTCCATCCACTCTTTGGGAAGCTTGAAAATAGAATTTATGGGAATTGGGGAGGGGTGGGGTTGGAATTTCTCCAAAATTTTTACTACCACACTGTGGGCGTGGTTTATGCATTTTGTTTCAACATCTTTCAGTGCAAATTGGGTGCTCTGGGGTGGAGCTCCAAATTTTGCTACCGGAACTGCGTTCCTGACTGTTCCCGTAGGAGCTCATCATTGGTCTTCTCCTTTAAATGGGCTTCTCTAAACTCACATGCCATTCTTACCATCACTAGGATTGTATACATAGCTTGGGCCCACCCAAGAGCTGTGTGTTGGCTTAGTGCAAGCACATTTGCCTGGGGGAGCTGATTGCTCAAGGAAGTAAATCTCCCACACATACACATGCCTTCCCATTAGTATTGCGCCACACTTCACAAGAAGTGGTTAGCAGAATGAGGGCAGGGACACTAATGCATCATCTTTCGACTAGGCAACTACTAGCCTTTGTACCATTGCCTAGGCCAGGGGTGTCAAACACAAGGCTTGGGGGTCTGGATTCAGCCCATGGAGTGCTTAGGTCTGGCCCTCTCGAGCTCCATTTTTGCTGGCAGAGCATTGAAGGAGGCTGTCATAGCCAAAAATGGAGCTCGGGAGGCCATTTTCACTGGCAGAGCATTTGAGCACCTCACTGATTCAGCTATTCCATAAGATGCCATAATAATATGTGATAGGGAAAGAAATCACTACCAACCTGCAGAATGTATAGTGGGCTAGATTCAACACCCATCACACACTTCAGCTTGTTGCCTCTTTTTCCCTCTTGGCTGGTCAGCCAGAATGCGTGCTGTGTTGTTGTTGTTGTTGTTGTTGTTGTTGTTGTTGTTGTTGTTGTTATTATTATTATTATTATTATTATTATTATTATTATTAATTAGATTTGTATGCTGCCCCTCTCCGCAGACTCAGGGTGGCTCACAGCAATAATAAAAACAATGTACAATGACAAATCTAATATATTTATCTAAAACCCCTTATTTGAAAACAAGACATACATGCAAACATACCATACATAAATTATATAGGCCTGGGTAAGATGTCTCAAGATGCAGAGGTGAGTTTTAAGAAATTTACGAAAGGCAAGGAGGGTGGGGGCAACCCTAATCTCCGGGGGGAGCTGGTTCCAGAGGGTTGGGACCACCACAGAGAAGGCTCTTTCCCTGAGTCCCGCCAGACGACATTGTTTCATCAATGGGACCCGGAGAAGGCCAATTCTGTGGGACCTAACTAGTTGCTGGGATTTGTGGGGCAGAAGGTGGTCCTGGAGACATTCTGGTCCGATGCCATGAAGGGCTTTATAGGTCAGGTGTGTGTGTGTGTGTGCATGTAGAGGTCAGATAGATGAGATTGGAGAAGGAGTACCCTATCTTTGTAGTGATCACCCATTTTCCTTGACATTCCCTCCACTTTCAAAACCAAGGACGCCCCAATTGTGGCGCAGTCGGAGTAACAGTCGGACACAAGTAATGGGTATAAATAGGGTCACTTTTATTAAAAACCAACTTGAATTAACTATTTAACCAAATATGCCCACGTGACCTGCAGTGGTGCATAATCAAATGGGGGCGGAGTTAACTTTCCAACCAAACTCAACTGAGCAACTTCTAGGGCGAAAGCTCCAAGCCTGGGTGCAGGGTCATGGTAAAATTACACCTGCCCCCTGCCACGCCCCCACGGCGTGTGGGATGGCTCACCACTGGTCTCCAATAATCTCCATGCAGCGAGCCACAGGAGGGACCTCCCTCACCGAACCCAGGCCGGTCGAGCCCTGTAATCCGAGAAGGAGATCCCCCCACACCTCAGTAGAGGTGCCCCTACAGGAGATCACACAGTTGCTTACGCCCATTTCCGCCCCCTATCGGCCGTCCCCCCCCCAGTGACCTTAAGGGGGGGGGGCACTAGTCGGTGAGACCACCCCCTAACCACAACTCCCACGCACAGAGTGGAGCAGGCGAAAAAACAACCACAGCTCGGCCAATTTACTGTGGCTGCAAAAAATTCCTACTCGGCCCCACCTTGGGCGACCCATCATATGCACCCTGTAACAGAGGGAGGGTGGGCGGGTGTCTCACAACTGCCGGGCGAGAGAAACTGCGCCACGAGGCAGCCCCTTTTATAGGGCTGCCTCACCCTCGCCCGGCCAAACAACGTCACTGCGGCCCCCAGGGATGACGTGGGGCCGCCGGATCCGCCTCCAAACATGGCGGCCTCCTTCCCCCGACCACGCCGCAACTCTGCGCCGGCTGGTAAGGTCGCCGGCGGCTAAATGTGAACAGAGACATAAACAGAGTTTTCCTCCAAAGATGATGCTTTTTAATTCTTAGTGCATGCCAATTGCCTGCAATTCACTTTGGCCATACACCTGTGGCATAATTCATCCCATGAAAGCACAGAGACAGCAAAGCATATCTTTCCCCTCTAGGCCTCATGCAGCAGCTCCATTCACTGAATAAGAAGCCTCCCCTGGTTCTTGGAAATGCAGAAGGGAGCCCTTCACAGAAGTGAAGCGAGGTATGAAGCAAAAGCAACGTGAGCTTTGCACGAAGTTCTGTCAAAGCAAAGCCACCTCAAATCTGCCGAACAGCAGAAGAACAGAGGAGGATGAGACCAAACTAGAGGAACTGATTCAACTCTGCCAACACCTTGCTTGAGCCCCAGAGCCCAAGCAACCTTTCAGTCCGCTTACGTTGACTGCCTGTCCATGAGCAGTCTCAAGGCTTGGCCACAGCCCCTTCTCAATTTCCAAATTTAATACTGAATGCATTAAAAAAGAGAGAAAGCGAGAGAGACAAGGCATTTCTAAGAATCCAGGCACATCTTTGAACATTTCATAAATGTTTAATAGCCAAGCTTTGGGAGTGGAAAAGCTCTTCAGATGACAGCGGGAAAGGAAGCTGTAATGCAGACCTTCATTTAGAACAATCTCTGCCTCTCTTGGCTTTTCTTTTCTTTTGTCTCTCTCCCACTGTTCCTATTAAGGGATGATATGAAGGGGAGGAGGGGTAGAAACGAGAAAGAAAGGTCAGAAAGATGGGGGGGAAGAAAGGAGCGAGAGGGGCAGGAAGCTAGGGAGAGGGAAGAAAATTGCTCATTTCCCCCCTCCTTTGCTGTCATCACCATGCCAAGACTAGTGTTCTTTGACCATGCAGAGCCAAACCTTTTGGTGAAAAATGATAAGCCAGAAGTAACTGATTGTGCTCTATTTAGCTCAGATATCCTCCAAGAAGCTGGAAGCTTCTGCTGTCATCCAGTTCCTTAGGTGGGGAATGGCAATTACACCCATGTGCAGGTGGGTACAGAGGGAAGGGCCTTGAAGTACAGGAGGAAGAGGTCCTATACCTGTGATGGCAAACCATTCGCACATGTGCCATAGGGGCATGTGGAACAATATCTGCTGCCGTCACCCTAGCTCAGCTCCAGCATAGAAACATAGAAGTCTGATGGCAGAAAAAGACCTCACGGTCCATCTAGTCTGCCCTTATACTATTTTCTGTATTTTATCTTAGGATGGATATATGTTTATCCCAGGCATGTTTAAATTCAGTTATGTCCATCTCCATGGAATGTCTGTTTTTATTGAGATGATATTTACTTCCATATTTAAATAACCATAGAAAAATAAAAGATTGACAGCAGAAAAAGACCTTGTGGTCCATGTAGTCTGCCATTATACTATTTCCTGTATTTTATCTTAGGATGGATATATGTTTATCCCAGGCATGTTTAAATTCAGTTACTGTGGATTTATCTACCACATCTGCTGGAAGTTTGTTCCAAGGGTCTACTACTCTTTCAGTAAAATAATATTTTCTCATGTTGCTTTTGATCTTTCCCCCAACTAACTTCAGATTGTGTCCCCTTGTTCTTGTGTTCACTTTCCTATTAAAAACACTTCCCTCCTGGACCTTATTTAGCCCTTTAACATATTTAAATGTTTTGATCATGTCCCCCCTTTTCCTTCTGTCCTCCAGACTATACAGACTGAGTTCATTAAGTCTTTCCTGATACGTTTTATGCTTAAGACCTTCCACCATTCTTATAGCCCATCTTCGGACCCGTTCAATTTTGTCAATATCTTTTTGTAGGTGAGGTCTCCAGAACTGAACACAGTATTCCAAATGTGGTCTCACCAGCACTCTATATAGCAGGATCATAATCTCCCTCTTCCTGCTTGTTATACCTCTAGCTATGCAGCCAAGCATCCTACTTGCTTTCCCTACCGCCTGACTGCACTGTTCACCCATGTGCTTGCCAGCCAGCTGATTTTCGGCTTGTGTGGAGGCTCTGGGAGGGTGTTTTTGGCCTCAGAGGGCCTCCAGGGGGCAGGGGGAGACCATTTTCATCTCCCCCAGGCTACAAGAAAACCTCTGGAGCCTGGTGAGAGGAAAAATGGACCTAACAGTCACGAAACGGGAGACAGGGGTTGTGCACACATGCGCCGGTGTGGGGCACATGGGGAGGCATTAAATTATGAATGCGTTTCGACACCTGAGGGAAGAAAGTTTCACTATCACTGTCCTATACCAAGGCAGCTGTCCGAATAAGAGGGGCTTTCTTGCACCAAGAAATCTCAGACAAAACCTTCCCTAGTTCACACAGTAATAAATTGAGAGAGGAGGAAGCATATTCAAACCAGCAAGTTTATTTATTCTATATGTTCCTAGCTCTTATAATAAAAGTAGTCCTACCTTATGTGGCCTTGTAGGTAGTAGTTGGTCTGACAGGCAACTACTGAGTGAATGGAATGAGAAAAGGATGCAATTGTAAACGATAATCCTATATGTGTTTAAGTTGAATTTTCTGATAATGGCTTTATATATTAAAGCCTCATAAGCATACTATCAATCAGTGTTTCTTAATGTGGTCCAAGAAACCCCTCAAGTCCCTCTCAGGGGGGTGGGATATCTGTGAAATCAAAATTATTTGCCAGACATTGAAGATATTTGGAAAAAAGTAAAACAATATCACTCTTCTCATTATTATTTTACTTGAAAAAATAGTTTTCCGTGAAAAATATTTTATTTATGTTAAAATCTGATGAGTTTAATATTGTTATGTTTACAATAAATACACATTCTGCAAATGCATCCATTTTAATTTTTAATATGGTAAATATCTGTAAATGTAATTCATTAAACAAAAACTCTTTTGGGGTCTTCCATAAATTTTCAAAATGAGAGCCTAAGGATTTTAAGGAATACTGATCTAAACTATTTAAATATTAGGCTTTGTGGAGAAAAGCTATTGGTCTCATAAGCCAAGATGAAATCAGTATCCCTGGCAAGAACAACATTTGACCAGGGGTGGGCTTCAAAAAATTTAGCAAGGGGTTCTCTGCCCAGTTGCTTGGTGGGTGTGGCCATGGTGGGCGTGACCTAGTCAGCTTCCTGCACTATGGTGGGGAGGGGGTGTTTTTTCCCTCCTCAGGCTCTGAAGGCTTTTTTTGAGCCTCCAGGAGGAGGAAAATGGCCTCCCCAGGCTCTGGGGACTCTCAGGAGACCTTTCCTGAACTTCCGGTAGGCCCATTTTTTGCCATTCCTGAGCCTTTATGTGCACTTTGCATTTACCTGCATCCTGGGGAGGGGCAGTGTTATGACTCTGACAACTGAGAAACCGCCCTGGATTGGCCGACAAAGAAAGTGGGAATATCCCTTTGTCTGGATTGGCTGTTGTGGCTGACAGCTACTATAAATAAAGCTGTCAAGTTCTGAGGCGTTCATTCATTCGTCCGTATACTGTCTGTTCTGCTACTGTTGCTGTAAGTTAAGCGAATTCTGGCTCCGATTCTGTCTCGTACGTGACAGGCAGGGTGGGTGGGGCCAGCCAGGAGTGGGATTTGGGGGTTCTCCGAACTGCACCAAATCTTAGATAGAGATAGGCTGCACACTCCCAGTGGCCAACCCCTGCACTTGACCCAAAAGATCTGCTGCTGCATCACAACATGATTTCAAAATTCTACACAACATGGGATTTATATAGCCAAATGCTTTTCTGCTTAGACTTTCATTTATTTTTTTTAAAGCCAAAATATACCCGATCAACCTTACAAAGTTGACAGATGGATTACTCAGATAAAATGGCATTGTTGTTGTTCTTGTTATTATTATTGTTATCTATAATTCTATCAGTGAAGCCGTTTTTTTGGCCAGATTTGGCATAACTTACTAGCTGAGCCCCACCCAGAGCCCTAGGATGCTGTAATAATAATAATAATAATAATAATAATAATAATAATAATAATAATAATAACAACAACAACAACAAACAACAAAACAACAATATATTGTTGTTGTTGTTTTGTTGTTATTGTTGTTGTTGTTATTGTTGTTGTTGTTGTTATTATTATTATCATCATCATCATCATCATCATCATCATCATCATTATCATTATTTCTCCATCATGGGTTTTCATACATGGATGGATGGATGAATATATATATTTTCTTTTGAAACTGGGCATTAGAATTTCATTTTTAATGTGTTCACAGACAAAAGTGATGATAAAGCTTGCCTTGCCTTGCCTCTTGCCTTGCTTTGCCTCAGAGGTCTTCAAACTTGGCAACTTTAAGACTTGTGGACTTCAACTCCCAGAATTCTCCAGCCAGCTATGCTATGCTGGCTGGAGAATTCTGGGAGTTGAAGTCCACAAGTCTTAAAGTTGCCAAGTTTGAGGACCCCTGCTTTGCTTCTTGCCTTGCTTTGCCCTTTGCCTTGCCTATGCTAGATATCATAACTTATTGAAAGTTAGCAATGAGACAGACAGTTTTTCTGCTCTGGTTAAAGAAGAATAAAATTGGGGCCATCCCATTTAATAATAATTGCCCTGTTTATTGACTAATTGAAATTAAAAGAGTGCTGGAAAAGCAACTTTACAACCAGTCCTTGCACTGTTGACTGTTGCAGCATTTCTACAGTCACATGGTCAAGATTCGGGCATTTCACAACTGATGGGCCTTTATTACCATTGCAGCACCATTGCAGTGTACTGTTGGCACACTTCACATCCAGATTCTGATAAGAATAGAGAAGCTGGCAATAAAATGTCAGTCGCAGGATGTTCACTGTTGTGTGTTGTCTCCCTTATCTATTGGGTTACTTAGCAACAGAGTTCCTGGTTCCAATTGTGATCGTTAGGCAAGGCCTCCCTGTATTCTGTTGGGTTTCCTAAGCAGTTGGCTTTGGATCTGAAGGCTTCAACAATTCATAGATTTTTCTCCCATGACATCAAACTATTTTGTGCAAATCAAGCTCTCCCTTGAGCCTGTTTGTCATTTGCCAGCATTTAGAACTGTAAAAGGATTAAAAACACTTCCTTGATGCCAATTTCTCCCACTTGGAAACCTTCGTGTTTCGGTGTAATCTGCTTTGATATAGTGATAGGCTTTCCAATTAGCAGTTTTCTACATAAATAGTGAAAAATCAAAGTAAGTCATGATAGTTTTCCTTGGATACCAGAAAGTTGTGGAGCAAAAGACTCCCACAAAACCAGAGAAATGCGGTGATTCATATTCAATAGATTATACTCATTTATAGTATTATACTATATTTATTAACAATACTCATATTATTTATATTTGTTATCTTTAATATTGCCGCCAGACAATACCAATGGCAAGCATATAAAGTCTGATCTGTACAAATTCTCCTACAACATGTTTTGTTATTTACATGCATTTTATTGTACACCGCCCAGAATCAACTTATACGTAATAAGAGGCCATAAAATTACATAGAGATATAAATTAATAGACACTATTGTCAAGCCGGTGCAGAAGTTGGTGATAAATTAATGGTTTGCCACACTATCTATAGAAGACCTAAAGTTTATGGAAACTTGGGAGGGGTGATTTTCAGGAAGGAACAGATGCAGCCACAAAGCATTCTTTTGAATGATTCAAGGACATCCTATGCCCATCCACCTGGGTGGAAGCAGAAGGAGGACTGGCCATGCTGGCACAATCTGAGTGGGCAACATGACAAGTTTCTGAGTGGGGGACAAGGAATGTGTACTTTCAATTGAATGGGAAACTCAGTTTCAGGTTTCCCAATGTAGGTGCCAGGATGGCTCCAGAAATAAATTGGAACTTTGAGGAGTGCTTTGACTTAGACTCTGTTTAATTTGGATGTTACCTGGAACCTTGATGACTACAGAAGGGAAGAAAGGAAGGGACCAATAAGGGTTCTTCTTTAATCAGATTGATCCCCATGATTAGGATCCGGGTCAGCTCAACCACAAAGATTCTTAATTGTCCTACTCACTCCATATAATATAATAATAATAATAATAATAATAATAATAATAATAATAATAATTATTATTATTATTATTATTATTATTATTATTATTATTATTTATTAGATTTGCATGCCGCCCCTCTCTGAAGACTCAGAGCGGATCACAACAGTAATAAACAATGAACAAATCTAATACTTAAAAAACATCTAAAACCCATATCATTAAAAACCATACAACAATATAATACAATATAACAATATTGTTATATTGTTATATTCCTATAACAATTCCTATATTCTATTCTTCTATTCTTTCATTGATATGTTTTATTCCTATATCTTCTCTTCTTTCTTATATATATTTTTCTATGAGTATATCCTCTATAACCTTCATTACGTATTTTACTATGTGCATACCCACTAAAACCCTCATTGTGTATTGGACAAAATCAATCAATCAATAAAATAAATAAATATTTATTCTCAGTTCCTCAGCATCTTGTTATTACGACCACAATTGAGCCCAAAATTTATGTTGCTAAGTGAAAAACTCAAGCCGATGTGGCGCAACAGGTAGAGTGCTGTACTGCAGGCCACTAAAGCTGACTGTAGATCTGTAGGTCAGCAGTTCAAATCTCATCACCAGCTCAAAGTTGACTCAGCCTTTTATCCTTCCGAGGTGGGTAAAATGAGGACCCGGATTGTGGGGGCATTAGCCTGGCTCTGTTAAAAAGTGCTATTGCTGAGTCTAAGGAGAAGGGTGGCATAAAAATTGAATAAATGAATGAATGAATGAATGAATGAATGAATGAATGAATGAATGAATGAGTGAGTGAGTGAGTGAGTTTTTCCCCATTTTATCACTTTTCTCACCATAACTGTTTAAATTATAACATGGTGGTTACATGAATCTGGTTCCCCCATTGACTTTGCTTTCCAGAAGGTTGCAAAAGAGCACAGAGAACATAGCTCTGGGACACTGCAACTGTTGTAAATGTGTGTCAGTGGTCAAGCATCTGAATTTAAATCACCTGCTGCAACGGTCGTAAGGGTGAAAAAGGTCATATGTCACTTTTTCAGAGCCGTTGTAACTTCAAACAGTCACTAAATGAACTGTTGTAAGTTGAGGACTACCTATGCTATCTTTTCGGAGCTGTATTATATAGCTATTCATAGTCGAGAGACAAATTTCATGGAAAAAACCTGCAAGTCAATCCCTTGTGTACCACACAGCCTGAACTACTATTACTGCAAATCACATCACATACTGTCCCATAACAAAGTTACAGGTACTTTGAAAAGAAAGTAACTTAGCTCATGAAAACTGTATATCAAAGTTGTACAGAAATTTCTTTGTCCCTTCAGACCTCTGTTTTTTGCAAAATTGTTCTCCATTAAAGGGCACTGATCTGAATGAAGGCTGTTTCTGGAATTTTGGATCAGACCTTCAGAACCAGATTTGATGGTGTTTTCTCACCCCTAATA
Organism: Erythrolamprus reginae; assembly: GCF_031021105.1. NCBI lineage: Eukaryota > Metazoa > Chordata > Lepidosauria > Squamata > Dipsadidae > Erythrolamprus > Erythrolamprus reginae. The sequence continues at coordinate 197,323,124 of NC_091951.1, forward strand.
TAAAATCTAATGGAAGCACTGGTAATCCTTGAATTATGAACAGTTGTTTAACAACTGTTGAAATTATGAAAGCCTTGGAAAGGGCGCTTTATGGTCCATAAATCACTTACGACTTCCATAAAACATCATGCTACACACAAGATGCTGTCCTATGCCCACAATCTGAGTATTTGGCATCACGTTTGCACTTATGATTGGTTGTACTGCGATCATGTGACACCCCCCCCCCCAATGCAATTTTCACTGCTGGCTTCCCCAGAAAATGGAGAAGCCAGCAGGGAGAATTGCAAGCTGTTCCTACCAGCGAAGAAGACTTCCTCTTGTCTCCAGGAGGTGCTGGTGGCTGAAAGAGCTGCCAACTCCTCTGGTTAGATGAAGAAACAAAACTTAGATCTTGAAGGTTCAAGCTCCATTCCCACAGTTTCCCCCCCCCCCCCCGGCATTTCGCTTCTATGTTTAAAGGAGAGGTGAACTTCTCCATAGGGGTGTAGATATGGAGGTTAGGTCTGTAGGAAGTTAGCATCCACCCCTCTCCTAGAAAAATAAAATATCCTAGGAAATATTAAAAAGGCAGAATATTATATGAAATATCCCTTGAAACATACTTTTAGACACAAAAAATACTCACTCTTATTAGCCCCCCCTTTTATCAATGTGCCATCAATGGCCCAGATCACTCATCCTCTCCCACCTTTATTAATAGCCTGGACCAGTCTATTCCACATAACAAAAATCTACCTCCTTCAGAAGCCATATTAGGAATTGCCCAAAGTCTTTTCATTACATCATCACCCAGCAAGGGTCAGCTAAACTTGAATTCAAAAACACAGCCTTCAGAGTTGCCCCTGCATGACGCCTGGGAGTCTGACCACCAATCAAAGTGCATTTCTTAAATAGGAACAGGAAACTCTGAGGTGGAGCCCTCAGAATTTATAAAAAAAACTCAGGGACTCTGAGCAACTTCTTTTTTCTCTTCACCCAACGTCTGAAAGCATGTGAGCCAACTTTTCTGTTCAGGAACCCATGCCATGTGCTCCTGTCCACCATTAAACCTTCTTTCCAAGCAGCTTCCATGAATCTAGTGTTTTTCCCACTTGGCACTGAACCCATAGTTCCCTCTAAGCTGAGCAGTGAGCAATCGCTCACTTAAAATTCATCATCAACTCAGAGTTTTCCAAACCTGCCCAGAAGCCGAGAGGGAAAGAGTGAGAGGGAAGGAGAGAGAGAGGAAGAGAGGAAGAGAGAGAAACAGATAGAAAAAAGAGAGGAAGGAAAAGAGAAAGAAAAAGAATGGGAGTAAGGAAGAGAGAAAGAAAATAAAAATCTAGTTTGAAACTAGCTCAACTATTTAAGTGGCATTTTGATATTGATAGAGTTGCCCTGTTATGAGCTCACTGTTATAGACACACAGTACAGTATTTTATTTTGAAATTCTCTGAGGCAAAACAGGGTGGGTTTATTTGTTTGTTTGTTTGTTTATTTATTTATTTATTTAATATTTCTGTGCCGCCCAGTCCCAAAGGGACTGCCGCTCAGACACTATACTTTTCCGCCCACCCCCCAAAAAAATTAGAGGGAACACTGACTGAACCCAGAAGGATATTCCTTAAAACCGACCTGTTGAGCTTCATACCTGAAGCCCATTGGAGCAGTTTCCTTCTCTCCAAAGAAAGGAGCTGAACTTTCACTCCATCTGCTTAACAACTGGGAAGATTTCTTACCTGGGAAGATCGCCTAGAATCTGTAAGGTACTGATGGCAAACCTTTGGCACAGATGCCACAGGTGGCAGACAGAGCCATATCTGCCGGTATGTGACCCGTTGCCCTAGCGTAGCTCCAGCACACATGTGCGTGCCAGCCAGCTGATTTTCGGCTCATGCAGAGGCTCTAGGAGGATATTTTTGGCTTCCAGGCGGCTTTGAGGGGTGGGAGAGGACATTTTCGCTTTCTCTAGGCTCTAGGGAAGCCTCTGGAGCCTAGGGAGGGTGAAAAACGGGCCTACAGGGCCCACTGGAGGTCAAGAAATGGACCAATTCCATCCTGCAGAGGGCCTCCGGGGAGGAGGCAGGGGAAGCTGTTTTTGCCCCACCCAGACATTGAATTATGGGTGTGGTCAATGGTGCATGTGCGATAGCATGTGCTTTCAGCACCTAAGGAAAAAAAAGTTCACCATCACTGCCCTAGGAAGTTGGGTGGCATAGAAATTGAAGAAATAAAGAAATAAATAATCACGATCAGGAATATAGCCATTGAGTGAAGCAATCACATGGGCTTCTTGCTTAACTCAGCAACCGAGATTCTCACACCAATCTCACAACTGACTACCTGTATTGCTTTCCTATGCACTTTTGCAATTGAATAACATTCCATCATTTCAGGGTGTTTAAGGGTTTCGGTGGTAGAGGGTTTTTTTAAGGTTCTTGAGCTAATTTCTTCATTTGTCTAAGTGCCATGTGCTGCGCCTCTCTTTGAAACTTTCCAATTCCCTCTGTCACTTTATTAAATGTGTATAGATGGGAGGTTCGTGTGCAGTATATATGCAAGCAAGGATGTGTAGCAATGCAGTTCCACTCATCTGCATAGCTGAACCGTCAAGTTAGCTCTCCCAAACTGTATTAGATTCTATCAGTTCCGCCAGCCAGCCATCCTCTCCCCAGAAAACTGTAATCAGACCAAGCAGTCCCCCTCCTCCAAACTTAGAAATTATGACCTTCGGGATTGACCATTTAAGATGGCTGAAGATTATCGCTCCTTGGGAGCAGGGAGCAGCTCTCCAAACCACAAGTTTAGTTTAGTTTAGTTTAGTTTAGTTTAGTTTATTTAGATTTGTATTCTCCGAAGACTTGGGGCGGCTAACAACAATAAAAAACAATGTAACAAATCTAATATTAAAAAGTAATCTAAAAAACCCCAATTTAAGAGACCAATCATACCAACAAACATACCATGTATAAATTCTATAAGCCTGGGGGAAGGCAGAAAAGAATTTCAATTCCCCCATGCCTGACGACAGAGGTGAGTTTTAAGGAGCTTGCGAAAGGCAAGGGGGGGGGGCAACTCTGATATCTGGGGGGAGCTGGTTCCAGAGGGTCGGGGCCGCCACAGAGAAGGCTCTTCTCCTGGGTCCTGCCAAATGACATTGTTTCGTCGACGGGACCCGGAGAAGGCCAACTCTGTGGGACCTAACCGGTCGCTGGGATTCGTGCGGCAGAAGGTCACAGATAGGGACAGACCACCTTCAACCCAACCTCACTGATTGCAAAGCCACCAGCCTGCAGCAGCTCTCTTTTATCCTGCAGTAAAGAGGCTTGATTAATTACAGCTGCACCTGACAGTTTTTGAAGTGCATGGGGTTTTTTTGCTTTTGCTGACACCAATCTAGCTACGGCGGCTCCTCATTTGCTGTTGAAGTCTCATCCGTCTGAAAAGGAGGCTCGGGAAGCATTTGCAAGGGGAAGCCAGGTGGCCACTCCAAAGTTGCTAGCTCACAGCTTACAACAAAGGACACCAATTCTTCCTCTTGAGGAGCTAATTGCATGCAATTTCCTTCTGACTGATTGTTCTGGATCATTTGAGCTCCCCAATTAAGGAGGAAGCAGAAAGATGCTAGTGGGCAGCCATTGCCCTTCAGGAAATTGAAGAGTCGAGCCATGAGTCTTCTCGAGCTGAAAGAAAAATATCTAGCTGCTTGCTGGAGAGAAAGGAGGAGGATGCCCTGTTGGAAAAGATAGATTCAAAGAAGGACTCTGGGTCAGTTCTACTCTGTTTCCTTGGCAGGGTTTATTGAGAGATGTTTCTCAGAAGATAGCCTGCACCAGGGGCGGGCTCCACTTACCTTCGCCACCGGTTTGTATTGTGATGTCCCCTCATGGAATTTCACTTCTGCGCATGCTCAGAAGCTAGATTGATCCCAAAACACAGCTGAGGAGCTGATCAGCTATGCTTCAGGAGAAAAAATACAGGTCAGTATTAATCCAGGGGCAGGTGGGAAGGCATTTTTGAAGCAGAGGACATGGAGAAGCTATTCAAACACAGAAAAATTTGCTGAAAATTCTGGGGGGAAAATTGGCAGCGCACATGGACTATCAGCAACAGAACTGGATCCATGACACCATTGTCAAATCCCCAGCGGGTCGCTAATGGTTCAGTCGATCTGATTCAAACTGGGAGGAACCCATCCCCGGCCTGAATTTATAGAAACTCTAACTCTTTCATATAACCGAAGTACAAGCTTGGTGATTTTGGAGATGGTAATTTAATTAGAATTGGCTACATTTTTTATGTTATCCTTTGACTTTCCATCAACTCTGAATGAACTTCAGTAGGACAGAATACAGAATAGTAGAGAGAATGAACAGTTTATTTATTTTTTTATTTGATTATTTTATGCCGACCTTCTCCTTAGACTCAGGGCGGCTTACAACATGTTAGCAATAGCAGTTTTTAGCAGAGCCAGCCTATTGCCCCCACAATCCAGGTTCTCATTTTACCCACCTCGAAAGGATGGAAGGCTGACTCAACCTTGAGCTGGTGATGAGATTTGAACCGCTGACCTGCAGATCTAGCAGTCAGCTTTAGTGGCCTGCAATACTGCACTCTACCCACTGTGCCACCTCGGCTCATAGTTGAACCATTATTCTTTCGGCTTCAGTCTCCACCAAGGGTGTCCACCAAAGATGGGCAAAAGAGTCCCATCAATCAATCGATCGATCGATCGATCGATCAATCAATCAATCAATCAATCAATCAATGCAAGTCAGTGGCCAAGACAGCCATGTTGGTTTTAGCCCTGAACTCCAACCCATGAATCTATTTAGCTGCTTAGTTGGGATAAGGATTCTATTTCAATGTTCCAAATATGTTCAGGCTCTTTCAGCAACCTACAGAGATTCAAATACTGTCCTATTTTTGGACACCCCTGACCATAATGAAAATTAAATATAGGCAATGGTAATAAAGCAAGGTCTCCACAGTCAAAGGGTGAAGTAGAATTCTCATACATTTTATACTTTAAAAAATTAATAGGATGCATCTAAATTTGATACCCTTTTTATCGTGGCTCCTTATACAGGTGGCCTTTATGCTCACCACCATTGCCCCACGTCAGTTTTTATTAGTGTTGTCATGTTAGCTCATATATATGCTCTCAATTCAAGAGCTTTATTGTGCATAAAGCTTCACTTCTAACTTGAGGCCAGAGTAATATGTGTCACGCTTAATGAAATTAAATTTTGGCAACATCAGCTAAATGACCCATAATTCCATCTATAATTCTTCTTCTTGTCCTGGAAGCAAAATCCCCATCTCCCAGTCTAACCTTTCTTACATTTCTCTATTCCTCCCACTACCTCAAGGCAATTAATTGGTTTTAATAAAAGGGATGCAAAAAAGTTTTTTTTAAAAAAAAATTGTTCCATTTTACTGCATGTGAGTATTTTCTACTTCGGCTGTCTCAGTATTTAAGATTGCTGCACGTTATTGCTCACCACTGCATACAGATTTGTGTGTATAACGTTGAGCAAATTTTCCAGAAGACAACACCTTCAGGGCCATTGGTTCTTTGCCTTTAATATTAATGTTCATGGACAAACATACAAGCAGGCTCTTTTGGGGAAAATGTGGAGTGAAAATATCTTGCAACTGAGTAAATATGATAAAATATGATAAATTAGTTTAGTCTGATGCCTCTATGTGTGCTAGTTGTTTGACATATTAAAGAAAGGAGTCTAATGATGATTGCTTAAAGCCCCACAGCAGGTTGTGACTCCTTTTTCTCTTGTCACTTGTTTACACACTTCGCCTTAAGATTGATATTTTAATTAATGATACATGATTAACTGGATTTCTAGCCTGAGAGTAAGTTACTAGTTATAGAATATCAAGCCCTGCAATTGAGAGAAAGAGGGGGGAAACTTTTCACCAACTTATAGAAGTTTGAGTTGTGAACTTCAAACCCCTATGAGGCAGGGGTGAAATCCAGCAGGCTCTGGAGAACTGGTAGTGGGCATATTGAGTAGTTCAGAGAACCAGTAGCAGAAATTTTCAGTAGTTTGGAGAACTGGAAAATACCACCTCTGGCTCGTCCCAGAGTGGGGTTTGAAGGGAGATTTTGAAATATCCTTCCCCCAGGAGTAGAGAAGGAGTGGGGATTTTGCAGTATCCTTCCCCTATCACACCCACCAAGCCACGCCCACAGAACCAGTAGTTTAAAAAAAATGGATTTCACCACTCCTCTGAGGGTAACAATTTTGTTTGTTTCACAAGCATTCCAATTACTTGCCACACAATTAATTGTTTTAAGCAGTTTAAATTGTTTGTTTAATTAATTGATTTTAATTATATTATCAAAACGATATTTTATAGACAGGAGAACTTATTTGAGTTATATGAATTATGTGAATTATAACATAAAAATGGAAATACAGAGGTAAATTTAAAAAGAACGTACAAATATAAAAAATTGTATTCTGCATTGATCTGACTATAGTTAGATTTTCTTTTTTTTGTACTAGTTAGACTTCCAAGACAAGCGGAGCAGTGGTAGCTCCTTTAAATGTTAAATGTTGTTTGTCTTGTGTGTTTAAAGAAAATTAATAAAAATATTTTTTTAAAAAATAAATTGTTTGTGAGCACCTCTTTTGCTAAGTATGTTTTGGTACAGATTTTTACCTGGAGAATGTTAGACATTGGCTGACATCAGAGAATTCAGTTTTGGTAAATCTCACACAGCAAGAGCGCTTAGATTTTTATACCGCTTTGGAATGCTTTACAAGCCTCTCTTAGGGCTTTACAGAGTCAGCATATTGCCTTCAAAAATCTGGCTCCTCATTTTACCAACCTCTGAAGGATGGAAGGCTGAATCAACCTTTGAGCTGTTGAGAATTGAACTGCTGGCAGTCTGCAGAATTAGCCTGCAATACTACATTCTAACCATGGGGCCTCCACTGCTTTTGACGTAATCAATCTTGCTGAACCCAATGGCAGATTTTCCCCTTTGTCCATGCATTGATCATTGTCTATTGAAGCAGATTTTTTTTTCTTATTGATGGGTACTGAACATTTTTCCACAGGAAATGCTTAGGAGCCCAAAGGAGATAATTTGGTTTGAGAAATAATATACAAGACCTGCGCTGTGTGTTGTTACCTACAATGACATTGGAGCCATTCAAGGGATAACTTGCCTCACCTTCCACTGAATTGATTCCCGTGGATCACAGAAATTCACAGGTCATGGAGATGAAAAGGGAAGCCAAGGGCCATTATGGTTATCAGAACCCCTTTTTCTGATCTAAAGAAATATGGGCACTTAAAGCTTTGCAAATGCTATGGAACCCTTTTGAACCATTAAGAAAAAGAATGAATCTGTCAAAAGCTCATATTATATCACACTGCTTACATCCCAGACCACATATCCTCGAATACAGCTCATCTGTTTGGAACCCATATCGCATCTCAGACATTAACACCCTTGAAAATGTCCAAAGATACTTCACCAGAAGAGCCCTTCACTCTTCCACTCGAAATAGAATACCCTATGAGACTAGACTTTCAATCCTGGGCCTAGAAAGTTTAGAACTAAGACGCCTTAAACAAGATCTAAGTATTGCCCACAAGATCATATGCTGCAACGTCCTGCCTGTCGGCGACTACTTCAGCTTCAACCACAACAACACAAGAGCACACAACAGATTTAAACTTAATATTAACCGCTCCAAACATGACTGTAAAAAATATGACTTCAGTAACCAAGTTGTCGAAGCGTGGAACTCATTACCGGACTCCATAGTGTCATCCCCAAACCCACAACACTTTACCCTTAGGTTATCTACGGTTGACCTATCCAGATTCCTAAGAGGTCAGTAAGGGGCGAATACAAGTGCACTAGAGTGCCTTTTGTCTCCTGTCCTATTGCTCTCCTATATCTCCTATACCTTTCTTCTATTCCTATATCTCTTCTTCTATTCTTTCATTGATATGTTCTATTACTATATCTTCTTTTCTATTATTTCTTAGATATATTTTACTATGAGTATCTCCTCTATAACCTTCATCATGTATTTTACTATGTGTATATAGATATATACCCACTAAAACCCTCATTGTGTATTGGACTAACTAACTAACTAACTAACTGAATGAATGAATGAATGAATGAATGAATGAATGAATGAATGAATGAATGAATAAATAAATAAATAAATAAATAAATACATGAATGAATGAATGGATGAATGGATAAATAAATAAATAAATAAGTAAGTAAGTAAATAAATAAATAAATAAATAATAAATAAATATATATATATATATATATATATATATATATATATATATATATATATATATATATATATATGGTCCTGAACTCAGCAGCAATTACATATTTAGGTTAAGGAGGGTACGTTCATTACAGAGGTTGGTTCCACTTACCTTCGCTACTGGTTTGCATGATGACGTTTCGCGCACCTGTCCCAACATGAAATTTCACTTCCATGCATGCTCCGTTGTGGGATTCAGTCCGAAACGCAGCTGAGGAGTTGATCAGCTGTGCTTTGTGTGAAGAAATAAAGATGATTATTAGCCAGTGGGTGGGCAGGAAGGTCTTTTTTGAAGCAAAGAAAGAAGAGAAGCCATCAAAAGTTGTAAAATTCCGCTGAAATTTTTTTTAAAAGATGGGGCACCCATGGACCAGCGCCGCCTGAACTGGATCTTTGACATCATTTTCATGTAAGCAACGGGTCACTAATGGTTCGGGCGATCTGGTCCAAACTGGGGGGAACCCACCCCAGGTTCATTACAAGTTTTTAGGACTGCTAATTCCAAAATAGTACCATTCTGTTTTCAAGGCTCAGGTTGTGCACAAGACAGATAGCAACAATTCCAAAGGAACTTTAAGGGTCATCGAATGATTGTAGATGCACATTTAGGGGAATAAGTGCAATTTAATGAAGACTGTGAATTCCATGCCAATGAGGCTGATTGGAGAAGGAAAAGTAATGGGATACATTATCAATATTCTGTGCGGCAACGTTTTGCTCTTGGTCTCCCATGTACTATGAACTTACAATTGTGCAAGAGAGAAAGAGAAGTGGCACACCATCTGTTAGTTTCAAGGAAGAAGCACAAAAGCAAAATGCTAGGAAAGCCCTTAAGAGGAAGCTTGGATTTTTCTCAATAGTTTTGCTGTTCCTTAATACTGAAGGAGGACACATATGTGAATATTCTGAGGGTGGAATCCAGACACAAAGGTTAAAAGAAGTGGCATTAAATGAGGTTCCTGGTAAAGAACAGCACTTTCCTTTGCTTGGGTTGATTTGCCTGGGGGAGATTGTCCCCTCTCTGTCTCTTTAATTGTCCAGCTGTTCCTGGACCCTGATTCAAGTGCTTATTTTCCCTCCTGTTTCCTCTTCTTTGCTCCCAAAGTTCAGCCAAATTGGCACAGAATTCTTCATTTTATTGGGATTGCAATTTGCTGTATTAACAACTGTAACAAGACAAAAAGGAGGACTGGAAAATACTGTGGATATTTTCTACTTTAGTTTGGTTCCCACACACTTTTATCCAATCCCTATATCAGATCAGAGCAAGCACATGTGCCATCCATTAAATCTAGTAAAAAAGTGTAGGTTGAAGTTTATTTATTGAACAGTTAAACAAACCAAAAATAATTAACTGGCAAAACACGAGAAAAAGCAGGCAAAACAGAGAAAGAGAGAAATGAACAACAGGCAAGAAATAAGAGAGGAGATCTAATAAGGTGACCAATTTATTTACAATAAAAAGGAGGACGAAAAAATTTAAGAAAAAAGTACAATGTAAACAAATGAAACATTTTATTAATTCAAAGAAAAATACACTAATTATGCTTACATCCCTTTTAATTATTTAATTAAATGAGTATGTTCCCATTGAATGATTTTCTTTTTTATCAATATATCATTTTCTAACAATATTGGAAATTTCGAAGCAAGAAATATCCTTCACATTGAATTTTATGGTAAGTGCTGCAGCTAGAGTATCAACATTCGAGCTTGATTTCTCACTTGTCCAAAAATCATTACCAATTGAAAAAACTCTTTCAACTGCTGCATTAATTTTAGGGTAGCACAATGTAAATTCAGCAAGAATAACTAAATTTTCATAGGGAATTTGTTCATTTTTGAAATGGTTAAATATTTCCACTTGTCTTTTATCAATTTCAACATGTTGATTTTCCCATTGTTCTAATTTATCAGAATTTAAATATATATTCCGTCTTCTAATTTCTTCAAACAGACAATTGTCGTCAGTTTTAATATCGGGCATTTCTTTCGATAAAAACTCAACCCAATTTTCAATATCTGCCCAATTTACTTGCGATGAAGTCAAAAAGCACCATTGAAAAGTGTTATTTCCTGTGATATTTGTTTCATATCATTCTTCAACAGTTTGGAAACATATCTGGTAAAATTCCGCACTCCTTTGGTAAACCTTTCCATTATGCCCAGATTTGATTCTCCTAAGTTTGACAATTTTCTTTTTATTATTAAAGGAATGCATTTTTCTTAAAATTGTGATTTATATGGATGGACAAAATTGTTCAAAATAAAACTAACTTCTGTAGCTGAAATATGTTCACCTTCAATCTTTTGAATCATTTTGTGGAAAATAGATGCCTGATTATGTACAAAATACATTAATATTTCCAATAGTTCATAATTGAAAAAAGATTCCAGAATTTTTGGACATTTGTCTAAACATAAAATATATGAATGGAGAGGCTCAAATAATTGTAAAACACGCTCTATAGCAGTTGTTAGAGCAAGCCATCTAACTTTTGAATATCCTAAAAGCAAGCATCTCTTCAATTGGGATTTTGTACTCTGATAAACTCAACAGGGGCTGACAAAACTTAGTTTTAAATAAAATTTTTAACATTTTGGAAATCATGATCACACTTTTAAATCCCACAGACCACCAAATCCATAATTTTAAGTCCCTCAGACAAGTGACATGATTTTTAAAAAGATAAATACATTTGTCAAATAATAATCAAAGAACTTCAATTTTATTAATATGAAATGCACTATTTAACATAACAAAATTCTAAATGCTTATTTAATCATAGCAAAATCTTTAAAGGTTGTGGGGAAAGTCAATCACATATTCCAGACCTGTAGTTGTAGCGAAAATGGAGCTCCACCCCAGAGCACCCAATTTGCACTGAAAGATGTTGAAAGAAAATGCAGGGCGTCCTGCATAAGCCACGCCCACATTGTGGCAGTAAAAATTTTGGTAGCCCTTCCTTGCCTGTTACATAACATTTGTGTCAGCCAACTTTGTTTCCTTGGTGCAATCATAACTGGTGAGAAGAATAGAGAGCTTCTTCCCATTGTAGGCATGTTGTGATTAACGTCTGTACATGTGCATGTACACCTCTCTCCATATGTATTCCTCATATGTTGGGAGGATGAAAGTCTGACCAAGAACAGGATGAGGGCATATGCTATAACCTCCCTCCCCTTCATTACCTCTAATCTTCCTTATATTGACAGGAAATGTCTGTAGGGAGAGTGTAACTAGATTTCACAGAGTGATTGCAACTCTCCCCATGCGCAAATCTTGATTTTGCTGTACTCGTGCTCCCGGAGCAGATTGTACATAAACATGTTTCACTTAAATATAGTTATACCTCCCCTAGAGGCAGTCCATTAAGAGTGGGAAGTAATATACCCAAATAATTTGTTTTTAAAATCACATTTCTCTGAGATTTTTCAGAGTACAAGAATGGTATAACCCCAAGTTAGGACAAATGTTTAAACTCTTGTTTCCCAGTGGAATGGAATGGGATCATAGTTCCCTCTAAGCTGAGCAGTGAGCAATCGCTCACTTAAAAATCATCATCAACTCAGAGTTTTCCAAACCTGCCCAGAAGCCGAGAGGGAAAGAGTAAGAGGGAAGGAGAGAGAGAGGAAGAGAGGAAGAGAGAGAAACAGATAAAAAAAGAGAGGAAGGAAAAGAGAAAGAAAAAGAATGGGAGTAAGGAAGAGAGAAAGAAAATCAAAACCTAGTTTGAAACTAGCTCAACTATTTAAGTGGCATTTTGATATTGATAGAGTTGCCCTATTATGAGCTCACTGTTATAGACACACAGTACAGTATTTTATTTTGAAATTCTCTGAGGCAAAATAGGGTGGGGGTTTTGTTTGTTTGTTTGTTTGTTTGTTTGTTTATTATTTCTGTGCCACCTAGTCCCAAAGGGACTGCCGCTCAGACACTATACTTTTCCGCCCACCCCCAAAAAAAATTAGAGGGAACACTGAATGGGATGTTAAATTGTCACAAGCTCATTAAAATAGCCAGAGGCTTAACATAGCTTTGCTTTGTTTTCAGAAAGGTGCCATCAAAACTCAGGAGAAAATCACAATAATTTATCTGGCAATTTCCTGCCAAATTTCAGCAGAGTGATTTTGGAAGAGATTTGCTTTGTGAGTGCTAAGCAAAAGTTACCAAAGCATCAGGTGGCCCAAGAGGCAAAACCCCTAGCACTTTACACCAAATACATCACTTGTGTGGATTTGGAGGGGTGTGGGTGATTACCAATTATTGCAATGATACGGAAAACCAATCTTGCTATAAAACATTTCACTATTCTGTATTATTTAACATATAAAACATATATCTAAGGAAAATGTTACATGCTTGTTTAGCTCTGGCTAACAGCAAAGGTCAAACCAACCATGATTGGATTAAAGAAGCTACATGCTGGACAGAGACAACTCACCCCTCTTGATTAAGTTTAAGGAAATCCTTCTATTTGTCTAAGGCAAAAATTAATTAAGATGCTCTCCTGTTTATTTAGCTATCTTTGTACCCTGACAGGATTTGTCTGTATCCTATAGGTCGCATATTAACTGTTTACATTGTAACTAAGTTAAGTTAAGAATTGATGTTTTATATTTGTACACACAAGAAACTTGTTATGAAAATAAACTTGCAAGTCCAGAGAATAATCATAGACAGCATGATCCCAGAGAAAGAGAGAGCTTCTCAACATGAGACAGCTCTGCTCAGCCCAGAGAGATACAGTGTTCCCTCGATTTCCGCGGGGGATGCGTTCCGAGACAGCCCGCGAAAGTCGAATTTCCGCGAAGTAGAGATGCGGAAGTAAATGCACCATTTTTGGCTATGGACAGTATCACAAGCCTTCCCTTAACACTTTAAACTCCTAAATTACCATTTCCCATTCCCTTAACATCCATTTACTCACCATTATTACTAGTACTCACCATTGAATAAGACACTTAATGATCCTGATATTTATAAACATAATTATTTATTAACAATAATTATTTTTTTTGTTATTTATTTGCAAAAATTATTAGTTTGGCAATGACATATGATGTCATCGGGTGGGAAAAACCGTGGTATAGGAAAAAAACCACGAAGTATTTTTTAATTAATATTTTTGAAAAACCGTGATATAGGCTATTCGCGAAGTTCAAACCCGCGAAAATCGAGGGAACACTGTATTTCCAACCTGGACAAAGCATTCTAGAAACCATTTGTCAGTGCCTGTGATTTCTACATTTCTATGGGGGTGGGGGGTGGACAGTGTACATATGGCAGTAGCACTTAGATGTATTGTCCCATAGTGCATTACAGCATTCCCTGAATGGTTTACAAATCTCAGCATATTGCTCCCAACAATCTGAGTTCTCCTTTTACTGACCTGATGGAAGGTTGAGTTCCAAGCTCCATCAGGATCGAACTCTATACTATGGGCAGAGTTAGCCTGCAATACTGCATTTTAATCATTACACCACCAGCGCTATTATATATATTAGGTGTAGGCAGTTTGTCTCTCAGGCCTCCTTCAATTACAGATTAGTGGAAGCTGAACTTGAATGTTTTTATTTCCACTATCCCTTCCTAAAAAAAAATAAAAAATTCAATTAATAGATTTAGAACCTGTTAAATTTTAATTGTTTGCTCCAGGACTCAGGGGTTATTTAGAAAATCTAAGAGACTATAATTTGATTTGCTTTCCTTTTACATAGGACTTGACATTAAGAGACCTCTGGGAGCCTTGATTAAGTTGTCACCAAAATTTGAACTAAAATTGGATGTTGAAAAATTAAAGGGTACCACACACCGGTTCTATTTGTGCTTATATAACTGGGCACTACCAATCCTAGTTTAGAACTTTTTTTTTGTCATCCAGAATGTTGTGCCTGTAAAGAACATCCTATGAACAGCTACATTATGACTTCTTCCATTTATTATAGGTTTACTGCAATTGTATTTGCCTGCTCAACCAACTCCATTTGTTCAACACCTTGTCCCCAGTATCTTTAGAAAATTGTAGCCATAACAAAGACCAGTTGTCAGGATCTTCTTGGCCAATACTGGAGAAAAAAGCTTCACAAGTAGTAATTCAAGGGCAATTCTCTTGGAGAAGTTATGCTTATTGTACAAACTAGAAAGACCACTAAAGAAGAATGCCAAGTATAAAACACAAGCCCTATTTATAGTGGCAACAATAAATTTATCTTTCTCTTTTCAGCAGGAAGAAATGTTCACATCTGTGCAGGGTGTACAGAACCAAATAAGGTAGTCAGGTTATCCAATCGCTTATAGACATATTCGCTTTTCAGTTTAATAGGGTGGGCGGTGTGATGGCTCAGCAGTTAAGATGCTGAGCTTGTTGGCTGAAACGTCAACAGCCTGGGTTTAAGAACCAAGTGTCATGCGATGGGATGAGCACCCAGATTTACCTACCACCTGCTCACCTAGCAGTTTGAAAGCATGCAAATGTGAGTAATTTTTTTATTTTATTTTTTATTTTATTCATTTGTCCAATACACAAATACATAGGAAGAAAAATAGACATGTAGTAATATATATAAGGGTAAAAGTGAACTTAGAGGAGAGGATATATGAAAGAAAGAGAATATATATGATAAGTGAGAGAAAGGAAAGACAATTGGACAGGGGACGAAAGGCACACCAGTGCAGTTATGTACGCCCCTTACTGGTCTCTTAGGAATCTGGAGAGGTCAATCGTGGAGAGTCTAAGGGAGAAATGTTGGGGGTTAGGGGTTGACACAATTGAGTCCGGTAATGAGTTCCACGCTTCGATAACTCGATTGTTGAATTCATATTTTTTGCAGTCAAGTTTGGAGCGGTTCGTATTAAGTTTCAATCTGTTGCGTGCTCTTGTGTTGTTGCGGTTGAAGCTGAAGTAGTCATTGACCGGTAGGACGTTGCAGTATATGATCTTGTGGGCAATACTCAAATCATGTTTTAGGCGCCGTAGTTCTAGGCTTTCTAGGCCCAGGATTGTTAGTCTATTTTCGTAGGATATTCTGTTTCGAGTGGAGGAGTGAAGGGCTCTTCTGGTGAAATATCTTTGGACATTTTCAAGGGTGTTGATGTCTGAGATGTGGTATGGGTTCCAGACAGATGAGCAGTAGTCTAGGATGGGTCTGGCAAAAGTTTTGTAGGCTCTTGTGAGTAGTGTGAGATTGCCTGAGCAGAAGCTGCGTAGATACCACTTTGGTGAGGAGGAAACAGACCAGACATGACTTCAGACATAGAGTCATGGCCTTGAAACAGATATGAGCAAACCCCATATCCCCTAGTCACCAACAACTAGCAAATTAAAATCTGCAGGGACTCTTTTTCGTTTCCTAAAAGACTATGTTCGAGACTGTCTTCCACCGTATAGCTCCCACTGACTGATAAGGGCCCATGTCATCCTGATCATACTGTATTTGCAGAGCAGGGAAAATTCTCCATGATAAACTGCAGTTTTTCTTCTACCCATTAACCCTCTAGGTACAAGAGAACTGGGATCTAGGCAGGGGTGAGCTACTGTCCAGATCGGGGAAACGCAGTGGGATAGCGAAAATGGAGCTCCACCCCAGAGCACCCAATTTACACTGAAAGATATTGAAAGAAAATGCATAAGCCACGCCCACAGTGTGGTAGTAAAATTTTTGGTAGCCCTTCACTGGGTCTAGGACATATTGCTTTCAAATTGATCCCTACTAGACCCAGGAAATTAGTCCCTCCCTCTTTCTTTCTTTCTTTCTTTCTTTCTTTCTTTCTTTCTTTCTTTCTTTCTCTCTCTCTCTCCTTGTGTGTGTGTGTGTATGTATGTGTGTGAAAGAGAGAAGGAGGGAGGGAAGGAAGGAGGGAGAAAGAGAGAGGCTAATTTCCTGGGTCTAGTAGGAGTCAATTGATAATATAAAATACTCTAAGGAATATAAAATTATATTAAATTCTGCTCGCTCGCTTTCTCCCTCCCTCCCTCTTTCTCTCTCTCTTTCTGTGTGTTTGTGTGTGAGAGAGAGGGGGAGGAGAGCGGATAGAATTTAGTTATAATGTTATATTCCTTACAGTATCTTATATTATCAAGGCAAACCATTTATAAATCTATATTTAATTATAAACCCAAAGAGAAACAAACCGAAACTGAACATGCTTCCATATACACAGTGGCAGTTGACAGCAATGGAGACACATTATTCTAATATATATTTCAGTGAGATGAAATAGGGGAAGCGGGAGGGAGATCACAAGCTTGTTTTGTTGCAGAGATAATTTCCCACAGATCACCCTCACTCAACCAAGAAATCAGTTTTCATGCCCTAATTCTAACGGTCCCATTGCACGTGATTTCCTTGAAATATATTGTTATCTTTTAGATTTACGTTAATGAGTAAACACATTCCAGTCATACCGGTGATCTCTAAGAGTACATATTTATTTGTAACCAATCAAAAGGGTTACAACCTTCTTTTTTGATAAGTTATCGTCACATATGATGTTGAATTATTGTTCGAA
This sequence comes from Erythrolamprus reginae, assembly GCF_031021105.1. Lineage (NCBI taxonomy): Eukaryota > Metazoa > Chordata > Lepidosauria > Squamata > Dipsadidae > Erythrolamprus > Erythrolamprus reginae. The sequence continues at coordinate 197,339,954 of NC_091951.1, forward strand.
GGCTGCAAGTTTAATGGGCCAATTGAACACTTATAAAAAGAGGCACTAATTGGCTTAGCAGAAAGCAGGAACAAGACTGGCTTTTCATGCTAAGCTCATTCATTCTTATCAATTTGGTAGTGCTGACAGCAAAAGATGATTTGAGGCAGAAAACGCTATTAATCATAGCAGTTGCTGCTTTCACGAACACCAGGAAAGACCCACCAGAAATAACGATCTCAAGGGGGGGGGGAACCCTGAAAAATATTGTGATTTCTTTATTTGTATATGAGGGAGGTTGATAACTATGCCCAAACAAATGTCAACACCAAGGATCTCCGATACCGCCTTCTGCCGCATGAATCCCAGCGACCAGTTAGGTCCCACAGAGTTGGCCTTCTCTGGGTCCTGTCGATGAAACAATGTCATCTGGCGGGACCCAGGGGAAGAGCCTTCTCTGTGGCGGCCTCAACCCTCTGGAATCAACTCCCCCCAGAGATTAGGATTGCCCCCACCCTCCTTGCCTTTCGCAAACTCCTTAAAACCCACCTCTGTTGTCAGGCATGGGAAAATTGATTCCCCTGGACTATTTTCTGTTTTATGTATGGTTTATATGAGATGTATGATTGCTTTTTATATTAAGGGTTTTAAATTGTTTTAATCGTTGGATTTGTACTGTTTTGTGTTCTGAGCCGCTCCAGGTTTCTGGAGAGAGGCGGCATGCAAATCTAATTAATAATAATAATAATAATAATAATAATAATAATAATAATAATAATAATAATCTGGGATTTTATCTTATTTTATGTTTTCTGGAATATTCCTCCCCCCCACTGGGAATATTATCAATTTGTTTGCTGATGAAATTGTTTTGTAAACAAACACATTGGAAAAAGGAGCAAGCAGAGTCAGGCAAAGACAAATTCCTTTCACACTTGGCAACCGCACACAACACACAACCACAGCAATACACGAGCACGTAATAGATTCAGACACAATGTAAATTGCTCTAAACTCGACTGCAGAAAATACGATTTCAACAATAGAGTGATCAATGCCTGGAATGCACTACCTGACTCTGAGGTTTCTTCCCCAAACGTCAAAAACATTAACCTTAGATTGTCTACAGTTCACCTCTCCCCATTTCTAAGAGAGAAGGGCATGCATAATTGCACTATTGTGTCTACCGTCCCTGTCCTACTGTCCTATTGTCCTCTTCTATCATTACTTTTTACTTATGTTTATACAAACTACTATTATCCTATACATGTTTGACAAATTAATAAATAAACAAACAAGCAGGTAAGAAAGTAAGTAAGTAAGTAAGTAAGTAAGTAAGTAAGTAAGTAAGAAAGAAAGAAAGAAAGAAAGAAAGTAAGTAAGTAAGTAAGTAAGTAAGTAAGTAAGTAAGCAAGCAAGCAAGCAAGCAAGTAAGTAAGTAAGTAAGTAAGTAAGTAAATACATAAATAAAATAATTAAATTCTATTGTAGGAGAAATTTCTCCCACAATGTCCATAAAAGTTCATTAAAATTCCAAAACCATTATATAATTCCATCGAAGCACAGATTATTACAGTACTGTACCAGAGACAGCAAAGGCGAAACCTTAAGTGGGCAGGGATACAACCTCTCTTTCTAGAGCTATGCAGGTTACTTATACAGCTGCAAAAACCAGCACAACAGGCAAACTGGAAGTTCAGAAAATGCACTTCCAGTTTGCCCATTGTGCTGTTTTGGGGGGTGGGGGGGGTTTTGTTGTTGTTTTTTTTTAACTCTGGAGCTTCAGGAAGCTTCCCTGAACCCTCCAGAGTGCAAAAAACAGCACAATGGCAAACCAGAAGTGTGTTTTCCCAAAACCCATTGAGGCTTTTTTTTTTTGCCTCCTGGGTGTCTGGAGGATGAAATGGCCTTTTCCAGGGCTGAAAATCAGCTGGCGCATGCTGTGGCTGAAACATAGCAAAGTCTCACATGCCCTCCGATATGGCTCTGCGTGCCAGCTGTGGCACACGTGCCATAGGTTCAGCATCACGGACCCAGATAATTGTGGATCTCCATAGACAAATTATTTATTTTTTTGAGATTTAACCAATTTCACAACAACAATTTCAAACTCCAGGAATTTCAGGCAATCTCAAAGAACCTAAAAATAAGACTTGGGCCCCTTGCACAATTTCAGCTATTTTGTTTTATCATTCATTTCTTTTTAATTTGGTAGGTGAAAAGAAAGGATATGTATGCTATATGCATGTCCCTTGAGAAAATGAACGTGAAGTAGCGGAGTCATCAAAAGCAGATGGCGATTCAGACATTTTTTTAAAAAACAAAACAAAAACAAAGGTCCAATCCTGCATTTTATCCAGCCAGTCTTCTCATTCATACAAAGAGATGGAAAGCAAGAATGTCAAATTGATGCTTGTAATAACAGGATAAGAGGATAAGGATCAAATGTAATTTAGAGAAAGTAGAGATATTGTTATGGCTGCTGGCTAATATGTCCAATGGGTTGTGTTCAACCTGTTCCGGAAGATATTGTACTACATCTAAGACAGAGGTACCAAACTTGATTTCATTGAGAGTCGTATCAGGGTTGTGGTTTGACCTTGGAGGGGCTGGGGGCAAAGCCAGGGGGCGTGGCCTGCCTGACATCACATTTCAGGGACCCCTGTGGCGGCCCAAGTGCTCTGTCAGTAAAAGGCTGAAAGGCCCTTAAAACATGGAGCCGTTGAGCAACAACACACTCCTCTGACTAGAATCAATGAAAGATTGATAGATGAATGTTTTATGGTGAATGTTTATATGAAGGTTTTATGATGATTGATTGACAGCTGAATGTTTTAGTTCATGGAGTTTTATTGATTGTATAATGTTTTTCTATCTTTGTATGTCACCCTGAGTCCATTGAAGAAAGGCAGCATATAAATCTAATAAATTCAATTCGATTCGATTCAAAAACAAACTCCCGTTCGCCATTTTCATTGGCAGAAACACCGCAGGCCGGTCCTTCACTGTTTCCAAGGAAACCCCGTGAGCCAGATCTAAGCATCCCATAGGCCAAGTCCAGCCCACAAGCCTTGAGTTTGATATTCCTTCTTTAAGAGATCATGTTTACAATTTTTACTGATCCATCATTGTCATTAGAAGCAGACTATTTCAATGACCAAGCATTTCAGTTTTCACCTTAATCCTGCATTTCAGAAATCATTAAAGACACTCACAAACCTGCTCAGAATTAATCTTCTCAAGTCCTACTATAGATCAGGCTGTTATCTGAACAGGAACCCAAATTAATCTTTTAACTTTTCAGAAGTATCCCGTCTGCGTTGCTGAGATATCTGAAAAGCAATTGAGGGAATCTCAACCCTTCCCTATGTACCCAACGTGTAAAGAAAGCTGGGATAGGGAGCAGGGAGAATGGCATTCATTTCTTACCTGTACTCAGGGGTGGGCTACTGCCCGGATGGGGGGGAATGCAGTGGGGTAGCGAAAATGGAGCTCCACCCGAGAACACCCAATTTGCACCAAAAGATGTTGAAAGACAATGCAGGGCGTCCTGCATAAGCCACGGCCACAGTGTGGTAGTAAAAATTTTTGATAGCCCTTCACTGCCTGTACTGTGTTCCAATATAAAGAGCAATCATTGTCTCCAAATCTCTATTCTACTATTTGGATAAGAAGGGGAGATTGAAAATCTGGCACTGTCTTTCAGTTGAGTTCATGATTATCAAAACAATTCCATTCATTACCATCTGTTTCTTTACCCAGGACATCTGCAAGAAATACAGAGAGTGGAATTCATTGATAAACCACATTGTCCATAAGTTGTGCAAACAGTCTTTAATTCCCTGATAAAAATGATGTTGGGTCTGAGCTTAAGCTTAAAATCTTGCTATCTATTGTGCTTAGCGGAAAAAAAGCTCCTAATTTTTTGTATCAAAAGATACCTCCATGCTGTCACCATTTTTCTCTGTGGACCCTCTGAAGCATTTTTAAAGGGGCTTATACTTCAACATTACCCTCCCTAAGTTGAAGAATTCTAGATGAGCATTTCTCAACAAACTCAAACTCAACCCAGACAAGACGGAGTGGCTGTGGGTCTTGCCTCCCAAGGACAATTCCATCTGTCCGTCCATTACCCTGGGGGGGATCATTGACTCCCTCAGAGAGGGTTCGCAACTTGGGCGTCCTCCTCGATCCACAGCTCACATTAGAGAAACATCTTTCAGCTGTGGCGAGGGGGGCTTTCGCCCAAATTCACCTGGTGCACCAGTTGCGACCCTATTTGGACCAGGAGTCACTGCTCACAGTCACTCATGCCTTCATCACCTCAAGGTTCGACTACTGTAACGCTCTCTTCATGGGGCTACCTTTGAAAAGTGTTCGGAAACTTCAGATCGTGCAGAATGCAGCTGTGAGAGCAATCATGGGCTTTCCCAAATATGCCCATGTTACACCAACACTCAGCAGTCTGCATTGGTTGCCGATCAGTTTCCGGTCACAATTCAAAGTGTTGGTTATGACCTATAAAGCCCTTCATGGCACCAGACCAGATTATCTCAGGGACCGCCTTCTGCCGCACGAATCCCAGCAACCGGTTAGGTCCCACAGAGTGGGTCTTCTCCGGGTCCCGTCAACTAAACAATGCCGCTTGGCGGGACCCAGGGGAAGAGCCTTCTCTGTGGTGGCCCCGGCCCTCTGGAACCAACTCTCCCCAGAGATTAGAATTGTCCCCACCCTCCTTGCCTTTCGTAAAGCTCCTTAAAAGCCACCTCTGCCGCCAGGCATGGGGGAATTGAGATGCTCTTTCCCCCTGGGCCTTTACAATTTCATGTGTGGTATGTCTGTATGTATGTTTGGTTTTTTATATTAATGGGTTTTTTAAATCATTTTTAGTATTTATTGGATTATTATTGTATATTGTTTTATTACTGTTGTTAGCCGCCCCGAGTCTCCGGAGAGGGGCAGCATACAAATCCAATAAATAAATAGATGGATAGATAGATAGATAGATAGATAGATAGATAGATAGATAGATAGATAGACAGACAGACAGACAGACAGACAGACAGACAGACAGACAGACAGACAGACAGACAGACAGACAGACAGACAGACAGACATTGGATATATAAAAGTCAGCATCCAGCCAGTTTCCAATCCCTTCTGTTCCTCCTTAGTTTCTCCTAGATTGTTTCCTCCGTGATTTCAAAATGATCTTGCAAATTGCAGGGGGGAGGCAAGAACCAATTGGGGAGGGGGGAAATTACCTTGGAGCATTAGTATGCACATTGCTGATCCAAACAGCACTTTTAAGTACAAGTAGAGAAATACCTCTGCTCTCCAAAGGAGATAGCGATTTCTTGATGCATGTGTAGAGTTGACAGTGAAGAGTTACCAAAACTTTTACTACCACACTGTGGGCGTGGCTTCTGCATTTTCTTTCAACATCTTTCAGTGCAAATTCGGTGCTCTGGGGTGGAGCTCCATTTTCGCTACCCCACTGCGCTCCCCCCCGCCCCCATCTGGGCAATAGCCCATCCCTGAGAGTTGATCAAGGAGCACCACAAACACCACATGGGGCAGGAACTTCGTTTCAGCAATCTCTTGGGTTCCTGGTGTGTTTTCATGGCTGCTATGGGCTACTGACTTCTTTATCAGAGATCTGAAACTGAACACGGCAACGGATATTCCATCCTTATATGCCTGCCTGTATTCAATGAAACATAATGCCCACCAGTGATGGGCGAACCCAACGAAGTTCAGGTTCGGCGACTTCAGCCGAACTTTGGCATGAAGTTTGTGTGAGTTCGCCAAACCTGAACCCAAACCCCGTACTCTTCTGGAGATAAAGCCATGCTTTATTAAAACTGGAAAACACTGGAACTGCTGAAGACAGGAACTGCAGTCTTGGTCAGGATCAGGAACCTTTTTTTTCTTGGGTCCTGGGTGTCAGGCTGGGCACCCAGAACAAGGCACTAGAAAACACTGGAACTGTTGAAGACAGGAACTACAGTCTTGCTCAGGAATTTTTTTTTTCCTTGGGTCCTGGCTGGCTTTGCCCACAAAATCAAATTAAAATACTTTACAACTGGAACAGGAGGAGAGAGGAACTGCCCCCCTGTCTTTATCTTCTTCTGCCCTGGCTGGATTGCTAGGCTGGTATACCCCCCCCCCTTCCCACACAACTTTTCTTCTTTCTTTAACTTGGATGAAGACAATGTTACAGTTTAGAAATATCAATTTCAGTGAAGCAGCAAGCAGATGCAGGCAAATTGCTCTTGGAAATCTCCCCAACCTATCTCTCCCTCTCAGCAGCAGCAACAGGACTGTCCCTAACTAGCTTCTATCTCTTGCAATAGCGATGGACCTCATGGTGCTGCCTTTTATAGAGGCAGGTCAGGTGCCCCTCTGAACCAATCTAAGCCATGCATCTGGCTGGCCAATCACTGGCCAGCAGGACTTGTGGCCAATCACAGCCTTTTCTTGCGTTTTATGTCCGGAGACCGCATGGCTTGAGCTAAGAAGAACACTGTTGATTGGTGCATCGCGGAGTTTGTGCCAAATAATAATAATAATAATAATTTATTGGTTTTGTATGCCGCCCCTCTCCGTAGACTTGGGGCAGCTAACAACAATGGTAAAAACAGCATGTTTTTGCACAGACTTTCAAACAAGTTCGTGTTCGGGTTCAGCATGCCGAACACAGCAAAGTTCGGTACTAACCCGAAGTGTGCAAGTTCGGTTCGCCCAACACTACCCACCACCAATTGCTAACCGTCATGTGAGTGGCTGTGGTTCAGGGAGGTTTATAAATTTCTATTGCCTCTCTTATCATTCTAGGGAAATCTCGGTTTGTAATTAATTAATTAATAATTAATAAGCGGTTGCTAATTTAAAAAAAATCTCCAAAATGAGAAGCAATAGAAGTTTATAAACTCTCATCCTCTGTCATCTACGTGTCATCTACATGTCTGGAGATGTGAGCAGCACAAGCAAGCAAAATGCCTGTTGTATATTCCTCACGGCCTCCCTCCCAAATCATTTTGCCAGTCTGTTGTGTTGATGTAACGTGATCTAAGGCCCCTACAGATATTTCATCTAGATCATTTCATTCACATGGGATTCCTTCAGTGACAAAACCCCAGTTCATTATTTTTACTGCCTAATTATTCTGCCTTTAAAAATAAAACATTGAACCATTTGTGAGAAACCAAGCACAATGCAAGAAGGAAGAATAATACTGTAATATTATTTTAAGCTAGTAGAGGGTTTTTTAAAAAACAAAAACAAAAAAACAAAAAAAGTCCAATCTGCTGCACAGGTATGCCAAGGCTGGAGGGGTTGATCTTAATTTGATGATCAATTCTGTTTGCATTTGCACTTTTACAACTCATTGGGTCAGAGGGTAAAATATAATCGGTGTCAAAGACTGCAGGCTCAAGAATTTCACTGAAGCGTATCAATCCATTTATTGATTCATGATGCCTGAAAATAATATTAGCTCTCTCTGGAAACCGCAGAGGCAGACATAACACCTTTACGACTTTGGAAGTATTATAAATGGTCAACAGGCAGCATAAGAAAGCAATAGGAACCAAACCAATGTAATATCAGTAAGGATTCAGAGTGTCATAAAAGCAATAGGAGAATTTCACTGGCAAATTGAATGCTAACTCCAGACAGCATCACTCTCCTAAATGCCCCTCCAGCCCATGTAGGATATTTCTTGCACATTTTGGACTCTTTAAGAGGGATAATAAACAAGAGGCATAGTATCATGTAATAGCTAGCCGGTATTGGAAAATGAAGAAAATCCAGAACAAAAAAATAATAATAATATAGCAACATTGAGCTATAACAATAACCAAAAGAAAAGCAGACAAACCACAACTTTCAAGGTTTATTTTTCTCTTTTTGACCTTATACAGTGGTACCTCCACTTACGAACTTAATTTGCTCCGTGACCAGGTTCTTAAGTAGAAAAGTTTGTAAGAAGAAGCCATTTTTACCATAGGAATCAATGTAAAAGCAAATAATGCATGCTATTGGGGAAACCACAGGGGGCTGGAGGCCCTGTTTCCTTCCAGCAGATTCCTAGAGAGGCCCCACAGAGGCTTCTCCTCGCCTTTTCCAGCCCTGTTTCCTCCCAGGAGATTCCTAGAGAGGCCCCACAGAGGCTTCTCCTCACCTTTTCCGGCCCTTTTTCCTCACAGGAGATTCCTAGAGAGGCCCCATGGAGGCTTCTCCCTGCCTTTTCCAGCCCTGTTTCCTCCCAGGAGATTCCTAGAGAGGCCCCACAGAGGCGTCTCCCTGCCTTTTTCAGTTACAATTTCAGAGGCTCAGGTTTGTAATGGTTCTTTAGAAGAGGCAAAAAAAAAATCTTGAACACCCGGTTCTTATCTAGAAAAGTTCGTAAGTAGAGGTGTTTGTAGGTAGGGGTACTACTGTATATGCCCATCCAATTTTAATGTACATTATGTACATTCCATGATATTCTGTGATGTGTCAAGTGGATGAATTTTCATCTGAATTTCTGTTTATGAATTTACTTGATCCATTGGTTACATTGATTACCTTGGATAGGAGGGTAATATATAATAGAGAGGAACAAAAGTAAATTATGTATATTGATATGGAAAGCTGTAAAATGATCCTAAATGGTTAAGTATTGGTTTTTTACATTACATTAAGTTATGTTGTGCTGTGCTGTGCTGTACTATCTTTTCTTTTTCTGTATTTGTGGTTGTTTTTAAAAGATAAAACTTTAATAAAAAAAATTTTTTAAAAAAATTACTTAATTATTTTCGCTCAATCACCCAAATAATCTAACAGTGCTCTATGTTCTTTGTGAACCTTTCAACCCTTCCAGGTAGTCCAGAACGGGAAACCAAAAGCAGGGATACTAATACTTACTTTTATTATAAGGTTACAGTAACAGATTCTCTTGAATTCATTTCTTCCCCTCCTGCCTTCCCAAAGGATTTTAGTTAGATAGGGTCAATTCAGAGATGATTTCCGCAAACACCCCCCCCCATTCCTTCTGTTGACTGAGATGTCTATTCTTTGATCATTATTTTGGTTGCAGCTCCCCCTCCTGCCTCTCAAGGTTACTCTCCCTGTACAATGGTACAGACCTTTATTTTGTGTGTTCAGCTTTTCATTAGAGAGATGTTTCAGCACCATTAAGACTTTATCAGCACCATAGTATTGGCCAGGTTGACACATTAACAGAATGATTCAGCACCTTATCTCAAAACTGAACTTTTCCATTATTTCCTTCCATTTTAGTCCAGCACAATTTTATTTTATATTCCTTATTTATTATTTACTTAATTATATTAGGTAGATGTGAGGCATATGCAGTCCAGTGAAATAGGAGGCTGAGAGTTGGAGATCAGTCAAGGAGACCAACTGGTATAATTGCCAAATGATCTATCTATCTATCTATCTATCTATCTATCTATCTATCTATCTATCTATCTATCCATCCATCCATCCATCCATCCATCCATCCATCCATCTATTCAATTTGAATGCCGCCCAACTCCCCAAGGACTCTGGGCAGTTCACAACCAGAACATCATCTATCTATCATCTTTCTTTCTTTCTTTCTTTCTTTCTTTCTTTCTTTCTCTTTCTTTCTTTCTTCTCCTCCTCCTCCTCCTCCTCTCTCTCTCTCTCTCTCCCTATCTTACCCCCTTATTCTTGTTGGTCTTTTTCTGCTCTTCCTGTTCTCCCTTATCTTTGATGTTCATACCCCTTCTGATACTTTTCTTAGTTCCCGAAGTCACAATTCCTGGCCCAGTACTCCTTCTCTAACCATCCCATCACTTTTCCTGTCCCCACCTGTAATGGAATGTGTAGGTGATCTTGGGGAATGAAGGGAAGAGGTACCGCCTAGGAAACAATCAGACAAGGGAGAATGGAACCACCACCACCACCACCCCAGTGCTTAAAATGGTCAGAGAAACCCAATAGTTCACGGATCTAAAGTTTGAACCTTCAGATTTGTAAGAGTCTATTAATCTAGCCTTACAACAAAGTAGAATTAACTTATCTAGTCATGTTTCCTATCTGGGAGGGCTGACACAACCTATTCTGCAATCTTTCTGCATTGTAGTTATATCTACCTTGTGAGCCTATTACCTCCCCTTTTATATCTACATCACATCTTTATCACCCTCTTAATCCTATATGCTCCTTTCATAGCCTCCTGTAACTACTTTCCCAGGTACTCCATCATTTTATATTCCTCTCACGTTCCCCAGTTTATCAGATCTTGAAGCCCTCCCCCGCCTTTTCTTCTTGGGTGGCTGTATCAGAATTTCAACCAGCAGTCATCAGTCAGATTTTCTTCTTGAGATATCTTTGAGGTAATATGGGACCCAAAGGAATTGTGGGGAAATGAAGATGAGAATAGCCGGAGCCTGAATGTCACTATGAGGCAATTCCAGCCATCAAAGCGGGGAAGAGGCTATAAGCATCGGTGCCCTCACCTTGTTATCATGATGTCCAAATGATGAGCTGTACTTTTGCAGGATCGCAATGTGAATTCCGCCCTTTAAAAAATATCTCATGGTACCACATGCAAGTATGTAAGTGACAGCATTTGCACCACAATATTGCAATGCACATTCTTTTAGTTGTCCCCTTCTCTCCAGCACCATCACCACCACTACAATCCAGAAATGCTCATGGCTACAAATTGCATAGAGCAATAACAATATCTAATTAGCCAGGTTTATTGGGAGGAAAATGAGGTAGGCTACCTAATCTATCTGTTATCAACAAGGGTTATACCATTGATCCCTTTTCTACCTCTCTTTTGATTTTAGGCATTATTGGTAGCCATCTATGACATAAAAACCTTTAAGGAGGCAGAAATAATTTGCACTGTTAAAATAAAATTGGTTGACAAAGGCAAAGGAAAGGTTCTCATGGTACTAACCAACCCTGTGACTGTGTGCTCCTTTGGGGTCCTTTGAAAGCATCACATGAAATATTTGCATAAAACCAAAACTAATTTCCACAGATGGCTAAATCCACTGGCCTAGCCATCTGTCAAAATTCTCTTTCTCCCTAGCTCCAACCTGTATTAAGAATGATTGGTAGGTGTTTTCCCATTAGTGTAGCAGCTGCTAATGTTTGGTGGGAGGGGAAGGAAAAGAAAGGCAGGGGGGATGCCCTGCCCTCCCTTCACTAAAATAAGGATGATATTGTATGTTGGAATTGAGCCCGCAAGCAGAATATCTCCAGTGAGGGCAGCCATTTTGTGGTTTAGAGATTTCTGCTCATGATTTGGAGAACAACACATTATAACTTAACTGTAAGGAAGAGCCTGAAGCAAGAGAAGTTGTCAAGAAAGTCATAGAGGAACCTTCAGTTGGGAAAAACAATAACAACCAAGAAAGTCTTACTATTCTTGGCACCTAGAAAAATGAAACTGAAATCAGCCAATATCCACCTGTAGCATTAGCGCAATTAATTTTGCTTTGACAGGCTTCTGAATGTGTTGTTCAGCACTCATTATCCGCCTTCTCCTTCTGATTCTATTACAAGCAAATAGCTTAGTTTGTGTGAGTAAATTGACACTTCCTGATTGAGGAGAAAAAACCCTAATTATCGGTCATGACAGCTTCGTTTTAAACCAAGGAAATGCAAAAAGATGATATTAAGGAATGTTTTTCAGTCCATATCTTGCAACAAATAAAATAAGGGGTATACTTTAAGGATTTTTTAAAATACTAATTCTAATAAACATTACAATTAAAAAGAAATTAATGCAAACTGAAATAAAAAGGAAAATAGGAAGTGCAGAAAAGAAAAAAATAGAAAACAAAGGAAAAATGAGAATGTTGTAAAGAAAAGGAATAGAAAGTATACAAAGAAATGACTTCCCCTTCATCATAATAAATATATCTATCTATCTATCTATCTATCTATCTATCTATCTATCTATCTATCTATCTATCTATCTATATATATATATTCATTTGCAAAAACACAAAGATTGGAACTCCAGCCTGATGATGGTGAATGTGATTTCACCGAAACGTCGCATAGACATGCAAAACATTACACAGGGCAAAACCCGAACTCAGAACAATCTACATATATATATATATATATATATATATATATTTAATTTATAACTTTCCCTTAAAATATCTCTTAAAATAAGGTGGCACAAATGGTTAGAATGGAGCACTCAAGAAAACACTTCCCACAGCCTAGACTTCAATCTTGATGGAGTTCAAGGTTGACTCAGCATTTCATTGTCCTAAGGTTGATAAAATGAGGAGTCAGATTGTTGGGTTCAATGCGCTGATATTATAAATTGCTCAGAGAGTGCTGTGAAACATTATGGGATGGTATATAAGCCTAAGTGCTAATTCTATTGTTTGCTAAAATACAGCAATCATGTTTTCTCATATGCCATTTCTTATCTATAAATAAATCCTTTAAAACTCATCATTCACTTCTGGTCACTAAAAGTCTATTAAGAGTTACCAAAGATAATAATATCAATTTTAGTCTTCATCAAATAAATCAACTGTATATTTCCTCCTTTTAACAATCTTACATTCGTACTTACAAAATTCTTTAAACTTTAGCATCTCTTTTGTAAATCCAGGAAACCTATCCCAGTGGTACCCTTTTAAAGATTAAGACTTTAATTAGTTTTATCTATATGTTCAGGGTAGCATCTTTTTTCATAATATTCTTGCAGTCTGTAATTTTTAAAAGCACATTCAGATTGGTCTCAGGAGGGGGTAGCTAGCTTGATGTCACTACCAAACAGTGATAGGCTCCTACAGGTATGGTCAGGTATGCAGAATCGGTAGAAAATTTTTGATCCCCCCCCCCCTTCTGGGCTCTGGGTATGTTTTTCCTATCACAGTAAATGAGGTTGAATGTGCATAATTTTAGAAGAGCTGTATGTGTGTGTGTGTACATACACATACCATTTATAAAGTAGATAACGTATATTATCTACCACATTTCAGACATTAACACCCTTGAAAATGTCCAAAGATATTTCACCAGAAGAGCCCTTCACTCCTCCACTCGAAACAGAATATCCTATGAAAATAGACTAACAATCCTGGGCCTAGAAAGCCTAGAACTACGACGCCTAAAACACGATTTGAGTATTGCCCACAAGATCATATGCTGCAATGTCCTACCGGTCAATGACTACTTCAGCTTCAACTGCAATAACACAAGAGCACGCAACAGATTCAAACTTAATACGAACCGCTCCAAACTTGACTGTAAAAAATATCATTTCAACAACCGAGTTATCGAAGCATGGAACTCATTACTGGACTCAATTGTGTCAACCCCTAACCTCCATCACATCTCCCTTAGACTCTCCACGATTGACCTCTCCAGGTTCCTAAGAGGCCAGTAAGGGGCGTACATAAGTGCACTGGTGTGCCTTTCGTCCCCTGTCCAATTGTCTTTCCTTTCTTCCAACTATCCTATATATTCTCTTCCTTTCATATATCCTCTCCTCTAAGTTCACTTTCACCCTCTTTTATATTATCACATGTCTATCTTTCTTCCTATGTATTTGTGTATTGGACAGATGAATAAATAAATAAATAAATAAAATAAAATAAAATATTGTTATGTGCCTGTGTGTAATATGGCATATATACATAGAATTAAATAGTATTTTTGGATGTTCAATAATAGTAAGTAGATAGGGAAATGGTATCTCTTTGAGGCGAGGAAAGGTCAGACACCCTAACCCAAACCCTTGACATGAGTGACATCATGTTGGCTACCTTTAAACCAGTCACATGACCTCTAAGCCACCCCCTAGTCACATGATTATCAAGCCTGGTCACATGGCCAGCAAGCTACACCCATAAAATAAACCACACCCACAGTGTGGTAGTAAAACTTTTTGAAGCCCTCCATTGCTCTAGAACTGCTGGCATGTTTTCTCTTCGCACTGGGTAAATGTAAGTGGGCTGGCCCCTTGCATTTTCCAGGATCTGGTCACATCATGGCCTGGATACAGCCTGCGAGCCTTGTATTTGACAATAACATAGAACCTGACCAAATGAAATTATGACTTCCTATAATAATTCGAAAATGAACTCTACCATTTCTATAGGAACACTTGATGTGAGGAAAAAGTCTTAAATACATAGGAAAGAATCAGATTAAATGCAATTTTATTTTTTATTTATTTAGTGATTTCTTCCCCACCCCAAAAGTACTTTTTCAGCCCTTTCCTGAAATTTGATTCAAAGGTCAAATGTGAGCTCGTGGCTTGGAAATTATTATGTACTCATGAAATATTATTATAATATCTGCACCCACTGTCTGTGCTATCATTAATTTCTCTTTTTCTTAGATATTGAAATGCATGCTATTTCCTCCCACTTTTTTCTTTTGCCTTTAGACTGAGCAAATTTTGCTCTTCTTATTAGCATTGAGAGAGAAGCACAGGGTGTGTCTCATAGTCTTATAACCTCTTACGCAACTAGCTTCAGAGTCCTCTGAAGCCTGTTTAGTTGCCTGAGGCTGCAAAATGATTGGAGGCATTTGGGAACTAGCGGAGAATCTCTTTGGTATTTCTCGAATCAAGTGCATAAATACTTGACACACTGACTCACTCCCTTTCCAAAAGTACAAGTGTGGTCTCTAGAGGGATACATGAAACAACACAGCAATCTAAATTCTATAGTCACCTACTCTACTGCTCTCTTCTTAATTTAATACCAGAGGTTTGGGAAGCTATACTTCCAAGCTCAATATAATTTTAATATTCAAAGCCTCAAAATATTAGATGACTTTCATCCAGTGTTCCTTTTTCAGGAAATAATAATAATAATAATAATACTAAACAGGGGAAGAGCCTTCTCTGTGGCGGCCCCGGCCCTCTGGAACCAACTTCCCCCATATATCAGAGTTGCCCCTCTTGCCTTTCGTAAGCTCCTTAAAACCCACCTCTGTCATCAGGCATGGGGGAATTGAGACTTTCCCTCCCCCTAGGCTTATAAAATTTATGCATGGTATGTTAGTATGTATGATTGGTTTCTAAATTGGGGTTTTAAATTAACTTAAATATTAGATTTGTTTACATTGTATTATTATTGCTGTTAGCCGCCCCGAGTATGCGGAGAAGGGCGGCATACATATCTGATAAATAAACAAACAAATAAATAAATAAATAACAACAACAATAATGTTTGTTTGTTTGTTTGTTTATTTATTTATTTATTTATTTATTTATAATGGCCTTTTAACAAAGGGCATAACAGCATGTTAGCAATAGCACTTTTTAACAGAGCCAGCATATTGCCCCCACAATCCGGGTCCTCATTTTACCCACCTCGGAAGGATGGAAGGCTGAGTCAACTTTGAGATGGCAATGAGATTTGAACCGCTGACCTGCAGATCTAGCAGTCAGCTTTAGCACCCTGCAGTACTGCACTCTACCCACTGCACCACCTTGGCTCATCAGGAAAGGTGGTTGCGAGGGTGGCCATCTCTAAACTGCAAGGGGACTGGATGAAGAGGATTATCTGGACTACTTTCAGTCTGAGCTCAAGATGGAATTCAGTATGAAATGGCCTTGGTTGCACTTCTAGATGGCCTTTGGAGAGCTCAGAGTAATGGTGCAAACATCCTGGCCCTCCTGGATCTCTCAGCAGTTTTCAATACCATTAGCCATAGTATCCTTCCAGAAAGATGTTGGAGGCTTGGGAATGGAAGGTACTGTTTAGAGAGTGGTTTTCCTCCTTCTTCAGTGACCAGTTTCAATCATTGTTGGGGGAGGAGAGTTTGTGCCTTGGATTCCAGCAGTTGTTATTTAGCTTTATATGGTAGGGGACCATGTTATTTGCAGACCGCCTCTCCCTCAGGACATCTGCCCATCCCCCCAGATCTGATGGAATAGGCATGTTCCAGGTTCCATCCCTTAAATGCGACCATCGTGTGAGTGCCTTTCTCATGGCAGCCCCTGATCTCTGGAAGCACCCTCCCCCCCTGACATCTCACTTTTCTCTCAAATGCTGTGATAGGGGAGAGCGTAATGGGGTGAGTAGGCATGAGGTGGAGATATACAACTGTACTGATGATACCTCACCCCATGCCCCTGGATGATCTCGCCCAATGGTTTCATGTAGATATTAAAGAGAAGTGGGGAGAGGACCGACCCCTGAGGCACCCCACAAGGGAGAGACCTAGAGGTCGACCTCTGACCCCCTCACTAACACCAACTGCAACCGACCGGAGAGGTAGGAGGAGAACCACTGAAGGACAGTGCCTCCCACTCCCAACCCCTCCAGCCAGCGCAGAAGGATACCATGGTTGATGGTATTGAAAGCCGCTGAGAGGTCAAGAAGCACCAGGACAGAGGATAAACCCCTGTCCCAGGCCCGCCAGAGATCATCCATAACTCTCCCCAATTTATTTATTTATTTATTTTATTTATTATTTAGATTTGTATGCCGCCCCTCTCCGCAGACTCGGGGCAGCATACATCTATAGAAATCTGTATTCATCTATAGAAATTCCTGATCAAGAAGTTTAGCCAAGGCTAAGTAGGCAAGGAGAAAGGAAAACGCAGGAAAGGATAGAATGCAATTAGCAAGCAACTTTAGTACAAATGAATCTGTACTCTGCAACCCAGCTGGTGAATCTAGGCATAATGTTTAATAAACCACACAGGGAGAAGCCAATTCAGTAAATTACATTGGCTGAGGATCCAATTAGGGCCGGATTTGTAACAGCCCTGGAACTTACCAAAGTAACCAACCAACATTAAGAGCCAACATTTCAGTGCTGCAGCACAATTTCTTTCAGTTGGACGAAAGAGAAATAAACTCTTTTGATCCCAGTTGTATTGAGCTGGATACGCATTAAGTGCTTCCAAAAAATGGTTCTGTAAAATGTTTGTATGATCGAATTGGTTTACCCTCTGCTAAATGTCTTCTTCACCTACGGTATCGACAATGCAAACCGAGTAGTGTACATAGTGTTTTTAAATCAGTCCCTATCGTAAGTTGCCCCATGTTGTATCAGGCCCATATATCTTCCCTTTTCTCTGAGTCTGATTAAATTACCTTTCACTGAATTTAAATTAGCCATAGAAAAAGATGAATATTATAACCATTGACTACTATATTGCGATTTGGGAACCACTGATGACTCATTACGTACTGTAGGTAGCCCCTATAATAATGGTGGAAAATGCAGAAGGATGTTTCTCCAGTGTAATTAATGACAAAGGACAAATGGAAGCCAATCTCCTAATATAAAAATAACATAGCAGTGAAGCATATGTAATCTCAACAGTGATTTATCCTTCTTTTGATTGCACCTGCTTGGGACAATTATATCAGAAGATAAGTGGCTCCGAATTCAAATTTAGAGTGCTTTGATTAGAGTCTTTGATTATTATAGCTACTAAAACAACAAAGTTGTTGTCCACCAAAGCAAATCAAAATTGTAATCTCTCCTTTTAGAACACATCAAAAATATGACCAGCTAGCAGTACCAACCTTTTGACAATTTTCAGGCTGGTGTTTCTGTCCTTGTTCTAGGGCGAACACAGCGAGACCTGAGCTGCCTTCCTTCTATAAATACTGGTGGCTGGGTGTGGTAGCCTGCAAGCTTCAACTACTCAGGATATCACGCCTAATCTACAACCATTAACTAATCAGCATACCTCAGCTACATCAATGACCCCAGATGTTACCCCACTGACTCACCAGGAAGTTTCTACACAGCAGGCAATTGCTGAGCCATCAAACCATACCCAGCCACCAGTATTTATAGAAGGAAGGCAGCTCAGGTCTCGCAGTGTTCACCTGAGAACAAGGACAGAAACACCAGCCTGAAGATGACGAGTGGGACCTCGTCGAAACGTTGCCAGAAATTTCCAAATCCTACACGGGAAGAAACCCGAATATACCAAGACCATCATACCTGTATATATATATGTATAAAATATATATAAATTTGATTAGATGATATGCTGGTGCAATGATTGATCTAGACACATAATCAAAACTCTAACAGAAATATATTTATTATTACTTTGTTTTTGTTTTTGAACAGCTGGGAAGTTATCAAGACGAGCGTCTCTGAAGAGCTTCGGTAGGACATCTTAGTTCCTGATAAGTAAGTTTTAATTAGCAAATTCTCTTTTCCCTTTTTACTTTATAATCAGCTGCCATCTGGATTACTCTGATTGTTTCTTGAAATATACTCAGTGGGCACTTATACAATTTTGTTCTAGTCTTTCGCGTAGCATAAAATTGGTCTCATTCAAATGTTGGACATTGGCAAAAAAAAAAAGTCTATAAAGGGAATGCATCAATGCAAAAATCTCCATTCAGTGCAAAAATCTGTACCTCACACCCAGTTCTTTTTAATGGAAGATATAGAGACAGAAGATGCTCCATAGAGTTATATCATCACAGGTTTTTACAACCTGATCTTTTTTCCCATCTCCATAGATTTTTTTTTCCAATGTAGATCTTAACTAACATTTTGCTGCTTGATCCTAGAGTCCAGGAAAAATGAAAGGAGGAATTGGGGGAAAATTCATAGTGAGCAGAAGTTGTTAATTATCCTTTTTCAGAGTTCATAGCCATTCCTGAGGCCCTTCAGTTTCAGCTTACCTCAGAGCATGGCCCATAGCTAACCATGGCGTTACACTGCAGCATCAGAACTACAATAATCCTAGCTCAGTTATTAAGACTATTTCAGTTGAAGAGAACACAATGGGACCTGGACTGTCATCCCTCTTGCCTTCATAGGTCTTGAAGGCAGCGACATGACTATCTTGTTCTGTTTCTGGCCCCAAACAGACCCTTAATTGCTCATTGTAACATTACCTGTGAGAAGCCTTCACATTCTGAGGCGTAAACTCTAAATCTCTGCAGGGAAGAAACTGTAAATGTTCCTTTTGTTTCCCCTTCCAATTTGCAGCTTCTGAACGCTTCCTTGGAAGCATGGGGAAGGCAGAAGGAGAAAGAGAGCATTCTGTAATATATAAAGCCATCAAAGAGGTGAATCAATCTGATGTTTATACACCCAGGAGCCCCATCTACAAACAGGAGCAATATTCTACTTGTTGTGATGATTCAAGGACCTGTGGAGTTTGATATCCAGGTTTTCTCCCTATTACAAAATTTGTGCGGTGATAAAGACTTGATTTTGAGGGGTCCTTGAGCTGTTTCTTTTCATTTCAACCCTGAGCTACAGATATTCTCCCTTATTGAGTCTTGGTTTTATTATTTGGGGTCTACAATGATTCACTGAAACCAAAACTATCTTCAGTGGATAGTTCCCTCCCTGCATAAATCCAGTCTTTCCCCAAAATATAGCCACATGATCAAAGCATGCAGCATAATGAAGAAGAACATTATAATGAAGAACAAGAAAAATGCTGCACCTTTATATCCTTTAGTATAGGATCATGCTGCCAGATTAACCAATCTGTCACCCTGCCAACAATTTCCATCTTCCATTCCATTGTGTTCACAGCTTCCATTACATTCATGGGTCATAAAAGATGGAGAGGAGAGGGGCAAACTGCTCTTGCTAGATCTCTTAAGAGTTTTTGGTATCATCAAACATCCTGGATCGGCTTCACATATTAGAGTTTAAGGATTCTCATTTAACAATGGTTCCCAACCATGCCTACTGTGAGTACCATCTTGCCCCAAGTGTTATTATGTAGAAAAAAACGACTGGATGCAGCAATCTGAGGAATTATGGCATTGAATCACCACTTTGCTAATGATACACAGCTCTATTTCTGTAGTTAATAGCCAAATTGAGAAGGATTAAAGTACAGTGATCCCCCGGTTATTGCGTCCCCGACCATTGCGAACAGGGTAATTCGCGATTTTTCAACCCGGAAGTCAAAACACCATCTGCGCATGCGTGCCCTTTTTTCTATGGGCACGCATGCGTAGATGGTGCCCGGCAGATCAGCTGCTGGGCGGCTTCCCTGGGTCTTCCCCCTCTTGCTGGCGGGAGGGCGAGCAGCGGGCATCAGCAAGGAGTTTCCCCACCGCCCACGCAAACTCCTCGCTGCCGCCCGCCCTTCGCCCGCCCACACCGTTCATTCTCGCCGCTTTGGAGCTGAGTCCTGAAGCGAATTCGCTTCAGGACTCAGCTCGAAAGCGGCCAGAGCGAGCGCGGACAAGCCGTTCGCTGGCGCTAGCTCTCGCCTGCCTGCCCGCTAGCGAGGAGCCGCCTGCCTGCCCGCTAGCGAGGAGCCAAAGATTGGGGGCGGCGCGGCTGTTTTAAAACGTCGCCACCGGCATGGGGGGCTTGCCAGCACCCCCCGGACCCCCAACCCGGGTTTGGGGGGCTGCTAGGAAGCCCCCCATGCCGGCGGGGACGTTTTAAAACACCCGCGCGACTTTCCAATGAGTCCCGAAGACAAACGCGTTGTCTTCGGGACTCATTGGAAAGTCGCGCGGGTGTTTTAAAACGTCCCCGCCGACATGGGGGGCTCGCTAGCACACCCCCGAACCCCCAACCCGGGTTTGGGGGGGTGCTAGTGAGCCCCCCATGTCGGCGGGGACGTTTTAAAACACCCACGCCGCCCACAATCTTCGGCTCCTCGCTAGCGCTGCGGAAGTAAAAACACCATCTGCACATGCGCAGATAGTGTTTTTACTTACGCAGTGCTACTTCGCGAAAACCCGCTCGTTGTGGGGGGTCCTGGAACGGAACCCTCGCAACGAGCGGGGGATCACTGTAGTCCTTGAATATGGTGATAGAATTGATGGAGGTCAGCAACAAATGAGGTAAAAATCAGAGGAAAGGATGTGAGATCAGTCAGAAAGATTACAAAAAATAATACAAGTTTCCAAATCTCACATGAGGATGCTCGTGCACGTGAGATTTCACCCATTTTGGGGAGGGGGTTGTTTCTGAGCATGTGCAGAAGCAAAAAAGACCAAAATAAGGTGACCTGCTGCAGCGCCACTGCCCCCTGCTGTTCACAGTGGCTTTGCTGCTCATGCCCCCCACCCTGCCACTCGTGGCCTACATGCCCCACCCCTTACTTTGGGTGGGGCATGTAGGCTCGTGAAGGGGCCATGCTGAGAAGATAGCAGGCTGGGCGGCCCTGAACTCCTGCCAGGCGGCCTGCTCTGTTCTCTCCCGCGCTGCAGGCATCTCTCAGTGTGGCAATGGTGCCCTGAGCAAGTCATGGCCTTCGGGAGCACAGTGCTGCTCCCGAAAGCCACAACTTGCTCGAGGCGCTATTGGCGGGCAGAGAGCCGGCCAGGCCATGCAGCTGGTGCACAGCGCATGCATGCTGGCCAGTAACGGAGCTGCGCATTCAGCCCTTCTCCATTTCTGCTATCACAGCGGTGTTCTCCCCCTTAGAGGGTGGGGCACCCCTGGGCACCAGGGTCCCAAAAGAGAGGTTTTCCCATGAACTCGAGGGAGCATAGTTTCGCATCCTGTGAATGGGGCTTCGCTTGTTTGTGCAGACTGATTTCTGGCAGGCCGTGGACCAGTGCCAGTCCACAGACTAGAAGGTCGGGGCCCTTTAATCTACAAGACCATTATGAGCCTGGATAATTCTTGTTCTTAGAAGAGATTCTGGTTTCTGTCCCTGCTTTCTATCCCTCAGCCAGCAAACTACTGATTAATCATGAATCAAAAATGAGCAGAATTTGTATAATTTAGTGAGTACCAAGCCTGTGGAATGACCTCACTTTTTAATTCACCAGTCTAAGTTTTAATGTATTTAGAGGGTTTTTTTTAATTTCTTATGCTTGCCTTTCCTAGTCTAATTTTTCTAACATATTGAATTAATTAGCAATGTGTTATCTCAGCTAAATATTGGACCTTTCAATATGTGACATTGATAGACTGTTGGTGTGGTGGCTTTGTTAGAAAGAACCAGTTCTCTTAGAGGATGCTGATATATTTATGTTCCTGTATTCTTAGAGGATGCTGATATATTTATGTTCTCTATTTTTCAGGATACCATAAGGAGTGAAAAGGAATAAGGAGTCTGGCTAATGTTAATAAAGGGGCTAATGAGTTGAAGTCAAGAAGGCAAAACCTGAAATGCCAAGACACATCTCTTTCCATCAATCATAGATCCCCCAAAGAAATGAGCATTTGAATGTGGTCTTGGTTTATGTCTTACCATCAAGCTGAATCAAGGACATTTGATCATATACTGCTTTACAGTACTTTACAGCCCTCTCTAAGAGGTTTACAGAGTTGACATATTGCCCCCAACAATCTGGCTCCTCATTTCACCAATGTTGGAAGGTTGGAAGGCTGAGTCAACCTTGAGCCAGGTGAGATTTGAACTGCCCAATTGCAGCAGAAGTAGCTATACTGCATTCTAACCATTGTGCCATCACAGTGAATATGAATATGAGCATGAGTGCAGGTATTTCATTGGTCCAAGAGCCAGCGACACATAGATATGAGTTCTGGAATCTAGGAATGAGGTTATCTTAGAAGATGATCTCTTGCATAAGCATTATTCCAGAGATACTTCACCAGAAGAGCCCTGTATTCCTCCTCCCGTAACAGAATACCGTATGAAACTAGACTTACAATCCTGGGCCTAGAAAGCTTAGAACTAAGACGCCTTAAACACGATCTAAGTATTGCCCACAAGATTATATGCTGCAATGTCCTGCCTGTCAACGACTACTTCAGCTTCAACCACAACAACACAAGAGCACATAACAGATTCAAGCTCAATATTAACCGCTCCAAACTTGACTGTAAAAAATACGACTTTAGTAATAGAGTTGTTGAAGTGTGGAACTCATCACCGGACTCCGTAGTATCATCCCCTAACCCCCAACACTTTACCCTTAAGACTGTCCATGGTTGACCTCTCCAGATTCCTAAGAGGTCAGTAAGGAGCATGCATAAGTGCACTAGCGTGCCTTCTGACCCCTTTCCTATTGTCTCTCCTATATCCCATATATCTTCCCTTCTATCCCTATATCTTTCTTCTTTTCTCTCATTGATTATTTTATCCTATACTCTCTCTTCTATTCTTTCTCTAATTCTATTTCCTCAAAGGTGTCCTCTATTACCTTCATTGTGTATTATTGTGTATTGGACAAAATAAATAAATAAAAGAGACAAAGCAGGGATCCCTGGAAAGTTGATTCTTATCTGTATGACTGATGGGTAATAAACTCTAAAAAATTCTGCAGACCTAACAGAGTAGTAATAGCAGGATACAAGAGTCTGGCAAGCAAACTTCACATCCAGTGCTGGGACCTTCCAGGTACAGGTAAAGAAAGCGATTGACTCAGGAACAGAAATTGTGGTTTTCACTTTGTTAAGAAATAAAGAGGATGACTCTTGGCAACAAACTTTACAGTTTTTCAGGATGCCCATCCTGGGGTGATAGAGAAATACTGGTTGCTAGGTTACAATCACACCAGCTGGAAACCAACCAAAGAACAAAACTTGACCTCTCTCACATGCCTGCTCCGAGCTTTTGCACACAGCCTGGAGTAATGGTGTGAAGAGAACTTGAAAAAAAAATGTTTTGATAAAAAGAGGCTCAGGGTTGTTTCTGAGGAAGGGAGAGAGATGTAAGGTGCAAAAAAGATTTTAGAGTCAAAAGAGGAAAAAAGTGAGTTGTTGACAATAGCCTTGCCTTGCTAACCCAGATGGATCAGATTAATAGCTTGGAAGCACAGATGCAGTTGGACAGAGCTTTAAGCCACGTTGCCCAATTGGAAAGGGAGTTCAGGAGTTTTAGTAGAGAATAAGGTTTTAAGGGTATTAGGATTTAGGTTGTTGAGAAGGTGGTGGCGCTTCAGCTTGGAAGAAGCTGATTATCTAGCTCCTCAGCAGTCTGGATTCAGGCCCGGCTACAGCACGGAAACTGCTTTGGTCGCGTTGATGGATGATCTCTGGCGGGCCCAGGACAGGGGCTTGTCCTCTGTCCTGGTGCTTCTTGACCTCTCAGCGGCTTTCGATACCATCAACCATGGTATCCTTCTGCACCGACTAGAGGGGTTGGGAGTGGGAGGCACTGTTCTTCAGTGGTTCTCCTCCTACCTCTCTGGTCAGTCGCAGTCGGTGTTAGTAGGGGGTCAGAGGTCGACCTCTAGGTCTCTCCCTTGTGGGGTGCCTCAGGGGTCAGTCCTCTCCCCCCTGCTATTTAATATCTACATGAAACCGCTAGGTGAGATCATCCAAGGGCATGGGGTGAGGTATCATCAATACGCCGATGATACCCAGCTATACATCTCCACCCCATGTCCAGCCAACGAAGCAGTGGAAGTGATGGGCCGGTGCCTGGAGGATGTTAGGGCCTGGATGAGTGTTAACAAGCTCAAACTCAACCCAGACAAGACGGAGTGGCTGTGGATCTTACCTCCCAAGGACAACTCCATCTGTCCATCCATTACCCTGAGGGGAGAATCACTGGCCCCCTCAGAGAAGTTTCGTAACTTGGGCGTCCTCCTCGATCCACGGCTCACATTAGCGAAACATCTTTCAGCTGTGGCGAGGGGGGCATTTGCCCAGGTTCGCCTTGTGCACCAGTTGCGACCCTACTTGGACCGGGAGTCACTGCTCATGGTCACTCATGCCCTCATCACCTCGAGGCTTGACTACTGTAATGCTCTCTACATGGGGCTACCTTTGAAAAATGTTTGGAAACTTCAGATCGTGCAGAATGCAGCTGCAAGAGCAATCATGGGCTTTCCCAAATATGCCCATGTTACACCAACACTCCGCAGTCTACATTGGTTGCCGATCAGTTTCCGGTCACAATTCAAAGTGTTGGTTATGACCTATAAAGCCCTTCATGGCACCGGACCAGATTACCTCAGAGACCGCCTTCTGCTGCACGAATCCCAGTGACCAGTTAGGTCCCACAGAGTGGATCTTCTCCGGGTCCCGTCAACTAAGCAATGTCACCTGGCGGGACCCAGGGGAAGAGCCTTCTCTGTGGTGGCCCCAGCCCTCTGGAACCAACTCCCCCCAGAGATTAGAACTGCCCCCACCCTCCTTGCCTTTCATAAACAACTTAAAACCCACCTCTGCTGCCAGGCATGGGGGAATTGAGATCCTCTTTCCCCCTAGGCCTTTACAATTCTATGCATGGTATGTATGTATGTATGTTTGGTTTTTATATTAATAGATTTTTAATCATCAATACCAAATTACTATTGTACACTGTTTTATTGTCGCTGTTAGCCGCCCCAAGTCTCTGGAGAGGGGCGGCATACAAATCCAATAAATAAATAAATAAATAAATTTGTAGGAACAAAATGTGATTACGATCGTGTTATGTCTACCTTAAAAGAAGAGCTGCAACAAAAAGTATATTTATTTATTTACCTCTTTCTTTGCTTTCTTTGAAGCTCACTAGCAACTGCCATAAGGTTTGGGGGAGAGGGTATTTGGGAGTGGAAGAGTCAGAGGTGAGTCCCTCGAACTGGTAGCAACCCGCTGGTGACATCATGATGACATCACGAAACCAGTTTAGTCAGTGCTGGTCTGAGGAGGCCACCATCTTTTTTTGGAATCCCCCCCCCCTTTTTTTCCCCCTTCTGAGCATGTGCAGAAGCTGAATTTCTGGCATTATGCCACCATCTTGTTTTTTACCTTTTAAAAAAAAAGTTTTATGCTTTTTGGCACTGTGAATGCACGCGTGCGCAAAGTGTGCACACACCCTCCTGGCCACATGGCTCAGGAGTAAGCAAACTGGCCATGAGGTAAGTTAAATCCACCGAAGGTGTGAAAGAATGTTCTTGGAAATTTAGGAGTATAAACACTAACAGAAATCCGAGGTACCAAAGCAAGCCATCTTCCTACTTTCAAGGACAAGGGAAAGGAATTTACAGCAGCACCTGATGCAAAACATCAGAACGGAATCTGATTGGACTACTCTCACAAGGGGGAAGGTTTTGGTGATTGGGGATTGCTTTCAATATATTATTTTCGTGCGTTTTTTCTTCAGAGCTTGCCTTGCTACGCTGCACTCAGCATCTCTAGTAAAAGTGTGCATGGAGGGGAAAGGTAGCCTCCTCTTTTTCTGGTAAATTTCATGAAAGAGAATTAGGTCTGAAGCTGCCCTATATAAATGAGGAACACTAACCTGGATAGTCCTGTCCTGTTAACTCAAGTGGCATTCCCAGCGACCAGTTAGGTCCCACAGAGTTGGCCTTCTCCGGGTCCCGTCGATTAAATAATGTTGTTTGGCGGGACCCAGGGGAAGAGTCTTCTTTGTGGCGGCCCCGGCTCTCTGGAACCAACTCCCCCCAGAGATCAGAATTGCCCCCACCCTCCTCACGTTTCGTAAGCTCCTTAAAATCCACCTCTGTCATCAGGCATGGGGGAACTGAGATAACTTCCCCAGGCCTATATTGTTTATGTATGGTATGTTGTGTGCATGTTTTTTAAATTATGGGTTTTTAGTTTTAATTATTAGATTTGTATTGTATATTGTTTTTCTATTACTGCTGTGAGCCGCCCCGAGTCTACAGAGAGGGGCGGCATACAAATTAAATGAATGAATGAATGAATGAATGAATGAATGAATGAATGAATGAATAAATTCCCTCACCAATATCTAAGAGCAGTCTTACACAGGAATTGCTCTCTGACACTCACAAGGGAGCTGCTATCTGACCTAAAGTTGCCCAACGTTTAATCAGGCAGATAAGAAGTGTATCCATTGGCTTTCTCACCCAGTGAGGAATTCCTTTCTCCTTCCCTGCGTGGCTTTAAAAAGAGACAATTTCCTAATGTGCTTTTTCTCCTTTTAGATCAGCCAGTAAATTCTTCAAGAGGCTTGGCATGTGTTTTGATGACAAGGGTCTCTGGGCTTGAACTCAAACGGAATTAATTGGACGTCACAAATTCCTTCACGGGGCTGCTGCCAGTGAAAGGAATAACAATCTTGAAGTGGATCTTAATCTTGCTCAATTAAGATGAAGGCAACTTCATTTACTACCAGGCCTTTGGAGTGAAGTTGGTGGATGCCAGTCACAATAAAAGTGAGAACTGTTTGTTGGGCTTTGAATGCTTTTTAAAATTTACTTATTTATTTATTTATTAGATTTGTATGCTGCCCTTCTCCGCAGACTCGGGGCGGCTCACAACAATAATAAAAACAGTGTACAATGAACAAATCTAATATTTAAAAAATATCTAAAAACCCATTGTTTTAAAAACATACAACACAAGCATACCATACATAAAACTATATAGGCCTGGGGGGGGATGTCCCAATTCCCCCATGCCTGATGGCAGAGATGGGTTTTAAGGAGTTTATGAAAGGCAAGGGGGGCAATCCTAATCTCCCGCAGGAGCTGGTTCCAGAGGGTCGGGGCCGCCTGAGAGAAGGCTCTTCCCCTGGGTCCCACCAGACAACATTGTTTAGTCGACAGGACCCGGAGAAGGCCAACTCTGTGGGACCTAACTGGTCGCTGGGATTCGTGCGGCAGAAGGCGGTCTCGGAGATATTCTGGTCTGATGCCATGAAGGGCTTTGTAGGTCATAACCAACATTTTGAATTGTGACCGGAAACTGATCGGCAACCAATGCAGATTGGTTTTTTCCTGTGAAGTTGATTGAAGGGTTTGGTCAAAATTACTAAAGCACACATCAGAAGAGAAACCAAAGATTTGCTGTCTAAAGCAGGGGTCTCCAACCTCTCCTGAGGAATTCTGGGAACTGAAGTCCACAAGTCTTAAAGTTACCAAGGTTGGAGACCCCTGCCCTGCACAAAAGGGAGCTGGACATGTGACTGATGCATTTCAAGAGAGAAAGACATTTATTTTATTCATTGGATTTCTATGCTGCTCCTCTCTGAGAACTAAAAATTGAGCCTAAGCTCAAATCTTTACACCCAATATGCACGTAACAGATTCAAACTTAATACGAACCGCTCCAAACATGACTGTAATAAATATGATTTCAACAATCGAGTTATCGAAGCGTGGAACTCATTGCCGGACTCAATTGTGTCAACCCCTAACCCCCACCATTTCTCCCTTAGACTCTGCACGATTGACCTCTCCAGGTTCCTAAGAGGCCAGTAAGGGGCATACATAAGTGCACTGGTGTGCCTTTCGTCCCCTGTCCAATTGTCTTTCCTTTCTCTCACTTATCATATATATTTTCTTTCTTTCATATATCCTCTCCTCTAAGTTCACTTTACCCTTATATATATTACTATATGTCTATTTTTCTTCCTATGTATTTATGTATTGGACAAATGAATGAATGAATGAATGAATGAATGAATGAATGAATGAATGAATGAATGAATAAATAAATAAATAAATATGAGAAGGATTCAGAAAAGGGCAGAGCAGACACTATCCAGGCAGAAGATAAATTAAATTGGGGTGCATAGTGTGATTGGAGGATATTTGAAAGTGCTATAGCATATTGTATATGCCGTTTCACAAGGCTTTTTACAGCCTTCTCCAAGCGGTTTACAGAGTCAGCCTATTGCCCCAAACAAACTGGGTCCTCATTTTACCCACTTAGAAGGATGGAAGGCTGAGTCAACCTTGAGCCTGGTGAGATTCAAACTGCCAAATTACAGGCAGCAGAAGTAAGCTGTAGTACAGCATTCTAACCATTGTGCCATCACAACTCTTGTGGTTATACACCACAGTTCTGCTAGTTCTGCCATCAAACCAGGTTAAAAATGAAATTTTATACTATTAGTTCAAGTATTATAGAATGATTAACTGCAATTCACCCTGTTCCACCCATATTCTGATTTCTCTTCTGCCATAGTTTTAGTGGTTATGACCTTTAAAGCCCTTCATGGCATCGGACCAGAATATCTCCGAGACCGCCTCCTGCCGCACGAATCCCAGCGACCGATTAGGTCCCACAGAGTGGGCCTTCTCCAGGTCCCGTCAACTAAACAATGTCGGTTGGCGGGCCCCAGGGGAAGAGCCTTCTCTGTGGCGGCCCCGGCTCTCTGGAACCAACTCCCCCCGGAGATTAGAACTGCCCCTACTCTCCCTGCCTTCCGTAAAGTTCTTAAAACCCACCTTTGTCGTCAGGCATGGGGGAACTGAAACACCTCCCCCGGCCGCGTACAATTTATGTATGGTATGTTTGTGTGTGTGTTTGTTAATATAGTGGGGTTCTTTTTTAAACTATTTTAAATATTTAAATTCATTGAAGCTATTTGGATTTGTACGATTGTTTATATTTCTGTTTTGAGCCGCCCCGAGTTCACGGAGAGGGGCGGCATACAAATCTAAATAATAAATAAATAAATAATAAATAAATAAATAGTACCAACGATAACTTGCAGGCAACTTCTGGAAGACTTGCAAAATTATATATTGTATGAGTATTATTTTTTTTGCAAGTCTCAGTTTCAATCTCAGGGAAACCATATTCACTTAGATCAGTTTCCTAAATTAGTTATTGATTCAGATGGGTCATGGAACTATCTTGATTCTCAAAACTCTGAATATAGGAAATGTCTGATAATATCATTTAATTTTTAGTTTTGTGGCATCCAAATAGCCACTGATCAATGTGAGTTTTCAGATGGGGGAAAGTCTATGGTTTTCACAGACTATGTTTAAGCAGAAGATCAATTCCTCCTGTACCAGATCTCAAGTTATACCTAGGGCAGTGTTTCCCAACCTTGGCAACTTGAAGATATCTGCACTTCAACTCCCAGAATTCCCCAGCCAGCATTCGCTGGCTGGGGAATTCTGGGAGTTGAAGTCCAGATATCTTCAAGTTGCCAAGGTTGGGAAACACTGACCTAGGGGACATGCTATTAACATTAATCTGATGGGACACAGTGGTGCTGTATATTATTCCATAAGAAGCAGCACGTATTACTTTTAAAGAGATTTGACTCTCTCATTTATAAGACATGTCTAGTCTCATCTCAACACAATTTTTATATATATATTTGCTCTGCCTCTGAAGATTAATTCAAAGTGGTCTGGATAAAATGCTTCTCGGTTCTAAATAATAGCCCTCAAAAGAAAAATATTAACCTATTATTCAGTGTAGAGGAATACAGAGCATAAGGAAGAAGTGCAAGTGCTGTTAAATAAATGAAAACTCGATTCTGAAAAGAGAAAGTGCAAGAAAGACATTCGAAACAACTTTTCGTAGAGGAATATTTAGATTATGTTATTATCCCCTATGACAATAGCATTTCAATAGTCTGTTTGTTCCATATCCTGGTCCAATGTAAGGGTTATTAATAGTGTTGGGCGAACCAAACTTGCACAGTTCGGGTTCGTACTGAACTTTGCTGTGTTCAGCATGCTGAACCTGAACTTTTTTGAAACTCTGTGCAAAGGTTCGGCGTTCGGCACAAACTCCGCGATGCACCAATCAACAGCGTTCTTCTTAGCTGAAGCCATGCGGTCTCCAGACATAAAACGCAAGAAAAGGCTGTGATTGGCCATGTGTCCTGCTGGCCAGTGATTGGCCAGACAGATGCATGGCTTAGATTGGTCCCGAGGGACACCTGACCTGCCTCTATAAAAGGCAGCACCATGAGGTCCATCTCCATTGCAAGAGATAGAAGCTAGTTAGGGACAGTCCTGTTGCTGCTGCTGAGAGGGAGAGATAGGTTGGGGAGATTTCGAAGAGCAATTTTTCTACAACTGCTGGCTGCTTCACTGAAATTGAGATTTCTAAACTGTGACATTGTCTTCATCCAAGGTAAAGAAAGAAGAAAATTTGTGTGGGTAGGGGGGCATACCAGTCTTGCAATCCAGCCAGGGCACAAGAAGATAAAGACAGGGAGGACTGGGGGGGTTGTTCCTCTCTCCTCCAGTTCCAGTTCTAAACAGTACCAATTTGATTCTGTTTGCAAAGCCACAAAGAGCCCTCGTCATCACCCACCTCCAAAGCAGCAAAGCCGTCTCAGCCAGAAGCAGTGGAGTCTTTAATGCTCTTCCTTGACACTTGTAACTGGGATGCCATGGGCCGTCCACCTGCCCCATCCCCAGTTGCAGAACTTTGGCTTCCGGATAGCCCGGAGCTTCTGCTGGAGAAAGAGGAGGTGTCCAAGGCATCATTGGGGAAGGATGATGAGACCCAGATCCCCGCTCCTGCAGCTTACTGCAATGTTGAGGTTGAGAGGGAGGCTAGCGGGGAGGAGTGGGTGGAAGAAGATGCCAGGGGTGATGACGAGGTGCTAGATCCCACGTGGACCGAAGGCCGGCAGAGTTTAAAGGAGGAAGAGGCTGTGGTGGTCCCACAGCCCCAGTCAGCCAGCAGAAGAGGGAGAACCCTCAGCGTTCAGTCTGCTGGTACTACTGGCCACATAGTGCATGTCCTTCCATCACCCAGGATTGCTGGAAAACAGCAGGTACATGCTGTTGCCTATCCTGCTACTCTGCTTCCCCCTCTTCAGCCTCTTGCAAATATAATTTGGGGTCAACCACAGGGCCACTTTCTTTCTCTGCATTTCCTTTTTCTATGTAATCTAAAGCCTCTAGTGCTCTCTCTAAATTTAATTTGGGGTCAACCACAGGGACACCTTCTTTCTCTGCATTTCCTTTTTCTGTATAAAAAAGGCAATAGAGCTCTCTGTCAATTTAATTTTAATAAAGCGTGGCTTTATTTCCAGAAGAGTTCGGAGTTCGGGTTCGAGTTTGGGTTCGGCGAACTCACCCGAACTTCACGGCAAAATTCGGCCAAACTCGCCAAACCAGAACTTCACTGGGTTCGCCCATCACTAGTTATTAATTCAATTGTAAAGTCCTAATACATGCAGAAGAGTGCCAGGATATACCTTATTCCTCTATATCTATTTTCCAGGTTTTTATATAGTGCTGTTTTGTGACGGATTTTCCTCAATGATTTCTATTTTATTGATTCAAATGTAAGCATCATTTAGGGATTTTTGTCAGGGCCAAATGGGACAGTAATCGGGAAAAACACAGCCATGATCATGCAGTCATAGTTGCCATGTTGATTTTTTTTTTTTACCCACATGCATGGAAATGCCACCAATTCATTGTCACCAATTGAACTGAAACTTGAAAATTTGATTGACGCAGTTGAGTCCTGTGGGCTATAAAAGAAAGAAAAGATGGCTTCTTGACTATTATGTAAACATAAGAACATAAAGAAGCCCTATGCTCAAATAAGACTTTCAATTCCATTTGTTGACAACAGTACAGTGAAGGACTACCAAAATTTTTACTACCACACTGTGGGCGTGACTTATGCAAGATGCTCTGCATTTTCTTTCAACATCTTTCCTTGCAAATTGGGTGCTCTGGGGTGGAGCTCCATTTTCACTACCCCACTGCGTTCCCCACCCGCCCCCGTCTGGGCAGTAGCCCACTCTTGCAACAGTAATAATATTTCCTTAACACATCATAACCACAAACTTCTCTTCTCTAGATGCTTGGCTTATTTCTTTTATTTTTTATCTAAGCTACCCCCTTCCTCCCACCCACCCAATATGTGGCCACACTGATCACGAGCCATTTAAAAAAAAAACAAGATTGTGGCCTCAAATATAATTTCTATAGTTTTTTTTAAAAAGTATTTTACTTGTATACAGCCCAGAGTACGAAAGAGAGGGAGGGAGGAAGGGAGGGAGGGAGGGAGAGAGAAGAGAAGAGAAGAGAAGAGAAGAGAAGAGAAGAGAAGAAGCCGCCCCGAGTCTACGGAGAGGGATGGTATACAAATCTAATAAATTAAAAAGAAAAGAGAAGGAGGGAGGGAGGGAGAGAGAGAGAGGGACCTTCTTGTCCTAATCCCAGTGAAAGAGTTTTATTAATGGGAAGATTCACATAGGCCAATTTATCATTTTAGGGACTTGTGGAACCACAAAATCTGAGAACCGTTATTGTAAGGATGGACATACATGAGAGTTAAGTCAGTCATTTAAGGCAGATCAGACTAGGAAACCAAAGTCATGCAGGTTATTATTACTCTTATTATAAAGTTATGGTAATAGAATCTTGCAAGTCTGAATGTTCTTTCCTTCTCCTTCCCTCCATCTTCCTGAAAGCCAGAGAATGGTCAAATTTACATTTGTTGGTCTTTTCACCCAAAGCCACAAATTTGTTTTCCAGGACATGTGATTTGTCACTTCTTCTCAACCCTGAAACTGACCTGGCTGAAGCCATCTTGGAGCTTCAATATTGCCACACTGGAGCGAGGGATAGGAAGCAAACATGGAACCCTGACACTTACATTGCTATCTTGGTAGATTTCACGTAAGAAGACCGCAGAATATTCTACATCGTAAAAATATGTTTCCTTGGTTGATTGTCCTAAAAATCTAAAAAGTGTATCCAGCATAGAGAATTCTGAACCCACATTTGATATTGATTGATTGATTTTTATGCCACCCTTCCCAACTGACTCAGGGCGGCTTACAACAGAAATAAATACAAATACAAAATGTGTAAGAAATCTAATATTAAAAAATTCTAAAAATTCTAAAACCCCATTTTCCGAAGAAACAATCATCCACATTCATCCAATTAAATTAACCATTCATGACCTTTGCCGGAGTTAGTTCTTAACACTCATAGCCCCCCATGCCCAATAATACATTTTTTAAAAGAAAGGGAAAAGAACCTCAACAATATATTTCTGATCTAGAAGTAATAGAAGTATATCACCAAGTTTTCAATTTTTAGTTTTCTATTACTTCATTCTGTTGCTAAAAAATTATCTCATTTTGCCTGCATGCAAGTGATTGCGTATGAGGAATGCACCTTTGGAATTACAGTTATAAAAATACAGCTCACATAAAAAATGTAGTTAATAACATTCATGATCCTAAGAAGGATTTATGACTATTGAAATGGAATTTACATCCTTCTGCCAAATAATAATGTAACTGATATTAAAATATATGACCTGGGCTGACCCAAAACTAGTTTAGCTATCCTGAAGCAGTTTACAGAAACTGGGAATTGGTGATTATTCCAAGGAAAGAAAGGCTTGCTTTGCTACAGTGAGATGGTAGATTTATTAGAGAAATTATTCCAACTGTCCTTGCAAAAGCTTCATTAAAAGGGAAAAGGAAGATATTCTCAAGCCTCTATCAGAATTCTGATAGGAGATATGTTTTCCCTGCTGCCCGACGAGGAACATTATCTTTTTAGGTACAGTGGATTATTCATAGCAAGGAAGAATTGCTCATTTTGGAGATCCTGTTGTTTAGGACGGGTCATTTTGCAATTCTGTGTTCATCTTTAATGAAACAAATACTTTAATTTGAATGGGGGAGGAAGTGATTAGATATACTCTATTTCTTTGTTCGGTTTTTCTTCCCAGCAATATTTCATAGCTTTTCACCTCCCCACCAGAGCCTTCTCCTTTCCTATTTAAAACCCCAAATTGCAGTGAAAGGCTTTCTCCTCTGCCAAGATGCTCTTGATTCAAGGTCATCCAGGGAGCGAGGAAAGACAGTAGCGGCTGCAGTAAATGCTGTGGTCCGGCACAGATTTAGAGAGCAGAGGGAAGGCAGCCATACCCCTGACAGCTTTAAAAGGATCGGGAGGGCAACTGCCCCTATGACAAATTAAGAATCTGTGCGAGAGCATCAAGAATGGATGAGATTGGGGAGTTCTTTCATCTCAGCCATAAATAGAGCATTAAAAATTAATCTGCGGCAAGGCATCCCACTGTTCATACTATCATGAGCATGTCTCCTGAGCCTTGTGCAGAGACACTGTGGGTAACTTCTTTTAAAAGCTGGCAACCCTGTGAGATTGTTTCTTGAAGTAGAAAGGAAGAGTTTTAGCTACTCAATTTGGGATGAACACCCTTTGAATGGTGTGGGAGCAGGAATGGATTTCCGGCGGGGAAAACCCTACAGACTACATGAACCAGTATTATTCAGGTGACCCTGAGGACAGAGATAAACCTCTGTGCCTCAACAATCACAGTGGTTTTCAACCTGGGGGTCGGGACACCTTTGGGGGTCGAATGACCATTTCACAGAGGTCACCTAAGACCATGGGAAAAGACAAATTGCCCATGGTGTTAGAAACTAAAACTTCTATTCTGGCTCCTTGGAACATGTTTTTACAATCCGACCAATCAGGAATTTACAGGGGGGGTGGGGTGTCCCTCTGATCTTCCTGCCAATCAGCTTAAAGCTCTGTCGGGAGAATTGGCACTAGGCTTATGGTTGGGGGTCACCACAACATGAAGAACTGTATTAAGGGGCCACTGCATTAGAAAGGTTGAGAACCACTGAACGATGCAAATGACCAGCTGTCTGCAAGGAATATAAATCCTTCCATTCCCCACCATCTAGTTGAAGCTGAAGAGGCTTCCTGGATGAGAAGTGAACAAGGAAGCCCAGTTGCCTTCTGAAAAAGCACCTTGCGGACAACCACGATGGATGACTGAGAGTCTCTACAGACTTCCAGTAGAAAGAAGAAAGGCAGCAGGATCAGCTCCACCTGAGTCAGATTGGAGAGAATCAATCAAGGAAACAGCCAATCACAGGTGACCCAATGGATGATCTCCTTTTGAGAGGGGGAGGGGGATTGGGAACTAGATGAGTGATGGGCTCCTACAGTTACGGTCAGGTACACAGAACTGGTAGAAACATTTTGGTCAGACACGCAGAACCAGTAGAAAAATTTTGATTTTTTTTTCTTTTTTCCCCTTCTGGGCTCTGGATATGTTTTTCCTATCACAGTAAGTGGTTTTGAGTGTGTATAATTTTTGAAGAGCTGTGTGTGTGTGTACATACACATATAGCTTATATAATAGATAATGTATATTTTTGTAAATAAATAAATAAATAAATATTTTTGTGTGCCTGTGTGTAATATGTATGTACACACATGGCATATATACATAGAATTAAATAGTATATTTTGGATCTTCAGTAATAGTAAATAGAGAAATTGTATCTCTTTGAGGTGAGGAGAGGCAAGGCACCCTAATCCTAACCCAAACCCTTGAGGTGAGTGGTGTCAAGTTTGCCACCTTTAAGCCAGTCACATGACCTTTAAGCCACCCTCCAATCACATGCTCATTAAGCCACCCCGCTTGGTCACATGGCCAGCAAGCCACACCCACAAAATAAGCCACACCCACATTGTGGTAGTAAAAATGTTTGCAGCCCTTCACTGGTCTAGATGTCTGTTATTTAAAAGCATAGTAAGTGTGGATTTTTCACATTAGCCCCCATGCTTGCAATACAACTGTGTACTGCAGTGTCATTTCCTGTGTGATTGTTTTTTCCATTCAGTAAAGTTGGCTGTTAGAAAAAAAACTGTTTTAAGTAAGTAGCGTAATTTTTATTCGAGCTACGTGGATTGTTTTCCCAGGTAGCTTTAGCAGAGATGTAAATAATCTGTGAATTTTTCATGTATAACCTACAGGTTGGTGCAGTGATGGAAGCATCAGTTTAGAAATTTGGGAGATGGTGAGTTGTAGTTGTAGTTGTAGCATAAAGCCAGTTAATGGACTTTAGTCCAGTTTCTCTCTCTTATCCCCAAGAAAGCCCACAGGAACTTGTCTAGGCAATCGCCATGAGTGAACACTGACTTGAAGGTGCTCAGACAAAAAGTGTGATTGTTCTTTCAAGGAATTTGGCAGAGACAAAATAATCTGTGCAATTTTAATGTGTAACCTGTATCCTGACTTTTGTCCTGTGCACAGGGTATTAATCTGGCAATATCCTGACCTATTACTTTGCAATATTCAAGTACCTTTATCTTCAATTCCTAGAGCAAAACCGTTTTAAGCAATGAGACAGACCATATTTTCTGTAATTAGAAAATTATCTGTCACCGAGCCCTCATTATGTCTGCACTGAGAGGCCAGTTTTATCCTGATCAAAGGCTAAAGCTATTTTGAATGCATGCCTATGAAAAGAAAATTCATTGAAAACTAAAATCCCGGCAGCCAGAGAACCCTCAATTGAAGGGCAAGCAACCAATTCCTGCACTGTGTTAATGACTGACAGAAAACAATTGCAGCAAGATCCCTGGAAGCTGTCTTATTGATCAGAGTTAGTCCATCTAGGATTCTGGGACTTATTGCACAAGACATTTTGAGGAACAATGGGCTGGGTCAGTACTAGCTGCATCACACCAGTCATTCTTCCATTTTAACCTGGACATATTAAGAACAGACCTTTGATACTCTGTATGCAAGTATATATCATACTGAAAAGAAATACATCCAACATGCATATATTCGTACGTTTATTGGGGGGGGGGACACCTATGAATCTATCACAAACATCTATGAATCTTTTCATGGACCTCTTTTTTTATATAGAAATGGTAGGTATATCCTTAAGATAGACAAGGAAACAAGATAATTACAAATTCAGGTTTGCCCACTCTAAGCCACCAGCTCTTGATCTCTGATGTAACATTAGTGGTCTATTTCTCTTTCCTGAAATTTCTATCACTTTTTTAAAAATGAAAAACGGGAGAGATTGGGAAACCTTAAGCTATTAGCACTTGCATCAAAGTTGTCTTGTATAAGTGCATTAAATTTTAGCATTTCTAGAGTAGATGATTTACCTAAAGGTGAATTGTTTTTATTTAATTTTTAAGGGTCCATGCATGCCACCTAGGGGGGCTGTTATGAAAACGCTAGTAATGTTCATTTGTTCAAAACAGAATTGGGGAACCTGAGGTCTTCCAAAGGTTGCAGAACTAAAACAGTCAAAATCCATTATCACCTCTTTTTCTTTAAAAAAAAAAAAAGAATTTGTCACCTCTGATCCAAGACCAAATGCGTCAAGACCAAACGCCTGATGTCCTTTACATCCTGAGCAGCATGATGAAAGCCCCAAAATAATCCATGCTATGGTCAGTGACCATAAGACTTGGTGAAAATTGTACATCTTTTAATTGTTTTGTATGTATATTTCACAAGATACAATGAATAACCATTTTGGTGCTGATGCAGAAAACAATTACACAGGAAAGTCTTCATTTCCCCTTCTTACTGAAGTCATAGAAATAGACTTCTTCTCAATGCATGAATATTACTGTCGTAGAAGGGCAGGTGGTTTTTCTGCATATGGCCTATTCAGAATTATACTGCTCAAAAAAATAAAGGAAACACTTAAACAAGACAATATAACTCCAAGTAAATCAAACTTCTGTGAAATCAAACTGTCCACTTAGGAAGCTACACCGATTGACAATAAATTTCACATGTTGACAGCACATTCAACTTTGTACAGAACAAAGTATTTAATGAGAATATTTCATTCATTCAGATCTAGGATGTGTTCCCTTTATTTTTCTGAGCAGTGTATAAAGCAGGCAACATCCCCTCTTTTCAAAGAAAGGAAACCAGCATTTGGATGAGGTTTATCTATGAATGCCTATAAATCTGATTCTGTAAAGTTCAGTTTGGATTTTCCAAGAACTATGAGAATTTTGCTAGGAAACACCACCAAATAGCCAATAGGAAGGCACCACATAAACATGAGTCACAGAACAGCCCAAAGCAGGTATTCCAAGAGAAATTTCCAGAAGCTGGGCTCCAGCACGAATCCAAAAGCTCAGAAGAGTACATCTCTGATCCCAGTGACCAACCCAAATTCAATTTCGCTTTATCCTGTGTTTTCATTCAAAATAAGCCATCAAAAGGTAAATCATGTTACCTCCTCGTTAGGGCAGCATAATGAAGCCAAGCAACAGACTTTGCCATCACTTTAACGTATTACGCATTTCTGCAGGTTGGGTTCGTCTTTCAATTTCTGAGAGCCACGGTAATCTGATAACTGACCAGAATCACTGATGTCGTGCAATGAAGGAGGACAGCCGTTGTAAAGATACTATTTTCTACTTTTGGAACCAGAATTAAAAATAACTGATTCTTCTTCAGCATAGTCTGAGAATATGATGGAAAAATCTTCTAAAGTGATAGAAGAAAGGACAGCTTTCCCACATGTAGCAACTCTCTAAGACCAAATATCAAGTTGCGTCTATACCTGATGTGATAGCTCTCAATAGAGTAAACACGGGTTTCAGAACTTTTAGTGGCCCAGACTGATGAGAGAAGTGGCTCAAATAGAAGTAGCTATGACTTACCTAAAGCAAAGGCATCCCTGAGACAGGCAGCAGTGATACTGAGTCAAATAGCAATAGCACTTAGATTTATATACCGCTTCACAATGCTTTACAATCCTCTATAAGTGGTTTACCGAGTCAGCATATGGCCCCCAACAATCTGGATCCTCATTTTACCAGTCTACGGTTAAGGCAGCACAATGAAGCCAAGCAACAGATGTTGCCATCACTTTAGCTGGGTTCTAACTGTTATTTCACAAATATATTTCTACCTGGGAAAACCTCAACCTCAACCAAGAAACCTCCTTCCTCCCTTCCGAACAGGAAACTAAGGCATTTTGTTATGTTGACTTGGTAATTGAAGATACCCTACAATAAATTCCCCCTCTCCTAAGGTATATGGCTTACACTCTCATTTCCTTCCCACTTTATCTAGAGATGTTGAGACCTGTTGGCAATGTAATCCTCACTGAAAAAGCTTGAAAAAGAGTTAGGTGAAGGGGATCAATTCGGGAACTAATGGTCCTGGAGGACAGAAGGAAAAGGGGGGACATGATCGAAACATTTAAATATATTAAAGGGTTAAATAAGGTTCAGGAGGGAAGTGTTTTTAATAGGAAAGTGAACACAACAACAAGGGGACACAATCTGAAGTTAGTTGGGGGAAAGATCAAAAGCAACATGAGAAAATATTATTTTACTGAAAGAGTAGTAGATCCTTGGAACAAACTTCCAGCAGACGTGGTAGATAAATCCACAGTAACTGAATTTAAACATGCCTGGGATAAACATATATCCATCCTAAGATAAAATACAGAAAATAGTATAAGGGCAGACTAGATGGACCATGAGGTCTTTTTCTGCCGTCAGACTTCTATGTTTCTATGTCCTTGATGGCAAATTCTGAACATTCAGCATTGGAGGTTAATTCTTGATCATTAATAAGAAACAGAATGAGGTTCAACTGAAAAATACTTTGTAACATAGAAACATAGAAGTCTGACGGCAGAAAAAGACCTCCTGGTCCATCTAGTCTGCCCTTATACTATTTTCTGTATTTTATCTTATGATGGATATGTGTTTATCCCAGGCATGTTTAAATTCAGTTACTGTAGATTTGTACCACTTCAAACCATTGATCTCCCTAACCTATTACCATTTCCTCTTACCTGTATTAGTACCCATTCTTGCAATCCCAATGCATTTATGGGGTGTCAGAGGGAGGAAAGATGGCCTGGTCATTTTATTCAGTACAGAGATGTGGTACAGTACAGTGATCACAAATGTTTCTCCTTAATTGAAGGACTCTAGTCTTAGAAACTAGGGTTCTAAAGTAGCAAAAACTGTTTCTCATCTTTCAGAGCTGTTTCATAAAAGCGTATTATTTGAATTCTTATTTGGCATTCAGTGGGGATTGCTTGCATGGAAGTAAAAGAAACGTAGACACTTAACTTTGAAAACAATTTTATCCCACTGGATCACAAACTCCATCAAATTTCCAAAGATCACCCCTTCTAGAAATGAAGATACATTCATAACTCGCTTTTAAAGAATTTCTCATCTTTAAATCTGCCATTGTTTAATGAAAACTTAATTTTAGTTCTTTTCTCCTTTGATATTATTCTCACATTATGCTCATTTGGGATAATTTTTCTTTTCACTTTCTTCCCTTCCCCCATGTTTCTTGCTTGTCACCCTGCATTCTGGAGATTTATATTAAAAATAAAGAAATCAATGTGTTGCCATGGAGACACACTTTCATCCAATGCAACTATCTCATTTTCCCAATGAGTTTGACTGATGAAAGCAGAGGTGAAAATGATAATGGAAATATCCCATATTTTGAGCAACCATCCAGTGCCATAACACTACATTTATTTGTTTTGTGAGTGCCTTATACATGTTGCTAAACACAATGGTCATCTTGATGTAGTGAAAAGGCATGGCTTTACCTCTGACAAATTCACTTTGTGCCCTTAGGCAAAATACACATAGGCTTAATTGAGCCTGTAAAACGTGGCTAGTATTGACCCAGTACTAAAGTTTCAAGTGCCTCAACAATTAAGTCTTGTACATAGAACAAGCCCTTGCCTTGTAGTAAATAATCCAAACTATATTTCTCAGCAGAGGATATGGTAAGGTAAGATCCCTTTTGTTCTCACTGTAGAGTTTCAAGAAGTTCTCCTTCTTAAACATGTCTTCTCTTGAGGAATTTGATTCTCATGCCAATAGAGATTCACAAAAATTGACTTCCAGAAAAACATAGGGAGGGAGGGAGAGGGAGAGGGAGAGGAAGGAAAGGAAAGGAAGATTGAGAGATATTTTAAAATAACAGAATTTTTTTTAAAAGAAATTTTCTTTGTTACTACTACTGGTTATTTACTAGCAACACCACTTACATATGCAAGCCAAGTGGAAGTTTAGTACAGCTAATGACTTTCTTTAAAAAAAAAAAATCAGACTGCAAGCATAAAAAGGGATAAAATTAAAATGCTGCCACGCCTCCTTTCATGACATCAATACACCATTTCCAGTATTTCAGTTCATTAAAGTTTTTTTGTTTTGTTTTTTAAGTGTAGGCCCAGCCTCAGAAAAGGCTCTCTTTTCTGCTATAAAATAAATTCCACCAAGATAACTAGGCATACTTGGTCTTCCAAATTCATTTTGAATAAAGTAATCTTATAATGTAGAAGATACACAGAAAAAAGCATGGAAATCTTTGGAAATCATGAGCCAATTATATATTAGAAGCATTAAAATAAGACCTGGTCTAAAATCATTGGACATTAATAAAAAATATTTTCATTTAAAAGTAATTGTATTACAATTTTCAAAAATGTATCTTCCCCAAATAATAATAATAATAATAATAATCCTTTGGGTCAGAATTTGGGATAGAGAGATCTAAAACCAGTGTGATGGATATATCCAGTATTTTCCAACTACTATTTGAAACCTGCTCAAAACGTTTATTAAAAGGCACCCTTAGCTATGCCTATATAAAACTTTATGATGAGATATTACATGTCAATACTTATCCTTAATCTTTACTTCTCTTTTCCAATACTTTTCTCATCACGAGAAAAACATGTGACTTATCAAACTGAGAGGGATGAATGGGAACTAATCAGGTTTCTTTCCCAGCAGTGCTCAAAACAGATGATTTATCAAGGAATTTGAAGGGCAGAGTTTATGAAGGGGCATGTCCTTGATCTGTTGATTTGGCAAGTTATGGATCTGCACTTAAAAAAAACCTTGAATCCTATGTTCCATTTGACTGACCAGAAAGTACATTAAAATAATACACAATGACATTAAAAATAAAAGGAAATATCACAAAATCAAACTTTGATGTTGATAGTTGGCAGGGATTTATTTTTATTTTCTCACATAAGAGAACTGGAACACTCTCTGTACATATATATATACACAAAGCTTGTTTGCATCAGATCAAAAGCAGGGAACTTGGTGGGAATTGTATTGATTTTATATAGAGAAAAAAAGCAATGCAGAAAACAGAAAGAGTGACTTTACAGTGTTATCTTAAACCACAAATGGATAATGACCAGCTTCTGAACAAAAGAAAATAGAAAAGAAAACATGAAAACACAAACCAAAAAAACTGGAAGCCAATAACTAAATGGCCTTCCCTCGGGATAGTATTTTAGCATCAAGAACAACATACAAGAATGATTAACATGTCTAATGAAATTTTAGAGGGCTAAATAAACTTGGGGAGGGGCTGCACTGAAATAACGTAGAAGATAAATATCTGTCTGCCTCAAAAAGGCATCAGCAAGATTTAATTCAATGTGAATGCATTATGGTAATCAGCATATGGCGAATTTATACTTATATTACTGACAGCAGAGTCCGGTGTATGCTTAGGTGAGCACAGAAAATTCCTATCCAGACAACATCAAGTCCCTTTGCAATTTCCAAAACTCAAACCCTCACTGAAAGTTGGAAGCGAAGTCCAGTGGAATTTGCACATTATCATGAGGAATCTGTACTCCTGAATCTACAGTGATAAAGGGAGATCACAGGAGTGTTCTAGTTTTACATTCAAAACCAATTTATCAATGATTGGCCAAATTTAGAAATGAATGACACTGAATTGTATGTGAGAGAGATAAGAAATGGGGTGTCTTCTGAAAACAAGGATATATTGTGGCAAAGGAGATTTTTATTCTACTTAGACATTGAGAGCTAAACTCTGCCACCATCAGTGCAGCCCTATAATAAATAACTCTATGATAAGTTGGCTATAGAGGGAAAGCATTGAAGCATGACCCTGTAAGTATAGACATGTCTCCTGAATAGAAGAAATTGTCAATATTAAACTCAAGCAGCTAGGGATTTCCTTTTTTATTGTTGTTAAAAATATTGTCATTGTATCTATGCAAGATGCTACTGTCTCATTGTTTCAATTGTTTTCTGCCCCAGCTAACATGCATCAATACAGGTGGGGGAAAACATTTCTTCAACATGTCAAATAAGGTACTGAAATATGAACCAGAGATACACTGATGTGTGTTGCATATGCACACACTTATTGTTTATGTATGTGTATATATATATGTGTGTATATATACATGTGACATAAACAATAAGCTAGATATGAAGTTTGTTCTGGGATAGAGAGCGTACCAATGGTTGAAATAAAGGTTCTCTTGTTCCTTTTTTCCCCATCACCCTTTCTTTTCCAAATTCATGGTGCCAAAACACTCATTCTGTACGCAGAATTATATGGATCCCTGAATCTGTGAATACTGGTCCACTCATCTCACCAGTCCTCAGCGCAAAGGAGGCATCTTCAAAAGGTTTCTGCATTTGACCTGTCAGACAGAAAAGAATTTTGAAGTGAAAAGTGTAA
Source organism: Erythrolamprus reginae (assembly GCF_031021105.1). Lineage (NCBI taxonomy): Eukaryota > Metazoa > Chordata > Lepidosauria > Squamata > Dipsadidae > Erythrolamprus > Erythrolamprus reginae. The sequence continues at coordinate 197,383,805 of NC_091951.1, forward strand.
AACTGACAGCCATATCAAGAATTAATTCCAAGCATGAACATCTAGAAGTAGCAAATGTTGCCCTCACTGGTTCTAGCTATACAGAAAAAAGCCAGAGGCAAGCCTATAAAAATAGTCCTTGATTTATACCCAATTGAATCCAAAATTTCCATTGCTAAACAAGGCAGTTAGTAAGTGAGTATTGGTCCATTTTACATCCTCTCGTCACAGTTAAGTGAATCACTACAGCTGTTAAGTTAGTAACACCATTGTTAAGTGAATCTGGCTTTCCCATTGACTTTGCTTGTCAGAAGTTTGAAAAAGATGATCACACGACCCCAGGATACTGCAATTGTCATAAATACATGTCAGCAGCCAAGTATCCAAAACTTGATCACGTAATCACGGGGATGTAGTAATGGTCATGGAGTGTGAAAAACAATCATAAGTTACTTTTCTTCCAGTATTGCTGTAATTTTGAATGTTTACTAAACAAATGGTTGTAAGTTAAGGACTACCTATAGTAGCTATGAGCACACAAAAATTTGTAATATAGGATTCTATATTTGTTGTTTGGACTTCTACTTCTTTATAGCCAGAGTCTAAATATTGAAAGACCTGTTAGATCAGGGCTGACACACTCAATTTCATTGAGGGCCACATCAGGGTTGTGTTTCACCTTGGGGGGCATGGCCAGATCAATGTCACTCTTGCTGGCACTTGTGGTGCCCTGATCGCTCTGCCAGTGAAAATGGACTCCTGAGCTCCATTTTTGGCTGCGATGGCATCCTATAACCCGCTGCCAGTTAATATGGCGCTCAGGGGGGCTCCATTTTTGCTGGCAGAGGCACCACAAGTCAGTCCTTTGCTGTTTCCAGAGCGGCCCCACGGGCTAGATTTAAACAACCCACATGCCTTGAGTTTGAAACCCCTGTATTAGATGATCTTACTGAAAAATATCATCCAAATATTAATTTTATTTGAGTGCTGGATACCATATATGCATTCTTCTTTCAGCTAGTGACCACTATTATAATGATAAAATGTTAGTTAAGGCTCCAGCTTTGTGCATACATTTTCTAATATTTGGAGCTCCTGGGATTAAAACAGTAGGCTGTCCCTTCCCTGACACATTCTCCATCGCACGTCCCCTGGAGATTGTCCACTATTTGAAATGCAGAGTAGGAGAGAAAATACATCACCACCTACAGGGTCAAATGTGATTGAACCAATGTTAATATCTAAAGCATGTGCATGTTTTGATTCCAGAAACCTGAATCACTCTTATCGTATCTTGTATGCACCACCTTTGCTGCTCAATTTACCATCATGATTCATTATCAGGGTGGGTCTTCATGGATACAACCAAGCAGCAGGGTGGCATGGATCACTTCAATGTATGTATGGGGAAGTTCCACTCTCCAATGCCCCCCCCCCCAAATATCAGATAATCTACAAAAATAAACTACATCAGAAAGGATTCTAGCCTAGTCTTGCTGTGCTGTGTCTAATTTCTAGCAGCAGAGATGTTCCTGTAGGCTGTGTTCAAAACATACTGCCAAGTTGTAATTTTAAAAAAAATAAAGGGAAAAGGCATGTTATAGGGAATAAATCATGTATATGAATCCTTGTCAGAATTTTTTTTTTTTTTTGCATTTTCTTTGCATGCTGCATACATTCCTGGTGGTTTGTGTGTCTGAGAGATTAGTAGAATTTATTATTTATTTGTGGCTGTCAATATATCTGCAACTTTTTATAATTATGGCTCTAAATTTCTTCCAGGGCTAATCATAATGGATTCAGCCCCTTATTTTCCCCAAAGTTTAGCTCATAAAATGACAAGGAGGGAAAACGAAAAGATTTAAAGTTATAATCCTGTTGGCAACAGAATTTTATAGAAAAAAAAGTCACACAAGTAAAATATTTCTCTTTTGAACTGGGCTTGGAAATGGAAGATATCCAAAACTGGAACATTTTTTTTAACAGAGACCAAAGCTTGTGAATATGAGTGCAAATGCATGCACATGCACATCAGTTCAATATTCTACATGCCACCATTGCAATCCTAGTTTTGCTCATTCTTGTACAACCGCAATATGGTCTGACCACAACAATGTACCGTATTTTTCAGTGTATAAGGTGCACCTTTTCCCCTCCCTAAAAGAGACTAATAATTAGGGTGTGTCTTATACTCTGAATGTAGCTCCCCCCCCCAGCCCTAACTAGCTGCTAACCATCTTCCCAGATCTTACCTTGCAGGCTCTTTCATTGTTTCTCTCTGTGAAGAATGTTTTCCAAGCCCTACGTCTTTGCAGGGTTTTTTTCCATTACTCTAACTTACTCCAAAGAAGTTTCTTTCCAGCCCTAACCAGATGCTAATGATGTTTCCAGATCTTACCTGCTTACAAGTTCTTTCATTGTTACTCTCTGCCAAGAATGTTTTCCAAACCCTGTCTTGGTAGGTCTTTTTTTCCCATTGCTTACTTGCTCCAGCCCTAACAGGTGTTAACAATGTTCCCAGCTCTTACCTGCTTGCAAGCTCTTTCATTGTTACTCTCTGTGAAGAAGAATGTTTTCTAAGCCCTAAGTCTTTGCAGGGTTTTTTCCATTGCTCTACTTGCTCCGACTGTTTCTTTCCAGGTGCTAATGAAGTTCCCAGCTCTTACTGGCTTGCAAGCTCTTTCATCTCTCAGAATAAAAAAAAAAATAAGCCCTTAACCAGGGGATAAAATAATGTGCTGAAGCTGACCAGACTAAGGATGCTAGCCAGATGAATATCTAGTAAGCAGATTCTTTTCCCTATTTTCCTCCTCAAAAACGAAGGTGCGTCTTATACTCTGGTGCGTCTTATACTCTGAAAAATGCAGTAATTCACTGCTATAGGATTTTTTTAAAAGAAAAAAAATGCAATATAGGTGAAATGATTAGTATAGCTACTGTTTATCATCCAAGACCTTCAGATCCTTCTTAAAATAATAGATGTTGCTCTTGATAGTTAATGTTTATGTGTAACTGGAAGGGAAAAAAAGAAGTCGCTTTAAAAAAATGAAGACTGGTTTAAAAATGCAGGATGCATTTTTGAATCACCACCACGAAAAAGCAAGAGAGTAATGAAATCATTCAAGTAAATTACTTAAATTGTTTCTCATTTCATAACTGAGTTCATAACTATTTGTAATTAAGTATTCAATTTTTTAAAATGCACATATTTCCAGAAGAATTTGGATACTAATTAACCACTGTAATAAGATATGCACCTTTGCCTTAAATAATTGGTTTTCTTCATGCAGCTATGTCGCACACGATAATTTATAACTTTTAAATAAATGTTGATTTGGATTTTATTCTCAACCCAAAAGTTCTTAATTTCTTAAATTATATTCTGAATGGGGGGGGGGGGATCCTCTCTGTTTCTTCTTCCAGAATTTAACAAAACAGAGGAAATCAATTGCTCTTGGTTTTTTAAAAGACTAAATGAGAATGCTTATGCTTTTTTCACACCTAAATAAACCCAGGTTTTGTAATTGTAGCAAACTATGGTTTAGTAATCCCATCAAAAGAGTAGAAGAAGACAGAAAGTGGTTATCACGGAAGAGCTGCTTGTGCTCCTAGTCCCATCTAGTGGACAATAAAATCCCAGCAGCCTTGCTACTGCATCTTTGAGTCTGGTCTCATCTAAACTCTCTCCTTCAGTAAGTCACTCAAGACCATAGCTGAAGTGACAGTTTCTAAATGAGACCCAACTACCAGTCACTGGCAGCCTGTGATTAATAGCTTTTTCATTACTTTGCAATCCAAAATGCCAATATTAGCAATCATCTTTTCTTCTGGGTAATATTTGATTCGGGAAGGAATTACTGCCTCTGAACAATAAGGCAGAATTTGTGAAGATAAAGGTCAATTTTTTAAAAATAGTATCTTTATGCAAACCAAGAACTTATTCCCAGGAATAAAAAAGCAAGTTTTTGACTGAAGTTAACGACTTCATTTTTCCCTCTTCCAGTTACACATAAACATTTTAACTATCAAGGGCAAAGTCTATTATTTTAAGAAGGAATTAAGGTCTTGGATGATAAACAGTAGCTCTGCTAATTATTTCCCCTATCTTGCAAATTCATATCCTGCATATTGATATGAATTTGTGTACTTATTTCTTTAAAATTTCTTTAAAAAAATCCTTGTGAGAATATTATTAAATGTTTTTCTCTAAATTAATTTTGCAATTACTGGTGGATTCTATCTGGAACCTTTGTTTTTGGACAACTGAAAGACCATTTATGTTCCAAATACTTCTCATCCTTGGAATACATAGAGATTTTTAGAAGCTCATCAAGACAAAAAACAAAACGTGCCACAAAATTGCTCCTAATACCAATAAAGCCTTCTTCAGGTCCTTTGCAAACCACCATAACCTCTACTAGACAACACATTGAACTGTGTGGAATATTCACATGTACTGAGGGTTACTGAACATTACCAGTATACATGTATTCAGATGGTAGTTTTTATAGAATTTACATGGAAAAAATGGATATGCTTTGGTGGATTGCTTAGTTTCATCTATCAAGTCTCCTGAGTTGGGATGTATCTGCTTGTTTTAAAAATATATGGTGCTATGTTTTTTATGACTGTAATATGACACACACACATATAATTTCTGATTTCTCTAAAGTTATGTATTTTATCTTGCTATAAACCAAGGTCACCCAGTAGAATGCAGCACTATCCAGCCCACTCAGACAGGGACTACCAAAACAATTAATTTGAATAAATTACCAGGGATGCGGGGGAAGAGGAGTACAGGAAGACAGAAGAAAAGTTAACCAGATGCTTTGGATGTGAAAATCCAGATCCGAACTACACTGTAATCACTTGGCTTTAAGTGTACTTTCACTAACCATGAGTTTAAGAGTCTTTCTTTTCTAATTGACCATGATGAAATGGCTGACACAAAGTCAGATGATAAGTAGCACAAAAAGCACAATGCCTATATTAAGAATACAAAGCTTTTCTTTTTGGAAATACTTTTAAGGTCACTCAGTATAATAATTTCAGATTTTTATTGATCAAGGTATTCAGATATGCTGACCTTTATACATGAGAAAAAACAATTATCAAGCTCTGACAATTTGATGAGTATTGATTGGAGGATATTTCTAGCATCTGGTGCAGACTATGAATTCATCCTAATTAATTAAATTAGTTAAACTAAATTATGCCATTATTTTCAAGTAGCTCATTTCAACAAGATGACTGGGTTAAATTGGTAGCAGATCTGGACAAAGTTTACTCTGCCAGGAGAAATGCCAACTGCAGAGAGAAACTGTGAGGCACATATTTTTCTCTCTGCAATTTCTGATCCAGTGGAGTCAGGGACTCAGGCCAACTAAACTAGCAGAATACAATACAACTAGGGTATTTTATTGTAGCTTCATGTATAATTCACATGTAATTAATTATTTTCATTACAAATTAAAAATATTTAAACAGTCTGTATATTATATGCATTGTGTTCATTAGAGTATACTCTCCTAATAGCATATATATATTTGCATTGCGATTCAAGAAAGTTGCACAAAAGAATTATCAACTATTAAGGGGAACACTGCCTTGTACCAGATATTTTGTGAGTAAGTCCAATGCAAGCTCTCACAATTCACAGTCCCAGCTCAAACCATTGCTGCCTCATAATTCTAGATGAAACCCTGTATTGTTTGATTCTGAATCTCTTCTAAAGAAATGATTTTTGTAGCAAATATTCAAGATGCAAACTTAATGAGTCTAGTGATAAAGATGCCCTATCAAAGAATTGATTATTCCCTCTCAATAGCTCCTTGATTATGCTTTGGCCATTGCAGCCAATTCCTTCAGAGTTCCCCTAATCATTTCTATATAGAAGCCATGTTATCATCCCATACTACCTTGCTTACAAACTGGTGACATCATGTATTTGAAATTTCCAGTTTCAAAGAAAAGGAGGTTTCTAGCTTTTAAAACAGCAGCTAGTGAAATTCAGAAGTTTAAGGCCGGATCAAGTTTGGCAAAATGGGAGAACTTCAGCATGTGAGATACAGGTTTTTTTTTTCCCTTCTCAAATGAGTAAAACAAGCAGAATAGATAATACAAAATAAATATGTTAAAATTAATTAGTAATTTAGTAAAATTCCAGTGTTCTTGGGAAACACTGCATATGAAACAAGTCAACATCTCAATACAGTGATCCCCCGTTTATTGCGTCCCCAACCATTGCGAACAGGGTACTTCGCTATTTTTCAACCCGGAAGTCAAAAATACCATCTACGCATGCGTGCCGGGCACGCATGCGTAGATGGCAGCGGCTTCCCTGGGTCTTCCCCCTCTTGCTGGCGTCAGCGAGGAGTTTCCCCACCGCCCACGCAAACTCCTCGCTGCCGCCCGCCCTTCGCCCGCCCACGCCGTTCATTCTCGCCGCTTTTGAGCTGAGTCCGGGAGCGAATTCGCTCCCAGACTCAGCTCAAAAGCGCCGATAGCAAGCGGCAAGGAACGGCTTGTCTCGGCGCTTTCGAGCTGTCAGCTCGAAAGCGCCGAGACAAGCCGTTCCTTGCCGCTTGCTATCGGCGGTTTTGAGCTGAGTCCGGAAGCGAATTCGCTTCCGGACTCAGCTCAAAACCGCCGATAGCAAGCGGCAAGGAACGGCTTGTCTCGGCGCTTTCGAGCTGAGTCCGGTCAGCTCGAAAGCGCCGAGACAAGCCGTTCCTTGCCGCTTGCTATCGGCGCTTTAGAGCTGAGTCCGGAAGCGAATTCGCTTCCGGACTCAGCTCAAAAGCGCCGAGAGCCAGCGCCCCCCGGACCCCCAACCCGGGTTTGGGGGGCTGCTAGGAAGCCCTCCATGCCGGCGGCAAACAGCCGCCCCGCCCCCAATCTTCGGCTCCTCGCTAGCGCTGTGGGAGTAAAAACACCGTCTGCACATGCGCAGACGGTGTTTTTACTTCCGCATCGCTACTTCGCGAAAACCCGCTCGTTGCGGGGGCTCCTGGAACGGAACCCTCGCAACGAGCGGGGGATCACTGTATATGAATCTGCTTCATATGTATCTCTATAAAAACATAGAAACATAGAAGACTGACGGCAGAAAAAGACCTCATGGTCCATCCAGTCTGCCCTTATACTATTTCCTGTGTTTTATCTTAGGATGGATATATGTTTATCCCAGGCATGTTTAAATTCAGTTACTGTGGATTTACCAACCACGTCTGCTGGAAGTTTGTTCCAAGGATCTACTACTCTTTCAGTGAAATAATATTTTCTCACGTTGCTTTTGATCTTTCCCCCAACTAACTTCAGATTGTGTCCCCTTGTTCTTGTGTTCACTTTCCTATTAAAAACACTTCCCTCCTCAACCTTATTTAACCCTTTAACATATTTAAATGTTTCGATCATGTCCCCCCTAGTAGAAATTTCTGGATCTCAGGCACTTTCTGATTGGCCTATTCCCAATAGCTGCTAGCAGCAACTTTTGTTCGCTGTCACTTGAGCTTCAACATCTTTTAATTTTCAAACAAAAAAAAATTACTTTATCATAAAAGCCCGGAGAGACAAAGCAACAGAAACATTGCTAGGTATTTTCTATTAACTTTTATTTTCAAATCAAACAGATATATCCAACGCTCAAGAGACTGATTGATAGATGAAATCTACTATTTTCCTATAAACTTTGTTTTCAAGCCTAAAGTACATATCTGATTTCAGTATTTTTAAGACAATGGCCCAGAAATGGATGCAATTGTCCTGGGTAGCATATCTAAGGGCAAAGACAGGTTATCCATAGCATTTCAAGGAGCATTATGCTGTGCCCAAGGCTAGGAAAACTAACCTAACATGAAGGAAACAATCTTCAGGTAGCAGACTGCTTAACAAGAAAGGATCTATTAATATAAATGTACGGTAGGAACTAGAGGGAAATAATAATAACAACAACAACAACAACAACAACAACAACAACAACAGAGTTGGAAGGGACCTTGGAGGTCTTCTAGTCCAACCCCCTGCTTAGGCAGAAAACCTTAACTACATCAGACAAATTATCATCTTATAAATAATGATTAAGCTGGGCTGACAGAGCAGGCAGAAAGGTTTATCATATGCAGGATGCATGCAAACAATGCAGCATCCTCACTTATTATGGTTTAGAATATTTTTACCACGTTTCCCTGAAAATAAGACTCTATCTTATATTTTTTGAACCCTGAAATAAGCGCTTGGTCTTATTTTCAGGGAGGTCTATTTTGGGGTGCATGGAGCAAGACGGGGTTCTTCTTGCCATTTTACCAGATCTCCAGCTCCGTCTCCCTAACCTTAACCAGAACAAATGGTCTTTGGGGGGGGGGGGGATTTTGAAGGTCAGTCTTATTTTCGGGAAAACGGGGCATTTAATGCTGCAATTATTTTGACCCAAGATGTATGATAAACTCCATTTCTCAAAGAAAATTTAACAAGGCACATAACATATTCGGCAACATCAAATAGTCCAAAAGGAGTCCTTGAGCAATGCAAAACAACATATTCACAGAATATGAATACACAAGTTACAGAGTTGGCAGCATTTGCAATAAGTCACCTATAAATAGATGTCACCAGATAAGGGGTACTCTATTTTGTGACAGTTGTTATAAAAGCAGTATTTCCAAAGGGAGGTAGACCATAGTTAAGCTTAATTGCGGCATTGTTAATTTAGCCAAAATTAGGAAATGCTGTTATCATCAACATAAAACTCTCAACAAGGTATCTCCTCTTAGGATCTTGAATTCTCTTCAACAGCTCTAAGCAGCATAACAGTCATATTTCAGCTACTTTTTTGGCCTATGTGGAATTTTAAATAGCCTACCTCCCCCCCTCCCCCATTTAATTATGTACGATTCTCAGAAACTGCCTTGACCAATCCCTGGTTTTCTTGGCAAGGTTTTTTAAAAAGTGGTTTGTCATTGCCTGGTTCCTCCAGCTGAGAGAGTCCAAAGCTATGTGGCTAAGTGCCTACGCGGAAACTAAAACTCAAGTCTCCCAGTGTCTAGCCTTATGCCTTAGCTGGCTCTCAGTTCACCTCTTAGAAGTCTCCTATTCCTATTTAGAAAATTTCTTCCTCTCAAAAAATAATCAGACCAAAAAGCTCAGCCATATCTCTTTTACCAATAGAGATTTCATAATGGAACTGCCTGAAGGTTGAGAGGCCAAGTTGTGGCTTTTGACTCCTCAAAAGTTGCCCATTCCAGGCTTATGGGTATTTTGATACACCCTGTCTCCTCTCTACATGTGTTGCTATATGTACTTTCATGTGTACTCACATTTTGTACAAGAAAAATAGTAAAAAAGTTGGTTCCTTCAATAAGGGCATATTTTCCGTAGCGCATTATCTGAGTAGTGAAAGGTATTATTAGGTACATAATCTGTGCAAGATGAACACAGAGTTATTTTCATAATATCCAGAACTTCTTCAAAAGAATGATCCCAAAATTAAGCTACGTTGAAGTATTAAAGAGAACATCCTACAGCAACCCAGACAACAGGGTTGTTCTGTATTCAAAAACATCAATTTACTCATTTTGCTTCTTCTTTAGCATACACTTCACCAAAAAGCAATTATTTCTTAAGGAGAGAAAAATTCAGTGTCCTTCCTTTTATAATCTTGATGGATATCCCCAACCTGCTCAGAAAGCAGGACTACAGGGCAGGCCCATATCATTGATTGACTCACCTCTTCCAAAAGTACCCAGGTCTCCCCCTGCCTTGGCTGAGCTGCAGTCACTGAACTGTGATGCTAAAGATTCAAAATCTTCCTCCCCAGATTTAATCTTCTGGATATAGCCTATGGAGAACAGGGAGTAAAGAAAAGAGTTGGGAATCAGAGGTCTGCTATGAAAAGAGAATATTTCTAATTACAAAGCTAGGATTATTTAAGAAGTTATTGTTAATCGTACATCTAGATAAATCACAGGATTTTCTTTTCATTTTTTAGGAAGATCCACAAAACCATCTTATTTTTTCTACAAAAAACAGTATTTCCATATAGAAAACTATGTATCATAAAACACAGACCTAACATTGCTTATTTTCTAGAATACTTGGTTTTTTTGTGGGGGGGTTTCCATATGGAAATTTGAAAGGTTGAGGAGAAGCATTATTTTATATTTGAAGTGGCTGAATCTGGAAAATTTTCACTGTGGATATCAATCGCCCTTCTAAACCATTCTCTTTCTGTTGCTTTGATGTACATATATTATCCTAAACTGTCTGCAATTGCAAGTTATTTATTCTTAAAATACACTATCCAAAACCTATTTCTTCTTATGTTGTTGTTTTTCCTAAAAACAAAAAAATCCCTCTGTACTGCAGTTCAATCTTCTCCTATTTCAGCTTCATCTTATCTGGTTTGGTTTTTGTAGGACAACTGTATTTTTTTAAAAAAAATAAAGCTGAAAAGCACCATATATTAAAGTTACCCATGCATGTCTAATCACTTTTCTATAAGCATGAATTGTTTTCTTATAGTGAACAGTAGTGAACAGTATTACCATTTATTGGGCAACAGAAGGAAGCCAAAGTAAGTGGGCCCCCATTTGCCAATTTTAGGGAGAAGTTGTAATCAGGAGAAGCTCTGTTGAGCATTCTCTCTTTCCAAATACAATCACTGTTAAACGATGTGAAAATGATCATAGATTTGACTGCACCCCCACCCACCCTCAGTTTTTCCTGTTTGGGGGACTAAACAGGGAGTCTTTTGTATAATTAAGTTGGCTCCCTGTGCAATTTGAAATCTGGAAAACCTTACTTGCATAATGATAAATTTAGGGGGAAAGGAACTTACCTCTTGTTTTGTGTTACAGCTAATTAGGTTTTATAAATATTAAATCTAAGTTCTTCCAGTTATGCTTTAAACTGTTCTCAAGTTACCTTTATAGCAATGTAATTTACCTTGATTTCATAAGAACTTTTTCTTTGATCATTCCCTTGCCTCCCTCCCTGATGAACACACTTGTGTATACTGCCATCTTGCCTCCCATATACCGGTAAATAAAAGCAAACTGCTTTGCAGTTTAGGAAACGTCTTTTCAAAAACGATAGGTTAATTGCAAAGCAGCAATTATTCATTCTTTGAGTTTTTTAAGCCTCCCTATTTGCCATACAGTATGTTCCTTTGGTTATTCAAAAATCACTTATATTTCCACATGGCTATTACGTTACTTGTAAAACACGTGCAAATATGTTCCATTATCTGTATCCTGTTCAAAGTGCTTATAAAGTGCTTTATAATTTTATCTTCATGCTAAGTTTGCAAACTTGGTTAGGCTGTTGAGAGTCTCAACGAGTCTTGAGGCTGAACTTGAGGGATTTGATTCTATGTCTTTCACATGCTATTAGTCTAATATGTAAGCCGTTTCAGTTATTATATTCTGATACATTCTGTTTCTCCAGTAGTCACTAACAGCCTTTCAAATAGGTCCCAATGAAGAAATGTGTAACCTCTCTTTACTACTGTTATATCAGGACAACAGTGGTTGTTTGAAGCTAAAAGAAAATATAAATGGAGACTCAAGAGAGGCTCAATAGAAATGTGGATGCTTACTTTGTATGCATCACAATTAAGGAACAGTCAGTGCTCAGCTCAACTCTACAACAATCTGCAGCTGCTGCTGTTCTTTGATATATTATCAGTTACATTTGCTGGAAACTGGGCAATTCTCCTTTTGTCCTTCAGAAGGATACAACTTTCAGAATTCACAGCCCGTATGACTAAATGTGGTCCTGGTACACCTGGAGAGGCTGCTCTAATCTTATCTATTTATAACAACAAAAACCTGCTTACATGGCAGCCCATTCAGGAGGAACTGTATGATAGAGGGTCCAGTTCTTCTTTAATGGCACTGCTTCGCATTACTGTGTTACTTGCAAAACAATTGAGCAGATGTTACCTACAGATGTACACTGAATAAATTTATGGAAGTATACTGAAAACCAAGATCAAATGTACTATTTCCTACAAAGACTTGCTAAGCATTCAAACAGGATTTTCCAACTGAGCACTCCAGAAATACATTCCTGATTTCTCTCCTGCAGTGAGACGTGTTTATGGAGATCAATAGCACCTGGATAGAAAGCAAATAGTACTTTGAATTCTCCAAGAACTGTTGATTTGGAAGGGATGGGAGGTAGTGGGTGACTATCAATTCACCTAAATAAAATGAGCTGCAACTTAAGTGTCCTCTACTGCAGAAAATGAGATCTAATTCTGAAGATTTTGTATTCTTGGATGGATTCTTTTTTCTTATGAGTATTTATAGAAATACAGATCATATATTTAGTGCGCCAATAAGTTACAAGATCCCATGTATGGCCGCTGTTCCACGTTGTTGGTTCTGGGGTAGGCCCATGATCAATTATGGTTATCCCTGAACTCATGAGCCACCTCTAATTCCAATCCTAAATAAGGCAGACTGAAGTCCCTCAAAATAGCTTTATTAGGCTAGACTAGCATTCAGAAACAGGAGCTGAAAGCCAGGGCTTCTGAAGATCTACTGGCAGGGTAATGTGGCTGAAATTGAGAAGCTATAATGTGGAACTCCTATAAACAATAATCCTGCATCCCCCAGAAGTGGCCAGCTCCAGTGTTGGGCTGCTGCCGGAACAGCTAATTGTGCGCAGCTCCACAGCTCTGGAGCGTGAGTGCGGGATTGAGCGCAATTTTGCTTCCCGCACCTGTGCAGATAGCAAAACCTCGCACAGGGACACACGTGCGGGCACATTTCACTGAGGTTTTTTTGCCTCCCTATGCAAGATTTTGCTACCTGCACAGGTGCGGAAAGCAAAATTGCACTTGATCCCACATTCATGTTCCAGAGCCGCAGAGCTGTGCACAATTAGCTGTTCCAACAGTGGTTGGCTTCTTTGTCTCCCACCATATCTCACCTTGCTTATCGCCATCATAATATTTTGGCCTCCCTCTGTCCCCCAACAGTAGCCCCATCCCCATGTTGTCATTTTCTCAGGTTCTTGGGTTAATGAATAACAGAATATAAATATCCAAGCCCTTAGTTCCCAAGATAAGAAACCAGCTACAGTTCAGTTCAGAGTTGGAAGAGACCTTGGAGGTCTTCTAGTTCAATCCCTGGGAGGAGCAGGCATTGGACAAGAGACTTTACCAACTCTCAAAAGTTTGTCAGGGCACCAAGTAGCCACCTCTTACTCTACGATACACCTGCACACATTAGCATAAACAGGCACCTCTCCGCTGCAGTACCACTAGCAGTCAGGGGGTCTCTTCCTTTTTAAACAGTCAATTCCTCTTCCAACACTCATCAAGAGGAGGAATTCATAGACACCCACTCACACCAATATACAGGGGCAGCCCTCCCTTGCTACTTCCATAGACTAGTAGAGACTCTCCTCCTGTCCAATCTCCCACCAAAGTCACCTCTGGTTTTCACTCAGAGAAAGGAGGAAAAAAATTAGGTGTTGGTTTGTTTTTTTTAAGGAATGGGCACTTTGTCTAACAGTGGCAAACCCACTGTTCAGGTCTCAGGCACTTCACCATTCAATGGAATGTAAAGAGACATCACAGCATTTGAATATCTTTTCATGGTTGCTCTACCCAGTGCTAACCTACATTTTTTGTGGAGGTCACTTTCCTGATGCCTTATTCTCTGACTAACTTGGCTGAAGTTCATCCATTAGAGAGATTACTTCCTCCCTCTTTGTCACAGCTACAAAGAACATAGACAACTCCTTTGCTTGTGGTAATTAATTTCTCTGCTAGAGGTTTCAGCAAGGCTAATTTAGTAATATTCTAAGATCACAATGCGGAGAACATTATCTTCAACACCTTATTTCTTGCTTCATGCAGGTTTTGGGATACCCTGGACTTCTGCCAGGATACAAATTGAACTTATCAAATTAAGCTATCCTCGGGCTATATAACTCAAGGAAAAGGAGAATAAATAATAATTTGGGGAAGGGGGAGAATGAAACAAATTCATAATTCAGCACTAAACCACTTGATTTCATTTCTTTCCCTCTAACAAGAAACAGAAAAAAAAAAATCAAAACTGCTGCAGTAGAGAACAAAAGATGGCAATAATTGCAAGTCCAGGCCTGCTCTCTTTCAAATGTTCTAGCTCCAAAGAAAAGCTTTCAGACTTAATCTACCTGCCTTGTAAAAAACCTTGGTGATGCACATAGCTTTGTTTCTAAACATTTTGTACCTATTTGACAAAGCTAGCAATATAAATGGCTCAACACAAACAGCAAAATATCTATTACATGAAGGACAGTCCTCAGCTTACTACTATAATTGAGGCCAAAGTCCTTTGTGTGATTGTGACGGTCATTAAATGGGACATGGGGGTGCCTCGGGGGATTGGGGAGGTTCTGAAGGCCTTGGACTGTTCACCACCAGACCCTGAAGGCCTCAGCCAGCTACAGGACCCACCACCTTGTGCAAAACGGCTGCAGGCTTGGAGGTCTCAGATGGCTACAGAGCCCAACTGCGCCCATAAATTGCTCCACTTACCTCTCATTTCCAGCCATTGCAAGGCACAGCCTTCCTACATAGGTCAGCTTGTGCAATTCTGCAAATAAATACTATTCTGTATAGGCTTCCCAAGTGGGGTGGACTGGTGAGTATTTCTGTTTCTGCCCATAGAAGGAGCTCAGCTTTGCTTTCTGCATGAAAAGGAATTTCTCTGGTGGGTGCAGAAAAGCAGTTTAAATCATGAAGATGTAAGTTTTTGTTTCTGTGCCCCACAGAAGGATGTGAGTTCTCCCCTGTACATGGAAAGGAACTCCTTCGGTGGGGTGCAGAAAAGGAGTCTAGATCTTCATGATTTAAGCTTCATTTCTGAACCCTGTGAAAGAATGCCAGCTGCCTTCAGCCAGCAGTTCCTCCAGCCAGTCCTAGAGACAAGAGAGAGTCATCTTGGCAGGCGGCAGCAGCTTGCAACCTTCCCTGCTGGTTTCCCCAGTGACTTTCTGGGGTAGCCAGCAGGAAAGATTACATGACCACAGAGCACTTGAGAACTGGTCATAAGTCAAGGACTCTCAGTAAGCAGAGAAGCATGCCTTACATCAAAACAAATCATGAGATACTCTAGCTGTTAATGGTATTCAGAAATCGCTCAAAATCTATTCAAAAGGGATCTTCCAGGAGCTCAAAACTGTGATTCATTTTGTTTCTATACAAATCAGATTTACAGGTGAATATTTTCTAACTGATTGTGCGCAATGGTAAATGCCAACAGAGGTCTTTCACAGCTTTTAAATGACTTGTTCACACGTATCTAAAGCATGTAAAAAAAAATTTTTTTTTATTTTATTAAACGTCTCTTAGCCCAGAGACAAGAACAAATAAAAACGCTCAGTAAATATACCATTAAAAATTATAGTATAAATCATGTTAACTGTGAGCAACCCCAAACAATCCTCCCAAATCTAGCAAATTAGGCAAGTGAACTCATAAAGGAATCTGGACAATCCCTTTAAACAATTTAACACATTCACAAAGCTTCTGTCAATTCCCTTACCTCACAATGGTATTTAACGAATACACAGCAATAACATAGTTAAAATCTACTAAACAAATACATGACAGGCAATGACGATACACCTGTCAAACTGATGGCTCCCAAAGGATCTATTTAAACAATTTTGAGCTATAATTATGTTCATTAGATATGATACCTCTCTTCTCAGAAATTCAATGAAGCTCAGCTGTTTGATTGCGACTGCAATACATTTTGTGAGTTTTTGTTGTTGTTTTTGTGTATAATTTTACTTGGTCGTTTTTAGAAGATAATAACAGGCTGCTCTCACTAACTCAACAGTATCCATCTTTCTCTAACAAGTCAAAGTACACATCACTTTTAAATAATTATATGCAAACTTCTATGACCTTTGCAGCAAATGGAATATTTCAAGGGCAGATGGAGGTTCTGGCAGAAAATGGATTTCCTTCCCTTCTGACCATAGTACTTTACATTTCAGAGAATTATAAAAAGAAGATAATAAAAGTGACAAATGCATACATTCCTAACTGGTTTTATCAACCCTGCAGCAGAAAAGTTGGATGAAACAACTTTTAATCACATCTTTCCTCCTGTCCTTAAATGACACCGAAGATTGTTCTAACACAAAAATTATCAGATGGGACTTTTGTCTCAGCGGCTATCAACTGATACTTTAATGCATTTTAAACAACACTTGAATATAAGAATTACATCTGGATCTCATATAAAACAAGATTAAAATGTCTCTCTCTATAACCTTATCAGATGATGGAGGCCATTTATTGCTATGCAGCAACAACTGTTCATTTACTTGGTATTCTATCTGAAAAAAGATAAAGTGCAGAAAAAAAGCTGGTCTGAGAATTTCTACTTGAAAATGCAGTTCTGGGACTTTGATTTGCACATAAAAGATTTTGTAGCTCCCGCGCTAGTGACCTCAAGTTATCAAGTTTGCTCAGTTTCAAGAAAATATTGACAAAAATGTCCACCCTGTATCAATGTTCCCTCTAATTTTTTTTCGGTGTGGGCGGAAAAGTATAGTGTCTGAGCGACAGTCCCTTTGGGACTGGGCGGCATAGAAGTATAAGTAAGTAAGTAAGTAAGTAAGTAAGTAAGTAAGTAAGTAAGTAAGTAAGTAAGTAAATAAATAAATAAATAAGAAAAAAATTCCCTTTTTTTATTAAAAGAAATTAATAATAAAACAAAACCAAAATCTATTACTATCATTATCTTCTCTTTTTCCATCTCTGTCTCCTCCCCCCTTGTGTGTGTGTGAACTCTTGAACCATTTCCAATTAGAGGTGAGCTATTGGAAATGGTTCAAGAGTTCTCACACACACACACACACACACACACACACACACACAGCTGGGGGGGGGGTTCTGTTATTATTTGGGTGCTTTTTACCATATGCTTTAAATCAAGAGTCATTTCTCTCTCTTTCTCTCTCCCCCTCTTGCTCTCTCTCTCTCCCTTTCTCTCTCTCTCTCTCTATTGCTTTCTCTCACTCACTCTTTCTTTCTTTCTATCTCTCTTTCTATCTCTCTCTCTCCCCCTTTCATCTCTCTCTTTCTCTTTGGTTTTCTTTCTCTCTCTCTATTGCTTTCTTTCTCTTCTCTCTCTTGCTATCTCTCTCCCACCCCCTTTCTCTCTTTCTCTCAGCAGCGGCATTGGGCAGTAGCCGTGGGGCGGCGGCAGGGTGATCAGTTGTGAGGCGGAGCTCCGGAACGGAGGCACCGACGGTGAGGGGGCTGCGAGAGCGCTTTCTCCGAGCGATTCGGGAACGCCTGCCCTGCCTCTACTGCAGCCACCTTGCTGGAAGTCTGGGACGAAAGCGCTCCCAGCAAAGGGGCTGCGAGAGGGGCGGGGCGGGCATTCCCGAAGCCCGCGGAGAAAGCCCTCTCTCGCAGCCCCCTGGCTGGCAGCGCTTTTGTCCCGCAGCCGCCACCACCGCGGGAGAAGTTGCGCCCCAAGGCAGGAGGCGGAGGAGGAGGAGAGGGGGCAGATCGGGCAGGCAGGGGGCAGGGCCAAGAAGCCAGGGGCGCGTTTGGACGGAGGCACCGTTGGGAGTCAGGGGCGGCCGCGGCTCCCTTTCCTCCTACTGCCACACCTCCCTGCCCCCCCCCCGCGGGCTGGCAGGGGGATGGGGAGCGTGCGCCCATGGAAAAGGGTGCGCAGGGGGGGTATTTTGGGGCCCGCATGCGCACAGCTTAAGGGGAACGCTGCCCTGTATTCTTTTTATACTTATGAAATTCAAGAAAATCCAAATTCTATAGCAACTCTACACTAAACTCAAATGCTTCTGTTTACGGACCTTATGAGTCCAGAAATAACCAGTTATTATCATTCACTTTAACAAAAACTCTAAGCACATTCCATTGAACAGTGCAGATGACAAATACTCTTCGGTTTTCTCAAGTCTTACCAATATATACAGTATATATCAAAATTAACCCAATGCTAGAGAGGGGGGGGGGGAGGGAGGGAGGGAGGGGGAGAGAGAGAGAGAGAGAACATGGAGAAAGTACTTCTGTTACCACTTCTCTTGGCGCTTCCCCACATTTTTCCTTGTAACAGTGATCTGATTTGCTTGGGAAAAGGTAAATGGATTGAAAGTAATTCGTTAGCTGGCACTTCCATGGTAAAAATGATTCAAAATAAGAATGGACAAATGGCTCTTCAGCTACCCTTTCCATGTAGTAAAACAAAAAGGAAGAAGTCCTTTTGTGATAGAAAAACATTAAAAAATAACTTATTACTCCACCATTCTTATAGTTAGGAAGATAAGTTGATGGAGATATGCTAAAGCATTTTTTAAGTCCAGGACATCCAGATAACATACATATGGCTCAGATAATATCCCTAATTCACCAAACTACTATAAGAAGGAAGAGGAACACATGTTTCTGTAATTATAGCTACTCTGTAGGCAGCTCTAAGTCACTAGTTTGTGAGATAGGCAGCTATATTAATTTGTTTATGAGTGACATAGAGGAAGGTTTGGTAGGGAAAGTTTGCCGATGACTCTAAAGTGTGCAATAGGGTTGATATTCCTGGAGGCGTCTGTAATATGGCAAATGATTTAGCTTTACTAGATAAGTGGTCAAAGCAATGGAAACTGCAGTTTAATGTTTCCAAATGTAAAATAATGCACTTGGGGAAAAGGAATCCTCAATCTGAGTATTGTATTGGCAGTTCTGTATTAGCACAAACTTCAGAAGAGAAGGATTTAGGGGTAGTGATTTCTGACAGTCTCAAAATGGGTGAACAGTGCAGTCAGGCAGTAGGGAAAGCAAGCAGAATGCTTGGCTGTATAGCTAGAGGTATAACAAGCATGAAGAGGAAGATTGTGATCCCGCTATATAGAGCGCTGGTGAGACCACATTTGGAATACTGGGTTCAGTTCTGGAGACCTCACCTACAAAAAGATATTGATAAAATTGAACGGGTCCAAAGATGGACTACATAAATGGTGGAAGATCTTAAGCATAAAACTTATCAGGATTTAATGAACTCAATCTGTGTAGTCTGGAGAATAGAAGGGAAAGAAGGGACATGATCAAAACATTTTAATATGTTAAAGGGTTAAATAAGGTTCAGGAAAGAAGTGTTTTTAATAGGAAAATGAACACAAGAACAAGGAGGCACAATCTGAGGTTGGTTGGGGGAAAGATCAGAAGCAACGTGAGAAAATATTATTTTACTGAAAGAGGAGTAGATGCTTGGAACTAACTTCCAGCAGATGTGGTTGGTAAATCCACAGTAACTGAATTTAAACATGCCTGGGATAAACATATATCCATCCTAAGATAAAATACAGGAAATAGTATAAGGGCAGACTATATGGACCATGAGGTCCTTTTCTGCTGTCAATCTTTCATTTTTCTATGGTTATTTAAATATGGAAGTATATATCATCTCAATAAAAACAGGCATCCCATGGAGTTGGACATCCCATGGAGTTGATTTCATGGACTGGTCTACCTAATAAAACTGACACCCCCCCCCCCCCTTCTTTTGCTGGGAATGGCAACTGAAGGAGGATGGGTCTTTGGATTTTATAAGCCAGGAATCACTTAAAGCAGTGTTTCTCAAATAGTGGGGTGGGCCCCTCTGGGTGTGTATGTGTGTGGAGCGATGTAGGGGTGGGGTCCATGACCCTGGTGAACGTGGTTGGATTTTTGCCACAGGGAGTAGGGTTTTTTTGCACCAAACAATAGTATACAGCTCAGAGTAACAAACCCCTAAGAGGAACCATGGAAAACTATTTAACAAGGATGAAAAGAAAGGAGGAGAGATGGAGATAATGAGACAAACATTAAGGGCAACAAGAATGATAAAGAAAATGGAGCACCTCCCTTATGATACCAGGTTACAACGCCTTGGTCTCTTCAGCCATGAATACGGCGTTTAAGGGGTGACTTGGTCGAAGTGTATAAAATCATGCATGGGATAGAAAAGGTGGATAGAGAAAAATTCTTTTCTCTATCACATAATACTAGGACAAGGGGGCACTCCCTGAAGCTCATAGGTAAGAAAGTGAGGACAAATCAAGGGAAATATTTCTTCATCCAGAGGGTCGTTAGTTTGTGGAATTCACTTCCAGAAGAGGTCGTGACAGCTGTCAGCCTTGATAGCTTCAAGGCAGGATTAGACAGATTCATGGATGCCAAGCATATAGATGGTTATTGAAACGGATGTCCAAGTGCCGCCTCTATGTTGGTTGAGGCAGGCACGATTCCCTTGAGTATCACTTGTTGGGGGTCAAGGGAAAGGGAGGGTTTTGCCTTCTCTTTCTGCTCAAGATCCCCATGGACAATTGGTGGGCTACTGTGTGACACAGAATGCTGGACTCGATGGGCTTTGGCCTGATTCATCATGGCTCCTCTTATGTTCTTAAATGTAAGTTTCTCAAAAGCTAAGATGAGGAAATACGATGAAGCGTTTGTAGCGCTTGGCTTCACTGTGACTATGGTGGGAGATGAGGAAAGACCGGTATGTTTACTGTGTCTAAAAGTGTTGGCAGCAGACTGCATAACATCAAATAAATTAAGGTGTCACTTAAAAACATTATACCCTAATCACGCTGATAAGCCGGTTGGTTTTTTTCAGCAAAAACATGCCAAATGTTGCAAACAATCATCCTGGCAGAGAGTTGGGATGGGCGCGAAATGTTTACTTCTTCTGGAGGGGGAGGGGGACATAACAGAAAATAATTGAAAAACACTGACTTAACTGGAAAACTATCAAAAGATAACCAGATATTTACGACTCCCCCTTTTCTTATGCAGAGGACTTCTATTCTGCCTCATTGCAGAGATAGCACAATAATTGAAAACACAGGTGACATCTCATGGAAGATTTTTCTTTTTGCAGTAGTGCTAGCAATGTCAGTATCAAAAAAGACAGGGCCAAAGTATCAAGCTCTTTCAACTGAGGGTTGTTTTTGTATAATGGATGCTGTAATCCTATCAGACAGTTGGAGCATCTCTTTAGAGGCAGTCGAGGCACTTTTGAAAGTCAGGTAAATAAACTTGACATGCAATTGAGGAAAGGATCCCAGGAGCTTTAATGAATGGGGGAGGGACTGACTACTACATGTAAGCCATGAGATCCACCACCACCCCCATTCTGCCAGTTTAGGGGCTGACTGTGGCTTCGCAAAGAACAATATATCATACTAATGGGGGTGGGGGGAAACCACCAACAGAAGCAAAATTGTATTATGTATGTGTTCTGTAGATATTCTCCATTACCAGTATGAAGTTGTACTGTTATTGAAGAAGAAGGTTTTATCATCTCATCTTGTATATGGATGTAATATGTCTTAAAAACCTAGATTTTGTTAGAAAGTAGTATAGAATAGAACAGAACGGAATGGAATATTGGAATGGAACAGAACAGGGAGAGGAAGTGGGACAGGAAGAATAGGGACAGAACAAGGACAATGACTGAACATTGGAATAGAGTAGAGTGGAGCGGAATAGAATATAGAATATAGGAATGGAACGGAACGGAACAGCAAAGCACAGAATATTGGATTGGAGCAGAATGCAATGGAATGGAATGGGGTGGGGCGAAACAGTAACAAACAGAACAGAACAGAACATATTGGAATGGAACACAACAGAACAGAAAATATTGGATTAGATTGGAACTGAACAGAACAGAATATTGGATTGGATTGGAATGGAATGGAACGAAACAGAAATATTGGAATTTAACAGAACATTGGAACGGGATGGGAAAAGGATAGGACAGAATATAGAATAAAATATTGGAATGGAATGGAAGGATGAGTTGGGTTGGGTTGAAACAGAACAGGAATATTGGAATGGAACAGAACATTGGAATGGGATGGGAATAAGATATAGAATAGAATATTGGAATGGAATGGAACAGAACAGAACCGAATAGAATATTGGAATGGAATGAAAAAGAAGAATGGAATGGAATACTGGAATGGAACAGAATAGAATAGTATATTGGATTGGAATAGAACAGAACACTTTTATTGGCCAAATGTGATAGGACGCACAAGGCATTTTTCTCCAATGTATAAGCCTTCCATCGATCTTCCCCATTTCAAAATGTATTTCACTATTCTAAGGCCTAGTCTTAACATAATGGAATATAAGATACCCAGGAATCAGCTATCATACCAGAAACAATATGGTATTGGGCATATGCAATTTATAGATTTTTGGAAGCCTCCCACAGAAACATAAAACTGAAAACAAAAGGGGTGGGTGAAGAACGAGCAGGAGACCCCTTCTACCAGCTGATTCTCCATTATTGCGCTATAGGCCCTACAAAAATATTAAAGGAGAGAATTGCAAGAAGTGCTAGGTGGCCATATGCAGAAAGAAGGATTATAGAAGTTAGGGTCTCACTTTCCTTTGCTTTTACTTGCCATTAATTAGTTCCAGGGCCTCCTCCTTGCTTCGTGTGATTTTGTCTTCCTTCCATGATGAGGGTCTCCTGGATTGATTGTGTTTCACCAAGAGATGTGAGCATCGCACTTTTGTCGGCTCCCCTTGACCATTCTTGCTGTTGCCAGTGGGGCGCTCCCACTGGCTGGCATTTGTGATATGGTTGAAATAATAAACACGCCCTACAAAGTAAAATAGAATGATGTTAGTTCTAAGGCAAAGCAGAGCATTAACAGTTTTGTTCTTTCTTAAAATAAATTTCCCATGATTTTCCCTTCCCATCATTTCAGTTTCAACTTCTCTTTCCAGCGTTTAACACCCCCCCCCTTCCACATTAGCAGGTTGATGCACTACTTCTCAAATTTGTGCCATCAAGTCATCCAAATTACACACACAGCCTCAAGTACAGCCTCAGCACTATGTTATTTTGTGATTTCATTGAATGTGTAAATAGTATGGAAGAACAACATATCCCAGGTAAGTTTTAATAAACTGCTTTTGGTGATGTTGAAATGAAATTTAGGGGGAAAGGTTAAAAAATTACAGTGAAAGCAGAAATTTTCAATGTAAAAAAAGCATTAGACAGCACACTGATTTTCCATGGGAGAATGCATGGGAAATGGATTTAAGGAAAGAGAATGTAGAAGCTGCTTGGGGCATAATGTAAAGATTTATATTACAGAATGTCATAAATGTATATGCATTTACATTAATGGTATGAAAATAGGTGGCTCATAAAATGTGGTAAAATGCATACACGGGCCTTATTGCTGCAAGAAATTATACAAGAGAAAGACATTTATACAGAATATAATTAAAAAGAGCAGGGAATAGCTAAGAGGAAAAGAGCAAAATAAAATGTAGAGTGGTTTTGATGGGGAAAAATTGGATTTAGAAGAGGACTACACAAGGAGCTTCCAGCAGAGTTAATGTAATTAAAATTTACAAAATGAATTGGAATTAAGCCGGCACAAGGCAATGCTGGAAGTACTATTTTGGAGATTTGTAGAGGAATGGAAGGAATAAGCTGAATAATGTAATTGAAATAAATATTTAAAAATGCAAAAAAAAAATTAACAGAATTAGGAGATCTTATGGAACAGATAATAAACATGTGAAAAAGTCCAACTGAAGCAAATGCTATTAATGTAGATTGTCACGAAAATGAAATACATGCTGTGAGAATGTTAAAAATGATAAAATAAGAATGTGGATTACTTATAGTGACTGTGGAAACAGAGCAGGCAAAATGAAGCAAAGGTGAATGCAAAAACAACAGGGAGATTAAATGTGCTTATTTATGTATTTATTTATTTGATTTACTTATTCATTTATTTATTTATTTATTTGACTTATTTGCTGCCCCTATCTGAAGACTCAAGAGTTTAGGAAGTTGTTCGGTCAAATTCTGATCGGAAGGTTATGAAAGGTGAGCAAAATTTGTGAATAGTCAGAGGGTGTGTATTGTCTTTTTCACCATGTCTTGAGAAATGAATGTGAGAAATAAAAGTTTGTTGTATGTTTGTTAAGAGAAAGTGCCTCACAGAAAGCTTAAACGATGCTTTGTGAGTATGCAAATAAACATTGCTCGCTGAAGACAGTGAAAGATGGATGTATAATACATAATAAAATATGCATAATAAATGGAATGTTTAACAAACAGTTCAATGCCAAACATATATACCACATGCATGATGTTTCCAATATCTTGACGAGACAAAAAACTTGTTTTTGCTGCCCTCCTGTGGTGCCTGGAGGCTGTGAGGAGGCCTGAATGCAGTTTAACAGGCTTCGCACCCTGATAAACCGAATGGTTTTAGGTACATGGAGTCTTGGGATCCAGAAGGTTGACATCGTTAGTTCTGGATGGGATTGCACTTCCTGAGACATATCCTCTGTACAATTTGGGGATCCTCTTGGACTCAAAAGTACTGCTCAGAGAGAGTGGCCTAAAGAGCTTTTGTACAACTTTTGATTGTGCACCAACTGCATTCTTTCCTAGATTGAGAAGCCTTATGCTTAGTAATTCATGCCCTGGTCATTTTGCTCTTAAGACTACTCCAGCATGGGGTTATCCTTAAAGAGCATCTGGAAGTTACAGCTGGATGAACAATCTTAGGGGTCCCTAGAGTGGCTCATTCTACACCATGGTTGCATGAACTGCACTGGTTGTTGGCTTGCTTCCCCATCCAATTCAAAGTGCTGGTTGTGACATTTAAAGCACTTTATGGAATGAGTGTAGGTTACCTGAAGAACCATCTCAATCCATGGGATTGGCCTGTTCTACTTGCTCTGGCAGAAGAGACATGCTCTGGATCATGTTGGCCAAGTAATTGCAGCTGGGGGTAGGAGCTGTTGCACAGGAGAAGAGCTTTTTCTGCCATGATTCCTGCCCTTTGAAATATCATGCCTGCTGAGTTGAAATCTACCTCCATTCTCTTGGCCCAAGCCAGTTGGAAATCTGGATTTTCCAACTGGATTGGGACCTCCTAATGAGGGCATTCCATTTTGGAGGTGACTAGTAGTAGATCATCTCACCTCAGCCCTATGCATGCACTGGTTATTTTTATCTATTTCAGTCTAATGGTTATGTTTTTGCTTTTAACATCTGCTGTTTTAATGTGTCAATTCTCTTACTGTTTTGTTTAATGACATAAGTAAATATGTTGATCAGGAATAAGAATATGTTTCTTGTATGCAGGTGATGCTAAATGTCTGGCTAAGAACCTAAATGATTAAAAGGTAATGGTAAAGGTTCCTCTCGCACATATGTGCTAGTCTCTCCCGACTCTAGGGGGAGGTGCTCATCTCCATTTCAAAACCAAAGAGCTAGCGTTATCTGAAGACTTCTCCGTGGTCACATGGCTGGCATGACTCAATGCTGATGACACACAGAATGCTGTTACTTTCCCACCAAAGGTGATCCCTATTTTTTTACTTGCATTCTTTATGTGCTTTCAAACTAATAGGTTGGCAGAGGCTGGGACAAGTAACGGGAGCTCACTCCATCATGCGGCGCTAGGGATTCGAACTGCTGAATTGCTGACCTTTCGATCCACAAGCTCAGCATCTTGATTTACAGTACTGTAAATGTTTTACTTAAATGTTAGGCTGTATGGCATAATGAGAAGCACAAATATGAAAAATAATGTAACAAAGGCCAAGGCTGTTGCTTTGGATAGGGAAAATGGAGCTAAGAATGGCAAGTTACATATGAAGGGCAAAAACAAATGAAATACCGTATTTTTCGGACTACAAGATGCACCAGTGTATAAGATTCACCAAGATTTCAAAGAGGTAAGAAAGAGAAATGTTTTTTCCTCCTGGCCCCCAGAAGCACTTTGCAGCCCTCCCAAACCCTCTGCACAGCCCATTTTTACAAAAAATGGGACATGCAGAGGGTTTGGGGAGCCGGCAGAGTCCTCCTGGGGGACTACGGGAAACGCAAAAATGTCTCCATTTTTGCAAAAGTGCCCCATTTTTCACACATTTTTTGCAAAAAAATGGGGCACACAGAGGATTTGGGAAGCCTATAGAGTGCTCCTGGGGCTGGGAGAAGGCACAAACGCTGTTTTTGCAAAATAAATGGCCCTTTTTTTTGAAAAAAATGGTTGTGTGGGTGGGGCTTCTGGAGCCCAAAAATGGCTGTATTTGGTGTATAAGGTGCACCAATATTTCCACCCTCTTTTGGTGGGGAAGGTGCATCTTATACTCCAAAAATAATGGTAAATGAATTTATATAACCTTATTTTAATGATCACTAAAGATGGGGAAATGGATGAAGACAATCTAAGATACAAGCAGGCTGGTACAAAAGTACCGAGTAGTTTATTGCCTCATTAAGTGAATGCTGAAAGAAGCATAAATAAATGGCTGTACGTAAGATTATGTTTCTGCATATATTTTTACAAGGAAATAAGAATTCAGGATGAAAAACAAAATATAGATGGAATGGCCCACTGAAGAAGCAAGAGCAATAAAGCAAGACGCATGGGAATTATATAACAATTATAGAGTGAATACAAAAAGGTGAGCAAAGAGAAGTACGTTCAGATAACTTGTCATATTGAAAGAATTAATGAGAAATACTGAAAGAGTGAATTAGTCAAGAGAAAAGGGAAATCCAAAAAGTTGCAATTGGGTGGAGTAGATTAAACCCTTAAAAAAGGTAAGAGGTTAAAGATCAAAATGTAATATAGAGCACGTAAGTGGCAGAGTGGAAGTAATGATGCTTTGCAAGGATAAAATGGTATGAAAAAGTACAGTAAATATGGTGGTATAAGTTGTTTTGGTTATATTTTCTTTTCGTTTCATAGTGAATTTATCTTTATTTTCTTATATATTCCATTTCTGTAACTTATCATTAGCTTACTATTTTTTATTCCTTTTCTCACTCTGCATAATATTTCTTATACTAAAAAATAATAATAATATGGGTTTGTTTCACTGGGAAATTATTTTCCTACAAAAACATGATCTGTAAGCAACAACAATCCAATTTCTATCATTGAGATTTGGTAAACTCAGCTGCTATATGAATAATTTTTCCATACAATATCCACATCACACACATAATATGCAATTTTACATGATTCATTTTGGCGCCAAAAGATTCAACAAGATTATAGGCAATGTTAAAATTTGCAATTATACCTCCTGAGTCACTAAGGGTATAAGAAGAAAATATTTTTTCTTTGTAAGACATACACTTTAAAGAATTTGGACCAAACTGTCAAACTGGATAAATCTTAATAACCTAATATTATTTTTCTCATATTTGTCATAACTTTAATCACTATAATTTACACCATTTATTGTTTTTCAATTTTATTAAATACCTGAAAAACAGTCTGGTTTAGAATGAAAATCTAAAATTAAGCATTTTATATGCAAAATCTCCCCACTTCAATCTACTATCAAAAATAGATAAATATAGGTGAGCTGTTTAAATACAGAAAGAAAAATCCAGAAAAACAATTGATTTTCAGCCATTATGATTTTATACTATTTTCTATAATGTGAAAAGCTTTAACCCATTTTTCAGATACTTTGCTCATAAAATACAGAAAAAAAGTTAATGATAGAATAGCTAACTCTCCCATACCAACACTGGGGCAAAGGAAGTTGAAAAATATTGCTAAGCAGTGAGAATGCAGATCAGATTATATATGATCATAGTTCATCTTCCAGAAAATAACTATTTTAAGCCTGAATTATGTTTTAGGCCTTAAATTCATTCCAAGATCAAAAACATTAACAGGAATGAGGCTGGACTAGATAACACTGCAAAAAACTGTTACTTCCTTTTAAAAAACACTGTAGTTACTCCAGATAGTTCTCAATTTACAAGCATAAATGGGACCCCATATGATCCCCCAGCAAAGTGGCCATTAAGTGAGTCACCACATAACCAGATCCAATTTTACCACCATTTTTACCACAATCATTAAACAAATCAGGGTGGTTGTTAAGTGAATTATATAGCCTTTAAGCGAGTCATGTGGTTGTTAAGTGAATGTGGGTTCCCCAATTGACTTTGCTTGTCAGAAGCTTGGTGGGAAGGTCAGAAATTACAATCAAGCGACCACTAGCCAATGCTACTGTCATAAATGGAAGTTGGTTGCCAAGCACTCAAATTATGACTAAATGATTTTGGGGGGGGGGGGTGAGAAAAAATTGTAATTTCAAGGACATATCTTAAGTCATTTTTTCCAAGCCAATGTAAACAGAACCATTGTTAAATGAACACTCGTAAGTTGAAGACTACTTGTACAGAATTTTATTTATTTATTATGTATTAATTGGATTTATATGCCGTCCTCCGAAGACTTGGGGCGGCAGAGTAAAACTGCTTCTTTAGTCCAATTGTGGCTTAGAAAACCACAGGATCAATTGTCTGATGTAAACTTTTCCGTATAGTGGCCTGACATTTGAACCTGGTTGCAAAACTCCATTTCAATTTTTTTAAAATGTAAATACCATGCAAATAAACATCCCCTTTTCTAATTTGTCTTCAAAAACTTCAGCATAGATGCTACATACATGTGTGCTTCCTACAACCAACCTCTGTTTGAAGCTGACTGAAGTGGTCCTAATCTAAGGCCCTCTTTTTGAAGAGCTCATCAACTTCATCCAACTATTATTTTCTCAGCCTTCCCTATTCATACAATTCATTCATGTACTTGTTCATGTTCTTTTATATACGGTAACTAAACCTTCTCAGAGTAGTTATTTCTATTATCATTCACTTTTGCATTCAGTCCACACTCACATCTAATTCTAATAAAGTTTTACCTTTCAAATTTACAGTGTGTCATAAACTGATGGACATATTGATGGCAGCAGTGATGGGCTGGCAAATTTTTTACTTCCATGGCGGACGTGCCTTGTTTTGTGGGTATGGCTTGATGGTCATGTGACTGGATAGGAGTGGCTTGCCGGTCATGTGACCAGGTGGGAGTGGCTTGACAATCATGCCTGGGGGTGGCTTAAAGGTCATGTGACTTGGTGGGAGTGGCTTACCGACCAAGATAAGTTTTTAAATAGGTGCTTGGGCTCTTTTTCAGTTGATTAAGTCACATTATTTTAATAGCCACAAAAAGGACAAATGATAGATGGCATTATTTGTTGAGGAGCACAGTAACAACTGAACCCACAAGGTTCAGTATAATAACAGATTAGGAAAGCTCAATATTCTTTAATCGCTATAAAAGTTCAGTTCTAGATAATTAAAATGATTAAAGCGTTTATGTGTAAACAATATACTATTTATTTATTTCCTATTTTAAAAGTAATTAAGGATCATATTAAGATACTAGAGAAGGAAGAACAATAAAAAAACTACTAAGTATTCAATAAATAGTGCATCAAATTACTCCCCCCACTGTGCCCCCCCTTCCCCTGTGGGGGCAGAAGGCCATTACTGGATGGCAGACCTTTAAAATTTTGTGAATTTATATGCAAAACTGTATTAAATCTTAACTGGAAAAAAGTAACTCTTTTTTTTTAAAAAAAGTGCAATATTTTGATCACTTGGTCAAAGTTTCTTCAAAATGTAAATGGAGAGCACAAACTTAAATGTGTTTAAAAAGATCAACAAAGCAGAAGTATTTTTGGATATGTAAGAAATTTAAGAACAAGGGAATGTTATCTACAATCTACAATTCATATGCCAGATACACGTTTTTGTACTATCAATCTGCCTCCAAAAAGAAGACAGTTTACAGTTAAGACATTATAGTTTATAAATTTGAAATTCTTTATTTCAGATAATTTTGAAAAGGAGAACACTTACCTATAGGAAAGGGCAATCTTTTATAATGTGTATTTAAAAAAGAACTCTAAACTTATCTCAGCTCCTCACGCTATTTGATCAATTACCTATTGCCAGTGGTGGCAAGGAGCCTGTATCTACTATTTTAATGATCAGTACCCTCTCCAAGTCTCCAATTAAAATCATGGAATGATGGAGCACACATATAATGTGGAATGAAGAACCATATTTTGCTCCAAATTTTTTTTATCTTATTATCTCCCTAAAAGAATCTTACAAATTCTAAGTCAAATCCCAAGATCGCTCTAGTTTTAACTAAGTTCCAAGAACCTTAACTTTAACATAAAATCATAAGATAAATACTGATAGATCTCAAAAGTTTTGGGGAAAAGATCTGACATAATTTTGCATCATTTTTATTCTTTAGATATCACTAATTTCCAACAGTTAATTAAAAAAAGAACCAGCAACAAAAAAAAAATGATCCAAAATACGGAATTCATCCTGAATACTTTATAAGGGAGTACATTCTTATTTTGTTTTCCCTTAAACCTTGAGAGCAACATCAGAAACAACTTCTCAATTATTTTTGCCTTGCTCTAATCCAATTTTATCCTTATATTTTTGAAGGCAGCACAACACACCCATGATTTTCAGAAGTTGCAGTGAGCTCCAACAAGAATGTATTAACTTTGTTTCCTACCCACATTTATAATTGTTTTTTAAAAATCTAATATAAGAAGAATTTAATATATTTTGGGCAAGTTCTAATGCTACAACATGTAAACATTTAGGAACAATTATAAGAGAACTTCATTGCGGAAACCGAAGGAAGTCCAAAGACAAGAAATAAAAATATACAAATGTGCTGCATAGTTCTGGCAAAGATATGGAGCTCAAGAAAACAAAAGTTAAACCAATAGTATTACAAACCTAAAAACAAGGCTCAGTGTGTATTATTTAGTTTTGAAAATATTTTAAAAAGTTAAAAGGAAAAGCAAGGTTGGAAGCTACCAAAGGTGTGGGGACTATGCCATGTTTTTAACAAGATACTTTAAGCATGATTATCACCAGTCAGGAAAGATTAGATAGTGCACTCAATTAACTGAATACTTGACTGTTTGGAAATCATGTTCACTTAAGAAACAATGGAATATATGACTTTTTCAGAGCCATGGCTGTCTATGATTATCTGCTCATGACAAAGTATGCATGTGTGTCTAGGCACAATTCCTTATAGTAAAGAATTAGTCAGCAATCTTCTATTCTTCAGCAGAGATCTAAAAAGGTTTCTAAGAATACAGTAGTGTCAAAAAGTTATCATCAGCATTAACAATCTGAATAATCAAAAACACTGCCCAGTTTGTGATTGGTGTCTGCTTACACTGTGGCTTACTTTATCTAATGCAGACACTGACCATTGCAGGAGAGAAGATCTTGTATGGCCTTAATAACAGGGAGATGTTGTAACAATCTGAAAATCTAAGTACCATAATTGAAGTAGTCTTATAGGAAAGACTACTTCAGTTATGGTACTTGGATTCAATGAGTCAATGCAAAGCTTTAAAAAAAACCCACAAAGTGTGAGTAAGATAGCTCTCATCTGGATGTCCTGGTGGTAGTTATCAGAATGCAATACAGTAATCCCTCGTTTTTCGCGGGGGATGCGTTCCAAGACCACCCGCTATAAATGAATTTCCGCGAAGTAGAGGAAATATTTTTTTAAATGTATTTTTTAATGTATTTAACGAGTATTTGGACTTTTAAAACCCTTTAAAACATGTACTGTATGTAAGAAATGGTACATTTTATGACCTACAGGCCTAGTCTAATACATGCAAATAATAAAAAATAATTTAAAAATACAGTACTTTTATTTTTTTTATGTATTTAACAAGTATGTGGACTTTTAAAACCCTTTAAAACATGTACTGTATGTAAGAAATACTTGTAAATGATATATTTTGTCACCTACAGGCCTAATCTAATAAATGCAAATAATAAAATAATAATAAAATACTTTTAATTTATACCTAAGAAAAAACTTTTTATTTACAGTAATAAAGAAAAACACTTTTCATTTATGCACCGTAAAAAACTTGTCTAAGCCGCGTAACATTAAAAAAATCTTATTTGCGAGGATGGAAAAACATTGTGATCGGAAGTTGTCGCTTTTTGCGCTCAAAGAGCATCTTGTAGCAGTGTTTTTCAACTAGTGTGCGCGAAACATGGTCAGATGTGCAGCGAAGAAGGAAGCTGAGCTTCTGGTCTTGCAACTTTTTGCTGAGGGTGCGAAGAGCAAAAAGTTGCGAGACTGGAAGCTGAGCTTCATTCTTCACGCCTTCCAAGTTTTCTGGCAGTTGCAGCGCCCCGCCCATCTGGAGCATCCCTGGCGGTGGCAGCAGGTGAGGTTTAGGGCCCGGCGGGAGGGTGCCGGCAGTGGGAGTGGGAGAGCGCTGGCAGCAGCGGCACTGGGCAATAGCTGCAGGGCAGAGGCTGCGAGCGGTCGGCAACAGCGTACACCATGCCGTCAACAGTGGCATTGGGCAGTAGCCGCAATGCGGCGGCAGGGCGGTTGGCTGCGAGCGGGAGCTCCCGGGCGGAGGCACCGATGGCAGCGGCTGGACGTGCTGCTGGATGCCGTACATGCTGGCGCTGTGGGGCTAGCACCCATGCCCAGCGTAGCGCCATTTACGGCGTCCAGCAACATGTCTAGCTGCCGCTGTCAGTGCCTCTGCCCTGGAGCTCCCGCTCGCAACCGACCACCTGCCACCACCCCGCAGCTACTGCCCGATGCTACTGTTGACGGCGTGGTGTATGAGAAAGAGCGAGAGAGAAAGAGAGATGGCAAGAGAAAAAGAAAGAGAAAGAGAGGGAAAGAAAGCAAGAGGGAGAGAAAGAGAGAGAGAGAAAGCAAGAGAGAGAAAGCAAGAGAGAGAGAGAAAAGGAGAGGAAGGGTGTGAGAGAGAAATGAGAGAAAAAGGGGAGAAAAGAGAAATTAGAAAATGATTGAGGCAGAGAATGAGAGGAAAGAGAGAGAAACAAAAGAGAGAAGTGACTCTTGATTTAAAGCATATGATAAAAAGCACCCAAAGAATAAGAGAGAAAAAAAACCCAGCCCTCACCTGTTTTTGGAAATGGTTCAAAAGTGTGTATACACACACACACACCCGGGGGGGGGGGTAGGAGACAGGGATGGAAAAAGAGAGGAGAGTGTCTTAGAGTGTCATTTTGGTTGGTTGTGTGCCCCAGGATTTTGTAAATGTAAAAAATGTGCTGCGGCTCAAAAAAGGTTGAAAATCACTGTCTTGTAGGGTTGCAAGACCTCGTCAAGCTTGTTAGAAAATTGCAATGAATGAGTCTTATCATCGTCCCATTTCTGGCCCACTTTTCTTCTTTGAATGTGACTGAAGATCTCAGAGAATCGCTCTAATGTCAAGCCGGGTGGCTTGACAACTTCGGTCTCTTGCTGCTCTTCTTCTTCCTCGCTGCCCAACTTGGTCAATTCTTCAAGTTCTACGTGTTAGTGGTTGGGAATGGCAGTCCAACAACTGATCAAGGTCTTGCGTTATCATGTCCGAAGATCCGGCACCTCCAATATAAGTGGCCAACTGCACAGCTTTCTGAACAGCGGAGTGTTGGATTTCAGCAGGTGTAAAGCCCTTGCCATCGTAAATGATATCTGGCCACAACTTCTTCCAGCTCGCGTTAATGGTAGCAGGCTTCATGTCTTTTAATGCTTTCTGGATATTTTGAAGGCATGTAGCAATTGTGTACTGCTGCCAGTATGTCTTGACGTTGATGTTTTCCTCTTCCTTTTCGTTTTCTTGAGCGGCATCAACATAGGCAACAATGTTGTCTATGGCAATCCTTGTGTATAAGGCCTTGAATGCCCTGATAACCCCCTGGTCCATTGGCTAAATAAGCAATGTAATGTTGGGCGGCAGAAATTCATTCTGTACACTGTCATACTGTAAATGTAGCGTGGCCACCAGCGTTATCCATAAGGAGAAGAACTTTGAAAGGCAAAACCTTCTCTAATAGATAAACTTTCACTTGTGGGACGAAACACTGGTGGAACCAGTCTGAGGTCAGCATCCTTGTCATCCAATGGTTGTCATCCAATGGTTGTACATCTAATGTACAGGTAGCAAATTATTGTTTTTATTCTTCAAGGCCCTTGGGTTTTTAGACTTGTAAATAAGCGCTGGCTTTAACAAATATCCCGCAGTATTGCCGCACATCATGAGGGTTACGCGATCTTTAAAGGCTTTAAAGCCAGATGCTTTTGCTGCTTCTTCTTTAAATAGGAAAGTTCTTGACGCCATTCTTTTCCAAAATAAGCCACTCTCATCCATATTAAAAACTTGTTCAGGCTTATAATCACCATCTGATATAATCTTCTTGAACTTTTCGTTCACGTATGCTTCAGCAGCTTCCTTGTCAGCGGAGGAAGCCTCTCCATACAAGGAAACATTTTTCAGGCCATAGCGTTGCTGAAACTTTGCAAACCACCCATTGCTAGCAGTAAAATATTTTTTACAAGTTGTTTGAGACTCACTGGACGTTCCTGATTGCGGTTCATCGTCTTCTTCCTCATCATCAATCTCTTCAGGCTCACTACCCGCCAAACTCTCATACAGACTCCTAGCCTTGGTTTGGATGATGTTCCAATTCAAGGCTATGCCCTTCTTTCGGCAGTCGTTTATCCATACAACCAAAGCAGCTTCCATATGGACAATGGTTTTATTATGAGCCGTAACCACCTTCTTTGCCATCTTATTAAAGGAGAGAGTAGCCGTCTTCCTGATGCTAGCCTCACACTTCTTGATGGAGTGTATGGTGGATTCATTAACACCAAAGTGGCGTCCCATGGCTGCGCAGCTTCTCCCTCCCTTCAACATATCTAAAAGTTGAATCCTCTCAGCAATCATCATTTTTCATTTTCGTTTAGCCTCATTACCAGCCTTGGATAAACAAGGTCACTTGGGAGCCATTGCACAGTGAATACGACCACCAATCACCAATAACCAATCACAGGCCAGAATACAAAATGGGAGTCTATGATTCGTCATTTCCGATGGTGCTGAATTATTATTATTATTATTATTTTGATATTCATCTTTTATGGTTTTCCAGAGTTTTCCTTTATTATCCGCGATGTAGTGGCAATCAGCCCCTTTGGAAAAAAACATGAAATAGCGAATTCACGAAAGATGAACCACGAAGTAGTGAGGGATTACTGTATTGGGATTCAATCTTGGCAGGGCTCAAGGTTGACTCAGCCTTCCATCCTTCCACGGTCTGTAAAATGATTGTTGGGCACAAGGTGCTGACATTGTAAATCGTTCTATGCCATAAAGCACTGTGCTTAAAAGCACTGTGGGGCAGATATAAGTCCAAGTGCTATTGCTATTGTTATGAAAGTGTCAAGATTAAGTTAAACTGTATTTCAGTTGTTATGGAATCAAATGGCTACTCAAAAAAAAATTCCTAATTTCTTAGGAAAATACACTAGCATAATTGACATAATTTATTTGACATGACAATCAAATAAAATAGGAAGTTTGGCTGGCCCAAAACCAGGAATGCATTTTATTGCTTTGCAGGCTGCAGGCAGTTTGCATAGCATGTCAAGTTTTATGTTCTAAACTAGGACGCAATTTGCTTTTTGGATGTGTGAAGAGTTTTAAGGTCATCACTTTAACCCCTTTCCAAATTTTGAAAAGCAAAGCCTTTAAAAAAAATTCTATGCACTCTGCAGGTCACAGGAGATATCACATATTTTGATTTATATGTAATGTATGTTTTCACACATCAGTGCCAGAAATATTCTGACCCAAAAAGGAAAATTTGGTAGATATATGAATATACAAAAAGCATTGCAAAATAGGAAGTGTTCCTGGGATATGATTATACTCAGATATCAACTGTATACATAAACAAGGAAGGACATAGAATGTATGCAGCTGGATATGTATGCGTCAAAGATGTACAGAGCCCAAACCTAAAAGCAAATTTAAGATAAAAATATGTACCATGTTCCCAGATCTGTACAATATTCCCATAACCCAGGGATAGGCAAAATTGACTCTTCTATGACTTGTAGACTTCAACTCCCAGAATTCCTGAGTTAGCATGATTGGCTCAGGAATTCTGGGAGTTGAAGTCCACATGTCATAGTAGAGCCAACTTTACCTACCCTTACCATAACCCAACCCATACATTTGGGGGAAATGAACCAAGTATAAAAACTCTATAAACCTGGATACAATCTTCCTCCCACATTAGAGATAGAGATAAATCTCAAAATAGGTACATTAGTTTAAACATAAGTCAAAGCAGGATTACTGCACGATATTTCCAGTTCTCTGAAAGAGAAAAAGGTTACTTATAATGAATGAAAAATCAGCAACGAGAGATGCAAATAGATTTTGCATATAGATGCAAAATCACTGTGGTTAATGAACAGCCGTGAGACAAAAAAAAGGCTTCCTTTAAAAAGTGGAAGTGCAAATTAAGAGAGCAAAAAGAACCCAATGCCAACAAAAGCAAACTTGACTTTTTAATAAAGTAGATGAAAAAGAAAAGCAATTTGGAAAGCCTAAGTAGGACTTTCAGCAAAATGGAGTGTTCATATTCAGAATTTTGCTCATTAGACATGATCCTGAGTTTCCTGTTTCTCTTTCCAACTGATAAACATTCTACAAGTCTGATTGGCATGTTCAGTCATCATTCATGGGGAGAGGGAGAGCGATGAAACATAGAAACATAGAAGTCTGATGGCAGAAAAAGACCTCATGGTCCATCTAGTCTGCCCTTATACTATTTTCTGTATTTTATCTTAGGATGGATATATGTTTATCCCAGGCATGTTTAAATTCAGTTACTGTGGATTTATCTACCCCGTCTGCTAGAAGTTTGTTCAAAGGATCTACTACTCTTTCAGTAAAATAATATTTTCTCATGTTGCTTTTGATCTTTCCCCCAACTTCAGATTGTGTCCCCTCGTTCTTGTGTTCACTTTCCTATTAAAAACACTTCCCTCCTGGACCTTATTTAACCCTTTGCTGGATGGATAACCCCTTCCGTTTTTTGTGCCCCACAAATCTCAAATACGTCCTACCTTTTTCTTTTTCGTCCTCCATTTCTTAGCACAATTTTCTTCCTTGGACAATATGAGCCTAATGCTCTGAGAATATAGCTCCTGCAGAGTAAGTAGCTTGACTAAATGCCTCTGTACTTCCTGATTTGATCTATAGTCCTTCCTCTTTCTATTCTTTCCTGGGACTACATACATGTAACCCTTTCTAATGCTGTACAGAATGAGGTTTTACCATTTGCTTTCTCAATACTTTTTCTAATACTGCAAATATTAAAACAATTTTGAGCAAATTGTTACAAAACATGCATTTTCCAAGTTTGGCTTATTATTCAGCAAGGGAACTTCAACATAGACTCATCAGAAGTGGAGGGAGAAGAATCCGAATAGCTGCACAAGTAAATTATAAGACTAAAAAGAATACTAAGCAAAAATACAGAGCAGTTGAATGTATTCACCATGACTACGCCTTATTTTATAAAAGAAGAATTATATCAAACAGATGCAACAGAATTACATTTAGATTTAACAGACATACTAAGAACTAAAAAAAATGAATTTAGAATGGCATATTGTAGTTAAAACATGATCAAACTACAGTATTTGGGGGAAATCCACTGTCCAATGTATACCACCTATAAACTCTAAAATGGATGGTTATTTCTAAACCTTGCCTAACTTCTTGGGATATCAAGATAAAATATGGGCAGGAACCCTGCCTCCACATTGGATGAAAATTGGGGAAGAAATGTCATAATGCAATGAAGTTGCTATAATCAGCCATTATTCAAAAGGTAATACAGTACACTTTCTTTTTATAAAAATCAAGACACTGTTTAAGATAAATTGATTGAAATCAAATTCAAACAGCACTTTGCTGAACAGGAATTGGTGTAACTTCTATAAGAGTTGCCTTATTGCCTTAAAATCCTTTTTACTCTACTTTTGTACAAATGCATGAATAACTTTGCTTCTATAAAGGCTTCTATAAAGTATGTGAAAATAAATCTTAGTAATCAAAAAAAGTTTAAGTAGGAAGTTGAGGGTAGCAATAAATGGCTACTATACATCAATAGTCTTCCAAAGGGCAGTTATGTTTTAAATGGGCTAGAGAACAAGGTAACAGATAAAATAATTTGTAGAAGACAAATTACTTAACCTAATGATGAAACCTTTTCCCACTGTATATCTTAGAACTAATGAGCAGGCATGAAAATGGCAAATGAGATTCAACACATTTACAAAATCCTATCTTCCAGTAAGATAAGACCACCAGCTTGGTGAGAAATAAATCAAAGCTAGAGGGGGGGGGATAGGATAATGGTGGAGACCTCAAAAGAAGTTAAATCATTGTGCATCGTGCTGTAGGAAGGTTGATGATAGGAACAATTATCATTTTTTTTTCAAAATAAGGAAAAAACTAAGAGGCATTTTCTGTCGTTTTTTGAAAATTAGAATTTGAAGTCACACAATGAATTGCCACAAGGAAATGCTTCACAAAATGAATAACTTAGGGAATTCAGGGTTCCAAGTCCAAGAGTTTTAAGAGGGGATTAAGCCATTTCACAGTGAAGATATTGTGTTTTTAAAAAATAATAATAATAATAATAAATGAGCAGGTCCATGTTCAGAATTCATTCTGGATACTGCTTGCATATTTGGGAGGACAGTAGTGGAAAGGAGCAGCTTGGAATTCTGTTGATTTGTTTCCTAAATGCTTCCGAATGCCCCACCATCCCCACATTGCTAATGTTCTGATTACTGCAGTGAAGGAATCCTTCCTTCCCTCTGATTCATCAGAGTTCCTTCCATGATTTTTCAGCACAACCCCTCCCCTCTTCCGCCTCAGAAACGCACGCAACTCTTACTTTGAATTCACAATCTCGGATCGAAAATGTCACCGGGTAGGGTGCCAAATTACATTCACTTACATAATTATGTGGAGTTTTTTAAGTCCTAAAAACATGCCTTATGAAAGAGGGAGGGGGGGGATCCCTTCAGGCCAGATTATAGGGATAGCTACTTATTTCATTTGAAACGAATAAGGAAAAAAAAACGATGGTAAAATTAATTGGAAGTTTATTGTTTTATTGTTTCAAAACACCGTCAGAGAAAATAATAGCTATGGGGAGAACGGGGGGGGGGGGTTTGAAGCAAAAGGGGAGGGAAGAGAATAATGATAAAGGGATTTAACCAAAATGGGAAGAGGAAAAAACGCGAAATACATGAGGCTCGGGGGGTTTTTTTCTTTCAAAAGCCTGCACTGTTTTTCGGAGGAGCCGTAGCAGCATGCAAGCCCGCCCCCGTAACACGTAACGCCTCATACTGCACACCCCTCAGAAAGCCTTTTCCATCCAAATTCAAACGCCTCCTCCGTTCGACACCGGGGATTTTCCTCCCCGTCTTCAACCGTCTTTTCACGGGAACTCTTCTTTTCCAAAGGGGGAAAAAAGGCCGCCATTTCCTCAGGCAAAAAAAAAAAAGGCCTCACTGACCCGCCCCACCACCATCGCCGCCACTTATCCCCCGTGTGTCAAGGGCCTTCTATCCTCGCTTAACACGGGGACGTGCACAAACTTTCTCCCCACACAAACACACACACACCCCGCGGGACACCCCCAGCTCCAGCCCTCAACCCTTCCCTCCGCGGCGGTACCGGAGCTGCGGCTCATGCGCTTCTCCCAGCCCGCGGGGAGCTTCTCCTCCTCCGCCATCTTTCCTCCTCTCACAGCACAAGCAAGCGCAGAGCCGGCCACGCCCACTTCTCCTGGCAACGCAGCCAGCAGCAGCAACGCGCGCGCGCTCTCTCAATAAAATGCACCACGCGCCCGCCTGTCTCGCGAGAACCGGCGTTTCTTCCCGTTCCATTGGCCGCATTGGCGGGAAAGCCTCGTTCCTATTGGCGGGTTTTGTGAAAAAGAGGCCGAAAGAGGGGAAAAAATAGGCGACGGAATCCCGGCTCGGAGAAGGCCTATCTTAACCTGTCCGCTATTTGAGTCTCGTTGAAACGCGAAGGTATTTTTTTTTTCAAGAGGCAACTGGACTTCGTTTTTTTTAGAGCACCGCACACCAAGAGAACTAGATACAAGTTTTTCCCTAAACGCCATCATTCTGCTAAACAAATTTGGGGGGGGGGGGGGGGGGGGAATCTGAACTCCAAATACAAACTGAATAATCAAATTATCCCAGATAACCCCCACTCGGGTAAAGACCTCGGTATACTAATAACAAAAGATTTAAGTGCCAAAGTCCACTGCAACAACAGAACCAAGAAGCCTTCAAGAGTTGTAAACCTAATCCTAGGTAGCTTCTGCTCTGGCAATCTCACACTACTTACCAGAGTTTACAACACTTTACCCTTAGATTATCCACGGTTGGCCTATCCAGATTCCTAAGAGGTCAGTAAGGGGTGAGTACAAGTGCACTAGAGTGCCTTCCGTCCCCTGTCCTATTGCTCTCCTATATCTCCTATACCTTTCTTCTATTCCTATATCTCTTCTTCTATTCTTTCATTGATATGTTTTATTCCTATATCTTCTATTCTTTCTTAGATATATTTTACTATGAGTACTGTATATCCTCTATAACCTTCATTATGTATTTTACCATATGTATACCCACTAAAACCCTCATTGTGTATTGGACAAAATAAATCAATCAATAAATAAAATAAATCTCCTCAACACTGTCAAACTATAAGTCTGCACTATTACTACTACTTCCTATCACCCATTTCCTCCCACTTATGACTGTAACTTGTATCCTTAAAATTTTTATTAACATTGTTTCCTGATTGCTTATTTGACCCCTGAGTCATGAAATGTTGTACCTCATGATTTCTTGAGA
Organism: Erythrolamprus reginae; assembly: GCF_031021105.1. Lineage (NCBI taxonomy): Eukaryota > Metazoa > Chordata > Lepidosauria > Squamata > Dipsadidae > Erythrolamprus > Erythrolamprus reginae. The sequence goes on from NC_091951.1 coordinate 197,424,464, forward strand.
AATGTATCTTTTTTAATGTATACTAAGAGTACTGTATATGCACCAAAGACAAATTCCTTGCGTGACCAATCACACTTGGCTAATAAAGAATTTTATTCCTATTTTTTTGAAGACGTTTGACTTCTCATCCAAGAAGCTTCTTCAGCTCTGAATGGATGGTGGGGTTTGGAAGGATTTATACTCCTTTCAGACAGCTGGTTATTTGCATTCTTTCCATTCCCCACTATCCAGTCAGAGCTGAAGAAGCCTCTTGGATGAGAAGCCAAACGTCTTCAAAGAAAAAAAATAGAAAGTCCAGTTGCCTCTTTAAAAAGCAACTTTGAGACAACCATGTCCTGGATCAGCGGTCCAGTGGCCCATAGAAAAATTATTTGCATTTTTTATATTGCACTAAATACTATTTTTTAAAAAAAAATCATATTGGTGGTGTGCGGGAGTTAAAAGTATGAGTTTAGTGGTTCCTGAGGTCCAAAAGGTTTGTGACCCCTAGCGTGGATGACAGAATCTCCATAGGCCAGTGATGGCGGACCTTTTTTCCCTTGGGTGCCAAAAGAGTGTGCATGCACGCTATCGTGCATGCGTGAATGCCCACACCCATAGTTCAATGCCTGGGGAGGGCGAACACAGCTTCCCCTGCCACCCTGGAACCAGGGGAGGATAAAAACTCACTCCCTCATCCACCCCCCCAGGCTCTCAGGAAGCCAAAAATGCCCTCCCGGAGCCTCTGTGTGAGCCAAAAATCAGCTGGTCAGCACACACATGCACGGTTTTATTATTATTATTATTATTATTATTATTATTATTATTATTATTAATTAGATTTGTATGCCGCCCCTCTCCGAAGACTTGGAGTGACTCACAACAGCAAAACAGTACAAATCCAGTAGTTAAAAAAATTGGAACTGAGCTAGGGCAACAGCTCATGTGCCAGCAGATATGGCGTGCCACCTGTGGCACCCATGCCATAGGTTTGCCATCTCTGCCATAGGCTGTTGGTAGAGGAGAGATGGTGGTAGTGGAGGCTGCAGTGAAAAGTCAAAGAGGATGAATCTGGGTGAAGGCAGATCGATTTTAAAACGCTAGGCTCTGTTGAAGCCTGAGGCACAGATAGAAAGTCTTTATAATACAGTACCTGCATTTTCCAAATTGGTGGCTCTTGTCCTAACCCATTTTATTTATTTATTTTATTTATTTTATTTGACTTCTATGCCGCCCAATCCCGAAGGACTCAGGGTGGCTTATAACAGTATAAAATTACAACAACAGCAACAATAAAAAGAAGTCAAGAAAAAAAAATTGAACTGCAGCCTCAAACATCTCCAGTGTTTAGCTGGAAACTGAGACCCAGAGCTCGAGAATTTGCCTATAAGGAAATCGAGTAACCATTGAGTCAATGCCAGATAGAGATGCAGGCAAATAAATTGCTCACTTCTCCAATTCCTAGATTAGTGACAGCCTGTTTTGAAATTCAATCTGCAAACTGTAACCGTGCTAAACTTAACTGCTGTAAGAGGATAGTATTAGTCTTACTTGAGTCTCCTATTTCCAGCCTTGGCATTTTGGTCCTCTGTAAGCTGCATAGCATTCATGCCAGGTTTTTTTATTACTACATTTATAGGCTTATTTTCTTTTGTTGTGGCTCAGCCTGTGGTGCAATTGCCAATATAAATTTCTTCAATAAATTTTTAATGTCAGCAATCCATTTGCAGTGAGCAATGATCATTTTCAGCCCTTCTACCATGAAATTACAGATAGTGTTTCACTTACAAGTTCATTTAGTGACTCAAGTTACATCATTGGAATAAAGTGACTTATGACCATTTTTCTCACTTACAACCATTACATCATTATCATATGATCAAAACTCAGACACTTGACAATGGACTCATATTTATAATAGTGTCCTGGAGCCATGTGATTAACTTTTGCAATATTCTGACAAGCTAAGTTAATGTGGAATCCAGGTTTGTTTAAAAATTGTGTTACTAATTTAACAAGTGCACTGGTTCACTTAACAACCATAGCAAAGGTCATAAAATGGGGCAAAACTCACAAATGTTTCATTTAGCAAGAAAAATTGTGGGCTCAATTATCCTAAATTGAGGACTACCTGTACCTTGAAGGTTCTTGAAACGTTCTCTATTTTCACTTGTGAAAAGCACTAGGAGCTTCAGTCTCCCACTGTAACAAAGGCAGGCTCTTGACCTCTCCACGTGGGCTTGGACCACATAAAAGTGAGTATTGGTTTTCACCCTCTTTTTTGGGGTAAAAGGTGTATCTCATACTCCAAAAATATGGTAAGTCTAGCCATGTTTAGACTTCTTTCTTTCTTACCATTTGTTTTAATTATTTCTTGTGAAATTCACCTAGCTTCCAGAGAAGGGAAGAACATATTTTTCTTAGCCACATGCTTAACACTTGAACCAGGAAATCGTGTTATGAAATTGATTTCATTTTTAAATCAGCCTTCTTTGGGTGGGAATTAATTGTTTGATCTGTCACATATCAGGATTAAGGAAAATAGTTTAGCTGATTTGAATGGGAAATGATTAAATTACCTGGAAGACAGATTGCCTCAACAATAGCATGCTTACCAAATCTGTCCAAGAATTCTGGATACTAATTGAATGAACAATATTCAGTAACATAATGACAAAAAGTGGAGGTCATGTTGAATGCAGGTGATGGTAATTTTTGGCAAGTTTAATACTTTTTCAAGACTAGCTGCCGGTTAGGTGAAACTATGAAGGGGCAGGGTGTTAAGAGAACCTTTCTTGCATATCTCCTGAGCAACTGTATTTTTAAAGTCACATTCACTAACACCATGGTTTTTTTTAAAGAAACACAGAACACAATGTGTCAATCATATTTATTTATTCAATACAAATACATAAAACAAGGTTTGATACAGATTTCCTGATTTATTGCATCAAGGATAAAATATTCCTGACTTAATGTCAATCCACAAAGTAGCCCATCTATAGACTGAAAACTTCAAAACAGAGAAATAAAGCAAAGGTAGTACTTGTCATGACCAATACACTACTGATAATATAGTTCCAAGTTCATGCCATCATGGATTTCATCTGAAAGTAAGGAGTTAAGGTTAATTTTTACAAGAAAATATTAATGAGTACTAATTATAAATAGGCTTAGCCTTTGAAAATATCATTCCAAGGTAACCATCCTTTGGAAATATTGTCAATGCTGTTCAAGTATATACAAACATATATATTAATATGACCATATATATTTGTATAATGCCCCAAATATCTTTTTTCCCCTAGTTATTCAAGAGATTTAAAGCCCAATTCTATTTTCTTGAGATAAAAAGTGGTAGTGCACTTGTCAATTGGAATCAAGATCTACAATTCCAATTTCTTTCAAAGGTCAAGATGACAAATAGTATTGGGATCAAGCAACAGGTTGACCTATCCAGATTCCGAAGAGGTCAGTAAGGGGCGAGTACAAGTGCACTAGTGTGCCTTCCGTCCCCTGTCCTATTGCTCTCCTATATCTCCTATACCTTTCTTCGATTCCTATATCTCTTCTTCTATTCTTTCATTGATATGTTCTATTACTATACCTTCTTTTCTATTATTTCTTAGATATGTTTTACTATGAGTATCTCCTCTATAACCTTCATCATGTATTTTACTATGTGTATATAGATATATACCCACTAAAACCCTCATTGTGTATTGAACAAAATAAATAAATAAATAAACAATTCTTTAAAATGGCGTATGGAGTCCTTCAAACAATTTTAATATTAAAGTGTTGATAGAATTGGAAAAAAATTATATTGCTGAGAATTCTGGGCTCATAAAGGAAACATACTGAATGGAAAAGATTTGGGAAATGGGAAAGATATAAGTCTAGAAAGCCTTAATTTTCAATTTGAATTGTTGAGTACAAAGCTTCAGGCCATGTCTCATTTTGAACATTTTAGAAGTTGTTTATGTTTGGAAGAGAGCTGTTTCACATGTTTTTTTAAAAAGCCTTATTTGCAAAATTGAGTGCTCAAAACAGTTCAGCGTATCTTTAATTTTTAGACTGAAACATTCTGATCTTAAAACAGGCTACTCTGTGCATCCCAAAAGTGGCTCAACCTCAGAACAAAGATAATACAGTCAATTTGCAGAACAATTTCAATATACTTGAAATTGATGTTTTGATGGCATGTTTTGACAATTGAACAAGACATTCTGAGGCTGAAATATTTCAGCATCAAAACATTATGTGGTAAACATAGATTATATATATACTATATATATGCATGCTAAAATGCCTGAAATATCCAAAAGGGATACAATCAATTAAGACTGTTTTTAAATATGTGCAGGATAATGATTTCATATTTGACTATAATTTAAATACCCCCCCCCCCAAAATAACAAGACATGGAAGAGAAAGGTAATTTTAAAGAAAGTTTAAAATATCACATTTTCCTTCTCTAGTCATCTGACCATTTTCTTCATTATTGTCAATCTTTTAAAGGATACAGTCTGCCAGCATCACATGGTCCTTGAAAATTGTATACCTATAATATATATAAAATATAAGTATAAAAACAATAGCTGTAGCCAGTGTTCCCTCTAAGGTGCGCAGTGCGATATAGCGCGCTGGTTTTTAGCGGTCAGCCCAGGAATTTTAAATTCCAGCGCAGAGGACCTTCCCCTCGCCTCCCCGCTTTGGCTGCCCCAGCTCTGATACCCACCCGCACAGCATCGAAGGAAGTGTTGGCCTCCTCCCCCACCACCGCGCTGGGGGCTGTCCCCTGGAGCTTTTCTGCACTGCTTTCCTGGGCAGGAGGGGCAGGCGCCTCCCCCCTCGCGGCACCAGGCGAGCATGGCTGTCCGGAGGCTGCTGTCGGGGCAGCCGACGTCCGCTGATGTCAAGCTTTGCACCGGCTGTCCAGGAAAGCAGCGCGCTTTTCAAAGGGCAGCCGCCACAACAGCTACGGCACCGTGGAGACCGCTGACAAGGTGAGCTGCGCGGCGGAGGTGGGAGGCAGAGCCAAGGGGAGGGCGCACCGGCCAGCAAATGCACTGCTTTCCTGCGCCGGGACCACAGGGGGGAGGGAGCCGGCTGTCCAGGCGCCAGGGGGTGGGGGGCGGATCCACTGGCCACGCCAGCCCAATGTCCGTCCGCGGGGCTGGGGGCACGGATCTGTCAGCCCCGCCAGTCCGATGTCCGTCCACGGGGCTGGGGGTGCAGATCCACCGGCCCTGCCAGCCTGATGTCCGTCTGTGGGGGGGGGGGCGATGACCGGGGGCTGCCAAAAGGCAAGCGGCTTAGTTGCATGGCCTGCCACCAAGCTTCTTGCCGTCCATGGGGGGGGCGCGATGCCGAATGCTGTCCGTCCGTGGTGGGTGATGCAGGGCAGGCACAGGCAGCCCCAGGAGGTAAAGAGGGAGGGAGAGAAAGGAAAGAGAGAAAGGGAGGGAATGAAGGAGGGAGATAAAGAAAGAGTGAGAGATAGAGAGAAAGATGGAGAGAAAGGAAAGAGAGAAAGGGAGGGAGAGAAAGAGGTAATGGAGGGAGACATAGAAAGGATAGTGAGAAAGAGGGAGGGAGAAAAAGGAAGGAGAAAGGGAGGGGGAGAAAGGAAAGAGGAAGGGAGGGAAAGAGGATATGAAGAAGGGAGAAAAAGAAAGTGAGAGATAGAAAGGATGGAGAGAAAGAGGGTGGGAAAGGAAAGAGAGAAAGGGAGGGAGAGAAAGGGAATGATGGAGGGAGAAAGAGTGAGAGATAGAAAGGATAGAGAGAAAGAGGGAGAGAAACGAAAGAGAAAGGGAGGGAGAGAAACAAAAGAGAGATGAGAGAGGAAGGAGGAGAAAGAGAGAAAGGAGGGAGAGCGCATTATAGATGTCAGAACTCACGCATGCGTGCTAGCGCGCGCCCACACTTTATTTATTTTTATTTTTTTATTTATTTAGAGTTCTATCTTGCCCGGTCCCAAAGGGACTGCCGCTCAGATACTATACTTTTCTGCCCACACCGAAAAAAAATTAGAGGAAACACTGGCCGCAGCTTGTACATAGTTCAGTAAAAATAAGTAAATAATTATCACAATCAATACAATCAGACCTTGACTTATGGACCTATACAGGTAGGCCTTGACCTATAACCGTAATGAAGCCTACCTATCATGGTCTTAAATTGTGATCATCATAAAACAAGTCTGATTTTATAACTTTTTTCATAGTGGCCATTCATGCATGTGACTGTGGGGAAAGGGAGGAGAATCACCATAACTTCAAATCTTCGTCATATGTAATAACTTTGAACAGCCACTAAGTGACTGGTCATAAATTGAAGATTGCCTGCATAAACAATCACAATAAAGTGAAGGGCCAATCAGCATTAAAGAGCTGGCATTGTGGGGACCATCAGATTTGTTCTGTTCCAAAGTAAAATAACTCATGCATCAAATTGTATCAACTCTAATACTTATACAGATTATCAGTCTGCTGCTAGTCACAAATCAAGGTTTCTCTTTCAAGCATGAATCTGTTTGTTACAATTTATTTAATTTTCATCAATCACAGACTGCAGTAGCTTCTTTCTAAACTATGAGATACAAATAGTCCTTGACCTACAATTTTAATGGAGTCATTAAGCCAGGCACCACATTATTGTGTTGCTTAAGGACTCCATCCATGCTGTTCCTGATATGGTCAGTAAGTGGAGTAGGGTCATGGAAACTCTAGGAGACCTAGAACAGGCCCAGCTTACAGGTAGCCTGCCCTGGGCCTTCTCCATCCCATCAGGCATGGGGGAATTGAGATCCTCTTCCCCCTAGGCCTTTACAATTCTATGCATGGTATGTATGTATGTATGTATGTTTGGTTTTTTATATTAAAGGGTTTTTTAATTGTTTCTAACATCAGACTACTATTGTACACTGCTTTATTGTTGCTGTTAGCCACCCCGAGTCTCCGGAGAGGGGCGGCATACAAATCCAATAAATAAATAAATAAATAAATAAATTTCTTGCTTCTCTGGGTTCCTGTAAACCTTTGGCATGCTTTCTTGCACCACCAGTCCCCGCAGGCCTTGGGCTTGCTTCCCACTATGTTGGGTCCCACATACTCTTTCCCATGTCCCATCAGTCACTTGCCTTTTACTGTAGCTCTTCTAGAAGCAGTGTGTGGCCTTTCTACACAGTGGAAGCTGCATGGCTCCATCTCAAAAGCTGACACCATTTTGAAACTGCCCCAATTAAGTGCAGCTGTTAAAATTGGTGCCCATTCCCAGGACAGAGACATGGGGCCTCCACTGTGTAAGAAAGCTGCACAGCACAATAGCTACTTCGAGAAGATCTACAGTAAAAGAGGTGTCACTATTTGGTGACAGGAGTATAGAGTATCCTTGCAATCAGCAGGCTGTGAAGCAGGCCCAAGGCTTGCAGGGACCCTGTGAGGCAGGAGGGGGATAAGGTAGGTGATGGGCACGGCAGCATCCTTCCGATCAGTTGTAATGGCAGCAGATTGCCAAGTGTCAGAATTTTGTTCATGTGAGTACAGGGCGCTGTGACAGCCATAACTTCAAAACCAGGTGGTAAGTAGTTATGGGCAGATCAATCAGAATTTTGAAAACTTACTAAGCAAATAAGTAAATGACAGCTGTAAGTACATTTCTATGAAGTGAATTTGAGATATCAAGTAGAGGAACTTCTCTTTGTTATGATTAAATTGCAAAATGAAACTATCAGGAGAGGATATCATTGGAAATATTAAGTGTTTCTTCTCTTTTGACACCGCTGGTTGATTACTATCTATGTTTTAAACTACCCAGTATATGTAGAGTCAGTGTGGAGTACAGTTTAAGGTATTGGCCTAAAAAACAGGAATTGTAATCCTGTCTTAGGCAAACAACCCCCCACCCCACTAAGTGACATTGGGGCAGTAACTCTTTTTCGGCCCAATTAACTTCACAAAGTTGTTGTTAGTAAAATAAGAGGCAGAAAACCTATGTATGTTTGCTGCCTTAAATTAGGCAGTTATGTATAAAAAGGCATAACATTAGCATGTCAAATCACTGTCAATTGCAAAAAGGAACTTTACTTGGAACAGCTTACATTCTGCGGCAATAATTATAATACCATGGGACAGCAATATCTGCCAATCAGGCCTTTGGAAAGGATTTGATGGGTAGATAAAGATGCCAAATCCAATCTAACCATCTGATGGACTAATCATCTGAGGAGCTATATTTAAAGCATATTATAAGTATGTTGGAGAGCCTACTTACCACTTCTTCAGAACTATCTTGTCCCAACGCGTACCAGTCTGGGCAGCAATAAGCTTCTTAAGATCCCTGATGCAATCATCAGTGCTGAGCAGTAATATTGGTTAAAGAAATGGATAAGAAAATAGGGCCTAGTATATCATAAACACTAAATAAGCTATTTGTTCAGTATAACTTATCAAAAACAACTCTTGTACAGTATGAAATAGGGGATAGATGCAGATATACTTTACATTGCTCGCATACAGATGATCAAAAGACTACTGTTTGCATTTTCAAATCTATGCACAAATACATCTGCATGTATTGATTATAAACAGTCCCTAGATTAAGAACATCCAACTTGAGAACAAACCCTAAATTTATTTATTTATTTATTTATTATTTAGATTTGTATGCCGCCCCTCTCCGAAGACTCAGGGCAGCTCACAACAAGATATGACAAATCATAAATAAATCAGATAGCTTTAAAATATTTAAAGATTTAAAAGAACCCCATATACTAACAGACACACACACAAGCATACCATGCATAAAATTGAACAAGCCCGGGGGAGGTGTTTTAATTCCCCCATGCCTGACGGCAAAGGTGGGTTTTAAGGAGTTTACGGAAGGCAGGAAGAGTAGGGGCAGTTCTAATCTCTGGGGGGAGTTGGTTCCAGAGGGCCGGTGCCGCCACAGAGAAGGCTCTTCCCCTGGGACCCGCCAACCGACATTGTTTAGTTGACGGGACCCGGAGAAGGCCCACTCTGTGGGACCTAATCGGTCGCTGGGATTCATGCGGCAGGAGGCGGTCCCGGAGATATTCTGGTCCAGTGCCATGAAGGGCTTTAAAGGTCATAACCAACACTTTGAATTGTGACCGGAAATTGATCGGCAGCCAATGCAGACTGCGGAGTGATGGTGAAACATGGGCATACCTAGGTAAGCCCATGACTGCTCTCGCAGCTGCATTCTGCACGATCTGGAGTTTCCGAACACTTTTCAAAGGTAGCCCCATGTAGAGAGCATTACAGTAGTCGAACCTCGAGGTGATGAGGGCATGAGTGACTGTGAGCAATGAGTCCCGGTCCAAATAGGGCCGCAACTGGTGCACCAGGCGAACCTGGGCAAACGCCCCCCTCACCACAGCTGAAAGATGGTTCTCTAATGTGAGCTGTGGATCGAGGAGGATCTATTATTAAAAAATGGTGGATAGCATTCTGCTTGCTTGAGCTGACACAAGCACTGAAGCTACACAATGTTTCAGCAACTGCTTGAGCAAAGTATTTTTAATACAGGTAGTTCTCAACTTATAAACATAATAGAACCTGCAATTCTGTTCATGTGATAGTTAAATGGGTCATCATGACCACACCTGACCTGTATAACCTTTTTTTTGCAGTTATTAAGCAAACTCATTGTTTGGTATGCTAGTTTTCCACCAAAAAACTTTGTAAGCTATGGTCATGGGACCACAAGATGCTGCAAACAGCCATAAATGTGGGCTAGATGCCAAGCATCCAAACTGCTGTCATATCATCACTGTGGGGGAGATGGCTGTTGGAACCCTGAATGCTGATCAAAACCTTTTCTCAGAGTTCATTGTAATTTTGAATGGTTGCTCGCCAGAGGGGCGGCATACAAATCCAGTTAATAAATAAATATATAAGCAACCGATCAGTCACCCAATGAGAGCAATCATGAAGAATTCTCATGTTACTACCACAACAAAATTTGCATCTCCAAATTGGAGATTTCTGTAGATTCCCATCTCATAATGTGGTTATGAAGTGAACAAGATTTCAATAGATTCCCATTATCTGGGCCTATCTTGAGAAAAAACTGGATATAAAAAGTCCACACTCCCTATTCAAATGCCAGGTTTTTGAGATGAAAAAAAAAAGCAGACCAAGATGAATCCTTAGCGGGGAAAAACAAAAGGAAAAGTTACAATAGCATGGTTGTTTTTTACATCCACTATATGTATAATACCAGAGAAGGGGGGGGGGGGGAACTGTCTACTTAAGCCACATTCACACTCCAGTTAATGGTACCCATAATAAATAGCTTCAATCTAAAATCCTTTTCTTGTGATTTTCCAGCCCTAAAAGGGAAATAATTGCTATCCCAAAGCGGTTTCTTAGGTCTCGGATACTTGCACTTCACTCTAACTTTCTTGCCCAGCCGATCGTTGCAAACAACTTCAATCATCTTGATCCAAGGCTTCACGTTCGGCTCTGCTAGAAAGCTAAACAAAATAATCAGTATCAAAACAGATAAGAAAACAAAATAGTAATCCCGCAGTCTGATGTAAATACCGAATACAGTTAAAAAACCTATTTTAAGCAGAGCTTGGGGAGTTCTGAAGCTAATGGGCACTGCCCCAACATTTCTCAAGCTGTGGTTGCCTGAAGATGCGTGAACCTCAAAACTCTCAGAATTCCCCAGCATCTACAAGCAGCCAAGGATAATAAACTCTAAATACTAAATACATCTTAAAAACCCCGCCCCCCACAACTGCACTAATGTTTTGCCAAGACCTCCGTGTACTAGACGCAGAAACCTAACAAAGCCCCAGTCCCTGAGGCGTGGACCGGTGGGAAGAAGTCGCCTATTTTTATTTTTTCTATTTATTAATTTATTTTTGTCAAGCACGTATTGGTAGTATATACAAAGATATAACAATGTTTATATACATGATACTAGTAAGAGAGAAACATTAGGACGGGACGGAAGACATATTGGTGCACTTATGCACACCTATCAACGCGTAACCGCCCTCTAAACGACCAGGCCGAACGACCAACCCGACACACACACGCCCCGTAAGAGCCTCTCTCTCACCGCCTAGGAGGCTTCCTTCAGACCGAGAAAGCCCGAAACGCCACAACTCCTTCAGCGGAAGATGGAGAATTCTCGCCCGCAGGAAAAACAATCCAGGCTCGCCAACCCGGAAATGCGGGGTCACTTGGAAAAACGGAAGTTCTACAACTTCCTTCCGCCAACAGTTTTTGCCGCTCTTCTATACCGCGGGAAGAAGATAACGCTGTGTCAAATGATGGCCGCGCTATCCCCTCCGACTCTTTCCTCTCTCCCGGACTCGCTTCTGCTCCAGATTTTGGTCGGGCTGCCGCCGCGTGACCGACTGGGCGTGGCCAGGTAGTACTGTAGTCGGCTCCGCCTCGCGTGCTCCATTTCCATGGGAACTCGTCTCCTCCTCCTCCTCCTCTCAACGTCAACTACGCCGTCGGGCGGGGGTGGGGAGCTACTTTCGGAATAAAGTCGGTTGCCTGCGTAGCGGCTGGTCAAACGCCGATTGGCGGCTTCACCCGCGCGCTGCGCGTGTGGCACGTAGGCTAAACTCGTCACAATGCGAAATAACGGATTAGTGGAAACAGTTTGCGCAAGGAGCAAGTAACTCCCGTGGCAATCCGTGGAGGAATGCCCGGTGGGAGAGCGGGGGAGGAAACAGCCGTCAGGGTCCTCTTTTATTTATTTATTTATTTTATTTGTTTGTTTTGTCAAGTACGTATTGGTGGTATACAAAGATATAATAATATTTATATACAAGATACTAGTAAAAGAGAAACATCAGGACAGGGGACGGAAGGCACTCTGGTGCAATTACTTATTCGATTTTTATGCCGCCCTTCTCCTTAGACTCAGGGCGGCTCACAACATGTTAGCAATAGCACTTTTTAACATAGCCAGCATGCTCTGTTATGCCCGCCCCTTAGCTCTTAAGAATCGGGAGAGGTTCGGGGGGGGGGGGGTGGACGGGATCAATTCCTTTAGGAGAGATTGAGCGTATTCCCTAACAAACCTTTTTTTTTCGCCCGCAGAGTGTGCAAACGGTGGCATCGTTTGGTGCGGGACAATTTGTTGTGGCGACACGTGGACCTCTCTTCTTGCAGGGTCAGAAATGCCCTAACTAATAACCTCTAATAGTTGCATATGTGAGAAGGGCAGATGTATACATTTACCAAGCAAGTAGTTCTCAAAGTAGGAAATAGATGTTTGGTAAAGGTATGGGAAGGAACAAGGAAAATGGTCCTGGTCAGATGCAGTACAACCGATATACTGTACTTACAATTTAGAAGAGGGAGAGAGAGAGAGAGAAAGATGTCCTCACAGTAATTTAATTTAATTTAATTTCTTAGATTTATAAGCCACCCTTCTCCAAATGGATTTAGTAATATAATTACTCAGTAATATAATTTAGTGGAATTTCTGGCAAAACAAATAGTATTTTAATTTGCAAAGTATAGCATACTTTATTATAAGCAATGTTCTATGTATGATTTAATTTTATTCTAGTTGTTTATATTCACAGACAGGAAGGCTTATCAGACAAAATGCCTAACCTGATCATGTTTAAAACTATATAATGCGGTAGTTTCTGTACAAAAGATTGAAACTGGCACAATTGCCAGGGAAACATTGTACCCCATCCTTTTAGCGCATGCATCAATTTCACACGAATGTTCAAAAAGGGCAAAGTTTGCAATACAATGTATTGTCAGTCATTTTGACACTTCACACATCACATAGATGCCACTGATTCAGAGTTTGAAACATCTGGAATACCTCCCACTGAAAATCAGGTTGATTTATGAGTTTCCTGGACCCTTGAAAACTGAAATGGTGAATGATATCTAGTGTACTTATTTGATTTTATTGGATTCTGATTTAATCATATTTGTATATTTGTTCCTACTGGGGATGTTTAAGTTTGGTTTATGCTTACTCTCAACAATTTGTAATCTGGTGAGAATCTGTTTTAATTATGGCAACGTTGACAGGACAGACCACCAGAGTATAAACTTACTGCACTTCTTACTAGCACTGATGATGTTACCTAGTTTGGGTAATGAAACATTTGCAAGAAAACAAGCAAGCTCAGAGACCACCAAGGATTCCTCAGATAAACTACAATTCTCAAAACCCACATTTATTTTAAAAGTTATATAAACTTGTAAAGGCTTAGACCAGGGCTGTCAAATGCATCACACACTGGCCACGCCCAGTTTAACAAAAGGGGAAAACGTCCCAGTGCTTCATGCAATGGCGTGAGTTTGACACTCCTGGTTTAGACACAACATTTGGGTGCTATCTAGCCTAATCTTATTTTATTCATCTATTTTAGAAATAATATTTATTCCTGGGTTGTGGTCAGAGGCTTCGAAATTAGGTTTGTTTCTGTATCAATTATAATTTTCAGTAACTTATCTGCATCCCAATATTTTTTCCAGTTGCCAATTCTATTGTTTTTCCTTTCCCTTTAGATATCCTCCAAGACCTTATGGCATCTTCTACGGAACTATTTCCGAGGCAACTTGCAGACTCTGAAGTTACGGGGATCCCTCCGCTCCTTTCGAAAACAAGAAGTACTTACTTCAGCACTGCTGCAGGCTTTGGACAAACAATGTCCCAAACTCCATCAATTGAGCTTGATGGAACTAGACCTCCGTTCATTCCAGTATGGCTGTATGCCCTCCTCTCTTACCACCCTGGAGCTGAGATATTGTGAGATCCCTTTTGTTTGGTTCCAAGTGCCAGAGACCCCCGGCACTTTCCCAAGAATCCAAAAACTTTCAATCCAGAATGTCCCTGCTTTTTCCAACCAGCACCTATTGAATATCGCCACTCAGGGCACGCTCAAGACTCTTATTCTTTCAGAAGTCTACCGTATAACAGATGTGGGGATCCAGGAAGTAGCACCACGTCTGAAAGACCTTCAGCACCTTGCCTTGCGCCATTGTAGCATTGGTGATTCAGCCATGCACTTCACTGGGCGCCACATGAAGCAACTGCACCGTTTAGATCTCAGGAGCAATTCTTTGACAGATGCAGGTCTTCTTTGCTTAAGTGGTTTGCCAAACATTGAGAGCCTTTGTTTGAGAGACTGCAGTCAACTTTCTCCAGAAACTATTTTAATTGTTTGCCAGTCACTTCCCAGCCTGAAACATCTTGATTTAAGAGGGATAAACTTTGAAGACAAAATATTCCAAAAGATCCAATTGGGTTTACCAAGCTGTACAGTGGCAAACACCATCCCTTGCACAGATTTCAGTGCAATATCTTAGAAGATAGAAATATTTCCCTATGCATGTTATTCACAGGTCAAAAGATGGCAGCACTCAGATATATCTCCTTAGCAGCTTTTTGTCCTTACAGCCCAAATGTTTGTAGCAGGCTAAAAAATGGAATATCTCAGACAAAACAAGTAACACATTTCAAAGGCCATTAGTTTAAATGTTGTGCAAATTCTATAGCCAATGTTTGTACTGCAGATGTCATGTGATGTTGACATAACTCAAGGATAAAGAATCCCCTGTCTTTCCATATTTTTATATATTTCTTAACTTCCACCAGTTCCAGCAAATACAGTCAACTATGAATCTTGATGGGAAAAGTATCCAAGAATACCAGGACACTACCAGGTTTTAAAGTATGACATTAAAAAGTGATTGGAGAGATTAAAAATTAAAACAATTTATATACTGCAGCCTTAAGATGTTATTAGATATATTGTGCCATTTTAAAAGCACTGCACCAATTTCTGGACATCTAGGTTAGCAGATAATACCTGTTCTGTCCTCTTCCCGAATAACTTAGAATTTATATCTTTTAACAAGCTCAAAGGTTACATTTACAAAAGTGCATAATTTTCAAGATCGACCACATTTTATTGTTTTTAAGCACCAGCTTATTTACTTGAAATCTGGCACAAGTTTGACTTTTTAAAAATAAATTATCTGAAGTTTGTGTTCCACATTATTTTTTCCCTGAACTCTGAAACTGATTAAATTTCAGACAGGATGTAAGTTATGAGTATTCCATCAAATGCTTCATTAAAAGGCCTACTGCCTGTACGCACTTCAAATGCATACAGATGCTTTGCAAGTGACCACAGCCCAATCTAAAAGTCTGTGTGTGTGGTTAGGCTTAAAGTGACAAAATGGAAAAAACTATTACAGTAAATTCTTAGGAAATAAGATCATGGTATTGAACTATCTTTAAATTTAGATTTAATTTCTGTTCTGGTTTCATGGTTGCAATATTTTTTTGGAATACAGCCTGGGCATTCTACCCACAAGCCCAATGTGATCCTCAGATTGAAGGGGTGGGGAATCATCCTTGCACTATTTGACCTGAAATTAAAATGAGCCATCGTTTTATGTTATCCATATTTGTCATGTTACCCATGATATGCATTTTCCTTTCCCATCTTATATCTTTGCTCCCAACCACCTTTGCAGCATTGTAGTACTGATCCAGCTTCCCCATGTTACCTTGGTTTTCATTAGCATTACTATCAGCTAATAGAGAATTAAAATGCTTTAGCTGTTATGGACAATGACTGGAACACATTGAACTATTCGCAGAGATACCAGCAAGACTTTCATTTTCTGCATTTCATAACCCTTTCCTCCCATTAAAATGTAGGAGTAGCTATAATTTTTTCCAATAATTTTATGAGCAGTCGATGCTACATTACCCGGTCTTGTAGCTGATGATGGGAACCACAGGTAAGGTAGGATCTTCTTAACGTTTACTGTATTTCAACTTTCTTTTTGCACACATTAAACTCTGCCTTCATAAGCTTGAACAGAATGAACTCCACATAAATTGTATCAAGTTTGCATAACTTAATAGTATCATGCTATTGTATTTGCGCACCCTGCCTTTTTTCATTCTTTTTCTCCCCCCACAGCTGATTGTGGCATCACTACGGTGACTTAAAAATAAAGTCCTTCAAAACTGAACTAGACTCCTGGTGATTTAATAAGTATGTTCATATAGGTTGTTGGTTTTTGTTTTTGCAACATTACAGAATTACCAGTAATTATATCAGTGCTTCCTGGTATGTTTTCTCTCCTAACCAACCTAGCCTATAGTCCTAGGTTTTCCTGGTAGTTTTCCATCTAAATATTAATCAGCTGTGATTCTGCTTAGTTCTGCTGCTGCCAACTAGCTGAGCCTCAATCCTACTTTCTGATTAAAAAATTATTAATTCCTGGTCATGTTGGTCACAATAATCTGCTTGGGTTCTATATTCCCCTGTATCTTAGTAATATAAATTTTGAAAGAGAAACTAATTATTTTAATTTACATTTATTGAGAATTTTACATATAATAAAAGTCAAATCTAAAGGAAAGGTGAATGAAAAAGTGTAAATATAATGACTTCTGACCTCTTCAACAGATTTACAGTTGTATACATCTACTTCAAACCCTCACTTAGTCCACATCTTTTTTAATCATGAAACCATTTTTTTTCTTTCAGCAAAAAGTTTGCATAAGGTTTCCAATCTGTTTAGGTAGATAAATACTGACATTGAAGTTCATTTGCTACTATAGTTATTTTTCTATTTAGGATATACTCTTTGATTATCGGGGATCATCCACCATTGGGGTAAAAATATATGGCCAGGCTAAAATTTTAATGATCATTCTGGTCACATCAGACTGCACTGCTTTTCTCTCAAAGGATGATGCAATAGGTCACTTGCCTTCTATCTTCCTTTGGACCTTCCTTCCATTTTTGTCAATGCCCCACCTAAGCATAGTCTAAAACGCCATAAACGTGGTTTAAACAAGATTCCAATTGCCCCCATTAAAAATCAAATTGTGTTACTGTGGGGCATAGGCACCATGTTGGGAATTGCTGCTTTAGACTATCATGAGGTATGTAATAGCATATTGACTATAAGTCTTGAAATAGAATCTTGCTAGTTCAAAACTTGGCAGAAAAAAATTGATTACTATTCTCATTTCCTCAGCTTCCTGTCTTCTGTGCATTTTAAAAAATAAGTCTAACAGATCATTGTTTCATCATTTTCCCAATCATGAGAGGCAGGTTTCATCTTCATCACTCAAAGTACAAAGCTCGGGTGAATAATAATCTCGGGTAGATAACTGGAAAAAATAGTGAAATGGTACAGACTGGATTTCTTTTTAATGTCCTGGTAAAAGTAGGAATCTCAAGGAAAGAAAAATAGGTATCTCTTTAAATGACATTTTTTCTCGGTTTCAAACCATTAACTTACTGTTTATAAGGAGTGATGGTTATTACAGCACTCATGATCTAAAACAAGGGTCTGCAACCTTGGCAACTTTCATGAGTCTTAAGTTGCCAAGGTTGCAGACCCCTGATCTAAAGGAACAAAAGTGTCATGGGTAGTGTTGCGCGAACCAAATTTGCATAGTTCGGGTCCATGCAGAACTTTGCGGTGTTCAGCATCCCGAACCTGGACTTTTTAAAAAGTCCGTGTTCAGGTTCAGCGTTCGCTCGAACACTGCGGTGGGCGGGAGGTGGAGGTGGGGAGGGCTCTGACTCAGCGAAACTGGCTGAGGAACTCTGGGAGTTGAAGTCCACAAAGTCTTAAAGTGAGGTTGGCTGGCTGAGGAACTCTGGGAGTTGAAGTCTACCCCGGACGGAGGAAGGCAAACGCCGGGGAGCTGTCGGCGAGTCGGGAGGCTGGGAGGGAGGCGGGAGATGGGAGGAGGAGGAGGAGGGCTTTAAAAGGGCGGAGGAAATCCGGGCCATTGGAGCACAAAGAGGGAGGGGAGGTGTGGATTTCCCATAGATGAGGGGGGTTCCAGCTGGTGGCTTTCAAAGGGGTGTGTGAGTGTGAGAGAGAGAGTGTGTGCGTGAGAGAGTGTTGTGTAAATATGTGTGTGAAAGTGTGTGCGTGTGAGAGAGAAAGTTGTGTGTGAGAGAGGGTGCATGTGTGTTTGTGTGTAGGTGTTTGGTGTGTGTGTGGGAGAAAGGCCATGCAGAGAAGGAAGGCTGGCAGGCGACGGGCATCATCCCCCCCTCTTTTTTCACCTGCGTGCATTCTCCCATCACTCCTCGCCGGGGAAAGGGGGAGGAGAAAGGCGGGCAGGAACTGAAGCTGAAGCAGTGCCTCCTCCTCCTCCTCCCAATGGAATTGCCCATGTCGCCAAGCAAGCTGATGGGTCCTGCCTGCCTTTCTCCTCCCCCTTTCCCGGCGAGTAGCGATGGAGGAAGGCACGCAGCAGGTGAAAAAAGGGGAGGATGATGCCCGTCGCCTGCCAGCCTTCCTTCCCTGCGTGGTCTCTCTCCCACACACACACCATACATCTACGGTGGGGGGGTTGCTTTGACATCACGGAGACTCCTTCCTGGCCAGGGCCAAAACGGGAGTAGAGGAAATAAAGCCACAGGCCAGGAAGGAGTCTCCATGACGTCAAAGCCCCGCCCCCAGAATCCCAACCTGGGCGGCAAGCAAATGGAATTCCCCGCCTCCTTTTGCTTGCAGCGCATTCCCGAGGCGGGGAAATTTTGGGCTTGGAGGTGGCGCGGCTCCCACCCACCCACCCCATTGCACCCATTGCCCAGGGCAGCCCACATGTCTCCTTTTATTTCTTACAGAAAAGGCGCAGCTGCGGCGTCTGAGCCTTTTCCGTAAGAAATAAAAGACAGGTGGCCGTGGGCTGCTTTAGCGGAAGTCGGGAGGGTGGGGTCAGAAGTGTTGGGGTTCGGGTTCGGGTTCAGGTTCAGCGAACTTACCCGAACTCTGCCGCCAAGTTCGGCCGAACCCACCGAACCCAAACTTCGATGGGTTCGCCCAACACTGGTCATGGGCCATGATTCAGACTCGATTTGACAACCTTCCAGCTGTGTTTCAACTATCAAACTCAGGACAGTAATTCTCTTAGACAGTAAAGGCTCTTCAAACCATTATTCACCTGAGGAAGTTGAGCAATCACGGGCATCTCTTGATCAGCTGGAAAAAATTCAGATTAAGAGAGACAACTCCAAAGTCCTAGGTTTCAATACAAGCAGCAGCGAGCAGAGCAATGACAGTCAATAAGGCTCCTTACTTGGCAAAAAGCGAGGCCTAATTAATTGCAGCTTTGTAGCTTTGTCTTTAATTGTAGCTTTGTCTTCAGTCTTCCTTGGAAATAACTGTTCAGAATTCCAACTTGTGACTTTTGTTCCTTTATTTACTTGTTCCTGAACCCTTACCTTTTGGACTGGCTGACCACTTAACAGTTTGATTCCTGGAAGGAATTTGTACCATTCTATTGCTCCTTGAAATACAAATGGACTAATTCAAGCCAGCTCTCTTTGCACAGGCCTTGATTTATGATCTTGTCTATTATTACCTACTTAACTCCTTAGCAACTATCTCTGTGTGTCTGCAAAAAGAGACAGAATAATTAGCGATCATAGTAAGCACTGACTCCATTGACAGGGTGTCGAAGTCTTCTAAAGTAGTCAATGAATTGCTGGGCCAGGGTAGCTTTCAACAGATAAAAACATGCTGTCAGAAATGGGCAGCCATTATGGAAATAGGGCACTAAGCACTGCAGAAAACAGACAATGGGATGTTCCCAATATATAATTATGTTTTCTTCCATTTCAGTTCAAGTATACAATGTCTTTAATGATGGAAGTCACAAATAGAGATTAAGTGAAATATAGAAAATACTAACGCAGCTTGTGCATTTTCCAGTAAAGCAGTATTTAGATAAAAATATTTATTTAAAATATGGGTATACTGTACAAATATTTTTAATGATATACCCTCTTGCTCCTGTGCTTGTTTATCTATTTTAACAGACAATTAAACTGCTGACTGCAATCGAAAGGGGGATATCAGATCAGGAATTTCTGTATAAATTCATGTTCAAATGTTGAAGTTGAGATGATTTGGGAATTAGAGAATTGGAGTAGAAACAAAAATAGGGGCGGGAAATGTTTCTAAGTGTCCCCTTAACTATTTTGCAGCAAGTTCATTAAGATATTTACACATGGAGATTGGCCATCATTAGACACAACTGGATGATGAACTTGAAGAAAACATCTCTTGATGAGGGTGAGGAAAGGAAAGTGGATGAATGGAATCAGAAAAAGTACAGGATTGTCCTCGGTACAATATATTAGGTATTACAGCAGACAAAATGAGATGGCTAGCATTTATACATGCAATCACCAGGAGTTGAGCAACTAACTAATGTAACTAGAATCTCCCCAAATATTATCAGGCTGCCTGGTTTACAGATATCCCTTCCCCTTTTAAAAGACAGATAAAATTTAATTTCTTCAGTAGTCCAGCCTGCCATCCATTTTCTTTTTTAATATTACATTTGTTTCCCTATAATATTGTTTTTTATTATTGTTGTGAGCCGCCCCGAGTCTTCGGAGAGGGGCGGCATACAAATCTTATTATTATTATTATTATTATTATTATTATTATTATTATTATCTAGGATTTTTCCATGATAAATGAACATAGGTTTGACACACTGTTAGCAAGATCCTTCCATCCTTCCATCCGTTGGAATGCTTTTCATCTGATATTTGAAATTTATTCAAGCTAAATTAACATTTGCTGATTATCTTCCCATCCAGCTCAAGCTGCTAGCTTACTCTTCACTGATGCTACCAAAACAGAGCCAAAACAAAATCTGAACCCTTGTACCTATTCTTTGTCATCTGCACTGAACAGGTTTTCTTTTTATCTTGAACACATCTAAAAGAGTTTCCTCTGATCTAGGCTGGATCATTTGCTAACCTCGTCTGACTGTAAGTCAGCAAATTTCACCTGGTTTGCCTGCTGTGTCCTTTCCTGGAAAAATAAGAACTGGCCATTTGTAAATATCCCGGTCACTTCTAGACTTCAACATACTGCAAAGTATGCTATACTTCTGTTTATATTAAGCCATAGTGTGAGCCAAGCTTCTTTGGTTTGAGGAAACCAAATTAGTCAATTGTGTTAGGGTTTTTTTTTCCACAAATGCTTAAGCAAACCATGATTTTGTTATCCATATGCAAGGGTGGGCTACTGCGGGGGAATGCAGTGGGGTAGAGAAAATGGAGCTCCACCCCAGAGCAGCCAATTTGCACTGAAAGATGTTGAAAGAAAATGCAGGGTGTCCTGCATAAACCACGCCCACAGTGTGGTAGTAAAAATTTTGGTAGCCCTTCACTGTCCATATGTGCCTGCCTTTCGAAACTGTTCTGAAATTACTGTCATGCAAATTACAATAATGAGCTACTTACTGCTATAACAGTGAATATATTTGTTAGTATTACATTGATATCTATTTTGTTCCCCACAGTTCTCAGTGCTAGTCTCAATACAGGAAATTTGTGGGATTCTTTGCTTGTTTACAGTTCTTTGCAATCAGTAAGGTATTATTCACTGGTCTTGCTCTTACCAAGTTATAATTAGGTGGATGAGAACAAAGAACAGGCCTTTTATATAATTAAGGATAACCTGGTGATATTAGCAGGATTCTTTTACTTCTCCTATTCATCATATATGGGGACGCTGTGATTTTAGGGCAAGGAGTAAATTTTGAAAGGTGGCTATATTCTAAAAGGAGACCAGCAGTAGGGCAGGAAAGTTAAGAATCATCCTGAGCTAATATTTAACCATTATTTAGTTATTCTGTAGAGCAATTTCAGCAATATCACAAAGTCCCTATTTGGGGAAGTGTTTCCAAATAACTCAAAAGGTGCAAAGCTTTCCAAGATGGATGAAGAAAAATTTGCAGATGGTTTCCGGACATATACAGGTATCAATCTATCTTCCCATTCAGGATGTAGTGTCTTTCTAACTAAGATATAGACATACAGAATAGAATAGAATTCTTTATTGACCACACAAGGAATTTGTCTTTGGTGCATATGCTCTCAGTGTACATAAAAGAAGATACATTTGTCAAGAATCATGAGGAACAACACTTAATGATTTTCATAGGGTACAAATAAGCAATCAGGAAACAAAATATCAATATAAATCGTAAGGCTACAAGCAGCAACTTAGTCATACAGTCATAAGTGGGAGGAGATGGGTGATAGGAACGATGAGAAGACTAATAGTAATAGTAATGCAGCCTTAGTGAATAGTTTGACAGTGGTGGACAAATTATTTGTTTAGCAGAGTGATGGCATTTGGGGAAAAACTGTTCTTGTGTCTAGTTGTCTTGGTGTGCAATGCTCTATAGCATTGTTTTGAGGGTAGGAGTTATTCTGGAGGATCCCTTGCCTTCACATCAAATTGTCTTCTCTATAATCAGCTTTTTGAAGCCTCTTTTAAAGTTGACTCAAGAGCTGTGATAAGTGGCAACCAGGGCCTAAAACATTTTTATGACAGAAACTGATAGACATTTGTCTGGTGCCTATCCAGTTGCCTTTTCAGCACTGGGTAAAAATCTTTCCACTTCCAGCTTTTTAAATTATTTTATGCTCCATACTTTAGGTGATTTTCCTGCTTGATATGATGTTTCATGTTTTATGTTCAGTGTTCCTTCATTAGTTTGTTTTTGCACACATAATCCCATGTCTTTCTTTTTCTCCTTTGAAGGCAACCAGATTTCAAATAAATAAGTTGCTTGAATTGAGATTTCCAAATTCCCATTTATCTAAAGCAGTGTTTCCCAGCCTTTTTTGAGCCGCGGCACATTATTCATATTTTCAAAATCCTGGGGAACATTGAAAGGGGGGGCGGGGGAACGGGCTAAAGAAAAGTTTGGACAAAAAAACCTCTCTCTTCCTTTCGCTCTATTTCTCCCTCTTTCTCTCTTTTCCTTCCTTCCCTTCTTTCTCTCTCTCCATCCCTCTTTCTTCCTCTCTTTTTTGCTCTCTTTCTCTCTCCCTCCTTCCCTTCCTCTATGTCTTTCTCCCTTGCTCTCTCTCTCTCTCTGTGTCTCTCTTGCTATCTCTTTCTTGCTTTTTTCTCTCTTTCTTGCTCTCTCTTTCACTGTCTCTTGCTATATGTCTCTTTCTTTCTCTTTCCCTCTCTTGCTATCTCTCTTTCTCTCTCTCTCTCTCTCTCTCTCTCTCTCTCTGTCTCTCTTGCTATGTCTCTCTTTCTTTTTCTCTCTCTCTGCCTCTCTTGCTATGTCTCTCTTTCTCTCTCTCTTTCTCTATCTCTCTTTCTCTGCCTCTCTTGCTGTCTCTCTTTCTCGCTCTGTCTCTCTTTCTCTGCCTCCCTTTCTCTGCCTCCCTTGCTATGTCTCTCTTTCTCTCTCTCTCTCTCTCTGCCTCTCTTATATGTCTCTCTTTCTTTCTCTCTCTCTCTCTCTCTCTCAGCTGACTGCAAGCGGGAGCCCTGACGGTGGCAGCTGGACGTGCTGCTGGACGCCGTATATGCCAGGCCCGCAGCGCCAGCATGTACGGCGTCCAGCATCACGTCCAACCGCCACCGTCAGGGCTCCCGCTTGCAGTCAGCTGAGAGAGAGAGAGCTCCCTCTCGCCGCCGCCTGGAGCTCACTCTTGCCGCCGCCATCTCCCCGCGACTGCCTGCGGCCGCTGCAGCCACCACCACCACCCCGCTCCCACCGCCAGTGCCCTCCCGCCGGGCCGCAAAGGACACTTGCCGCCGACGCCAGAGAAGCTCCAGCTGCGCGGGGCGCTGCTGGTGCCTCCGATCTGGGGCTCCCACTCGCAGCTGTCCCTCGGCTCCTGCCTGATGCCGCGGTTTTTGGCGCTCTCCTGCTGGGCCCCAAAGAAGGAAGGCAAGAAAAAGGCGCGAAGAATGAAGCTCTCCTTCTTCCTGCCTTCCTTCTTTGGAGCCCAGCAGGAGAGCGCCGAAAACCGCGGCATCGAGCAGGAGCCGGGGGACAGCTGCGAGCGGGAGCTCCAGGTCTGCAGATCTAATTAATAAATACATTAATAATAAATAAATTTGTCAGAAAATAACAAATAGGTGTTGTAGCTAGAAATATCTGAAGAAAAATGGGGGTGACAGCATCTAAGCAGTAATAGTATGAACTGTTGTTTTTTTAATGACATGTTTAGACACAAAAATTCCAAACTGTATCAAGAGTGCTTAATGTGAAGATTGCTATTCTTTTTTTATTTCTTTTTAGCATACATTGTACACTGATGGAAACAAATATACATTGTATAGTTTCAATTTTTCAATTGTTTTAACAGCTGTTTTATTGGTATTGTGCATGCTTTGACTTTTAGTTTTTCTGCTAGCTGCCAAAGGTCTTTTCTTACTGCAGTAGCATAGAAGTTCCTTTAATAAAATGAAGATAAACGATGCAGGTTAAAGATGCCATATATTTTACATTGACTGAAAAGACTTCATTCAGCCACGTGAAGAGTTCTTCCAGTGTAGATAACAGCAAAAGAGGTGATCTCCTTGAGGCCATGGAACCAGGCTATTAACCCTGATATCTTGACTTGGATAAGCATGACAATTATTTGTTCTTTAAAAGCCATTCGGGCAAATTGCTAATTGTTTTGAAAAGCTTTGCTTGTAGATTAGTCATATTTAAAAAATCGAGCTAGCTAAAAATGTACAGTATTACTATAGAGAGGCCCATTTCTCCTACTATGCAAATTTCAGCAGGACAGTCAATAAGATATTTATTTTATTTTATTTTTATTCTATTATTTAGATTTGTATGCCGCCCCTCTCCGCATTATTTACTTAACATTAGAACAAATGGGACATTAAATTGCAGTTTTGTGCACATTTCTAGACCGCTGCAAGATTCAGCAGAGCTGAATAGAGAGCTAAACTTTTGGATTGTGAATTTAATGTTTTCCCATGGGAAGATGGCCTGTTCACTTTCATTTTAGTTTATCTTTCAGGGTGGTTTAAATGTGTGTTGAGTTATTTTGACTCCTGACAACTACCTGCACCAATTCCTGCAGTTTTCTTAGTTTGGAAGTGGTTTCCTCTTGCCTGCTTCACAGAGCTGACACAGGGTGACAAGCACAAGGATCTCCACCAGACACTATGCCTAAGGCAGGACTAGCACTCACAGCCTCCTGGTTTCTAGCCTGGTATCTTAACCACCATATCAAACTGCCTCAATTTTTAGGGTAGTTTTAGAGAAGGTTATTTAAACACACATATACATACACATTCAAATCTAGGACTGAATCAACTATTTACAAACAACACTAAACAACTCATCTTCTCATCTTCTGCAATAGTTTAAATTCAATCTATGGTCTACAATTAAATGAACTCTTTTCCAACAGTGAGCACAGCATGATTGACTTTTGTCTCAACTTATGTCCTTAAAAAGATTATCATAATGATGGAATCCCAAAGTATAACTTTAAAAAAGCCAACTACAATCTCATAATTGATGACCTCTCAGCTCGACTGGCAAACTCTGTTCACTGGCTCACAACACTGCCGAAGACCACTTTCTTTCTTTCTTTCTTTCTTTCTTTCTTTCTTTCTTTCTTTCTTTCTTTCTTTCTTTCTGATTTGATTTGATTTGATTTGATTTGATTTGATTATTTGATTTGATTTGATTTGATTTGATTTGTATGCCGCCCCTCTCCGTGGACTCGGGCCGGCTCACAACAACAATAAAACAATTCATGACAAATCTAATAATTTAAAAACATTAAAACCCCATTATTAAAGCAGACATACACACAAACATACCATACATAAATTGTATAGGCCCGGGGGAGATGTCTCAATTCCCCCATGCCTGACGGCAGAGGTGGGTTTTAAGGAGTTTACAAAAGGCAAGGAGGGTGGGGACAGTTCTAATCTCTGGGGGGGAGCTGGTTCCAGAGTGTCGGGGCCATCACAGAGAAGGCTCTTCCCCTGGGACCCGCCAAACAACATTGTTTAGTCCAGTGTTTCCCAACCTTGGCCACTTGAAGATATTTGGACTTCAACTCCCAGAATTCCCCAGCCAGTGAATGCTGGCTGGGGAATTCTGGGAGTTGAAGTCCAGATATCTTCAAGTGGCCAAGGTTGGGAAACACTGGTTTAGTCGACGGGACACTTATAACATTTTGAGGTAAGTCAAAAGAATCATCAAACTATATGAGCCAGTAATAAACCCCAAAATCAGGGGCAGCTTTAAAATTATTTTATACTTATATTACAGATCAAAATGGCTTTTTCATTGTATACCACCTCGCAAAAAATGAATAAAGAGAAAATAAGTATTGAGCTCATTTTGAAATTGAAATAAGTTTGAATTTGCAATACTTTCCTCCCCTATTGATGATGAAAATCAAGAGCCTATACCAACTACACTTAATTTCCACTGGCTTTTTTGGTACACCAAGAGTTTGGAATGCAATTTCCAGCATGCTATTAGAAATAAGCCACTTAACCTAAAATAAGTTGCTCATTCTAAAAATAAATGAGAAGACCAGAATAGAATCCAGTACATCTACAAAACAAGGTCTGTAAAACATTTATTAATGAAAGCTTCATTCTCCAAATTGTTGAAATAAACAAAAGATGTCTGAAAAAAGCATACAGTCTTTTTTTGCTATAAGGAACATCCACAGAACTGCCTACCCATTAATTGGATAACATCTCTATGTTCATTTTCATTCTTTCTTTTCATGTAAAGGAGGAAGAACTCTGATCCCAAGATCATTCTTTCCAATTTATGTGCTACTGGGTATCTGTTATTTGCTAATTTTCATTGGCTATGCAGTGACCTTCTCCAAAGGTATGTTTTGTTCCTTTATGTTTTACAATGTCTCATGTAATAAAAGAGAGGTTTCTAAGGAAAGCTGAGAAACTGAGAGCAGGTTTTCAGTTTTTCCTTTTTGATTTTTGGCTCAAATGGCCAGAAGAATATCTAAAGCAAGATGGATGATCTTGGTGGTAAATTATATGTAAAAGTAACACCGGATAAATTTGCAGCATTGAGCTAAAACAGCTTTTCTCAACACTGTATCCTCTAGCTGTGTGATCCTTCCTGCACAATCTAGGGATCTTGGGAATTGTACTCCAATAGATTTCAGGAAAGCTTCTTATGACCATAATTGGGTCCAGAATTTCCATTACTTATGCCAGGCAATTCTTAAGCAATTTTTATGAACTTTTTTGCTACGGTTGTTAAGTGAATTGTCCCAGTTAAATGAATCACATGGCTGTTAAGTTAATCCAGTTTCTCCCATTGACTTTGCTTGTCAGAAACTGGCTGGGAGGGTCGCAAATGGCGATCACATGATCCCGGGATGCTGCAACCATTGTAAATACACACGGGTTGCCGAGTGTCGAAATTTTGATCACATGATCCTGGAGATGGTTCTGAATGTGAGGACCAGTTGCAAATCACCTTTTGCAGTGCCATTGTGACTTCAAACAATCCCAAAGTGAATAGTTGTAAGTCAAAGACTACCTGTAAGCAGCCTCTTGGCTTTATAGACCTCTCTGGTACAGAGATGGGGATGAAGATGTGGTTTTGAGGAAACTCAGACCTGGAATTTACTGTTGTTCTATCTAAGTTTAGATTAGTCTTACTCAAAATAGAGCAGGAGTTCAAACTCGTAGCATCACGTTATCATCACGTGACGTATTGCAACTTCCCCACCTCCTTCGTTAAACTGGGGGCGGGGGTAGCCAGCGCATGACGCATCCCACCCATGGGCCACAAAGTTTGATACTCCTGATCTAGAGTCTTCTGTTTATTTATTTATCTACCTACCTACCTACCTACCTATCATTTATTGGATTTGTATGCCACCCCTCTCTGAGGACTCCAATTATGGAGTCAGCATGACCACATCAGGCAGTTTGGGGTTATATGAAAGTCGGTATTTAATACCTATGTGCAGTGTAAGTACAGCTTTAATCCTGCAAAGAATTTGCCAATAGCTGTTCTTGTTCAGTTTTGTATTGTCATTTGGTAAACTTTAATAATTAAAAACTGAGTTTTCCTGACACTATGACATTTCCTTCTCATTCTCGCTGCTCTTTGTTAGAACATTTGTATACAATATCTATTGCAGAACAGTACTATACAATACAGCATACAATACAGTATTCAGTATTATATATACAGTATAGTACTATATAGTAATATACAATACAAGAATACAATAGGATTGTATTCTTTGTTGCTGAGCATTTCTTATGTATTATTGTGGATAAACGCCCTCTTATCAAATCAGTGTGTAAAGTATACCATTTTCATTAATAAAATCATAGTTAAGTAGAACTTTGGAGATTGTTTCCACTGAAACACTGAAACCATCCTCCCAATAATCCAACTGGAACAGACTCTCGGGTGGGCTTTACCTGCTTGCTTTCTCTTCCAGGAAGATTCCAAAGGGCCATTAGTAGCAACAATAATGTAGTGATCAAAATGAAACAGTTTTACAAGAGCAGCTTCTGAGATAGGCATCATCTACCCTTCTCTTGCGATTACAATTCTGTTCTTACTATAAAGAGTGACATTGCAAGATTTCTAACATGCATTTCTTTCCCTTCCTTTACAATCTTAGTCGCAACAGTTTCATCCGAACTCAACAAGATAGCAGTCAATTTGTCAACGGATCCCTTTGGCCATGACTTTCACTGTAAGTTTCTCTTATTTCCCTTTCTGGTCTCTACTTCATGGGGCAATGCTGCTCCAGGTTCATTTGTGTGTGTGTGTGTGTGAGTGTGACAATTCTGCTGCAGGCAGTAGTGGGTTTTAAAACCCTTTGCTACCAATTCGCGCACTACTGGTTCTTAGAACTGGGCCGAAACGGGGAGCAGCCCATTGCTGTCTGCAGATTAAGAAACAGTATTACTTTAATGTATGTCTCTGCAGGACATATCTAGTTTTGTCTGTGCAACTTGTTTTTATCGGTCCTTATCATCAGAATAGTCTTCTTGATCTTGCATGCATTGTCAAGCTAAGACAGTATCAATTTTTGACTTTATTTTTTCCCCCTCCTATTGCTCAGTGTTTCCTTGTGGTGCTGACAGTAGACAATGGGAATATTTTGGTGGAAAGTGTTACTTCTTCTCCCTGAAGTCAATTCCCTGGCATGACGCAAAGACAGACTGTGATCGCAGAAAGTCACAGTTGGTCATTATCAATAGTCTTGCAAAACAGGTAAGATGAGACACCCATAAATTTGATGTAAACTTTCTTCCCAAGACATAACAAGCATGAATAAAGCTAAGCTATCCTTTGTTTCCTATCTTGGGTGCCTTGCTCTGGTTCAGATGGCATTCATTTCTAGACTTCATAATGTTATGCAGGTTCGCAGGTGTGACTTGGTGAAAAATAAAATAATAAATCTGGGTTCGTCTTAATAAGTCAAATGTGTTTATTCAGCTGAATAAAGACCAATCTTCCTAAAGCTGGAGGAACCTTGAATGCAGTGCAAGACGGATATTTCTACATTTCTTCACTTTCACTTAGTTACATAAGAGAAAGCTGGCACACAACAGATAAGGTATAGAAATATAGAAATTATAAAAATAATCAAGCACACCTTCTGTGGTTTTGGTCACATGCCTAGCCTATAGGCTAGTGCAGCGTTTCCCAACCGGTGTGCCGCGGCACAGTAGTGTGCCACGAGACATGGCCAGGTGTGCCGCGAGAAGCTCAAGCTGGGTGGGGCGCTGCCGGCGCCCCTGCCTGAGTGTCGTCCTGTGGATGGTCTTGGGCTTCACAGTCGCTTCCTGGTTCCCTCTCCTCCCACCGCCTGTGTCTCCCGCTGTCGCCTCCCACCAAGCCGTCGCCCGTTGCCGTGGGTTCCTCGAGTGGGAGCTGCCGCTTCCTTCCGTCCAGCTCAGCCACGCTGCCGTAGAAAGCACAGAGGTTATTGCCACCGCTTCTGCCTCCACTCAGGGAGCCACCCTGGTCACCGCGCCTTTTCCTCTCCCTCAGCTCAACCATGATGGCTCCCTGAGTGGAGGCAGAGGTGGCGGCAATAACCTCTGCACTTTCTACGGCAGCGTGGCTGGGCTGCCTGGAAGGAAGCGGCAGCTCCGAGGAATGAGGCGCTGGCGGTAGACACAGGCGGAGGGAGGAGAGGGAACCAGGAAGCCACCGTAAAGCCCAAGACCAGCCACAGGACGACCTTCAGCCAGGGGCACCGGAACCGCGCGCAGCCATGGTGGGAGCAGCATGAGGTAGCAACGAGGCGCGAGGACAAGCAGGCAGCTTGGTGGAGGGGAAGCGCTGAGGGGCTCTCCTCCTTCCCCACCCCCGCGCTTCTCTCCCGCCCTGGCTTTCGCTTCGCCCCATGATTTCCCCGCAATTTCATCCAGGCCACCTCTTGCCTCCTTTTGAACTGCGGGGAAATCTGCGGGCAAAGCAAAAGCCAGGGTGGGAGAGAAGCGCGGGGGTGGGGAAGGAGGAGAGCCCCTCAGCGCTTCCCCTCTGCCAAGCTGCCTGCTTGTCTTCGCGCCTTGTTGCTACCTCCTGCCTTTTTCCAGGGGCCTTTGGAAGGCACCCAGGGAAGGGGGGGATTGGGGGTGGCTGCAGCGGCTTCTCGTCCTCCTCATCCGGCTGCTAATGCCCGCCCGGCCCCTCTTGCTGTCCCTTCACGGAGCGCTTTTGTCCCAGGCTGTCAGCGAAAGGGCTGCAGGACAGGCGGGGCAGGCGTTCTTCTCACACTGAGGCAGAATTTGGAATGTCGGGGGTGTGTGCGTGCGGGCTCCGCATCCCCCTGCCACCCGGAACATTTAAAATAAGAAAAACCTTCGCCGGCCTCCGCAGAGAAGAAAGGAAGAGAGAGAAAGAGAGACAGAGCAAGAGAGACATAGCAAGAGAGACAGAGAAAGAGAAAGAGAAAGAGAGAGAAAGAGAGCTAGCAAGAGAGAGAGAAAGAGACAGAGAAAGAGAGACAAAGAGAGAAAGAAAGAAAGAGAGAGAATGAAAGAGAGATAGCAAGAGAGGCAGAGAGAGCAAGGGAGAAAGAAAGACATATAGGGAGGGAAGGAGGGAGAGAGAAAGAGAGCAAAAAAGAGAGGAAGAAAGAAAGAGGGATGGAGAGAGAGAAAGAAGGGAAGGAAGAGAGAGAAAGAGTGAGGGAGAAATAGAGCGAAATGGAGGAAGATTTTTTTGTCAAAACATTTCTTTAGCCACCCCCCCACCCCCACCCCCGTTCAGTGTTCCCCAGGATTTTGAAAATATGAATAATGTGCCGCGGCTCAAAAAAGGTTGGGAAACACTGGGCTAGTGGTTCCCCGTGAAACTTTCCTTAGCTCACAAATGACTGCTGAGGCCTGAACTTCAGTCTTGCCATCTTAACATATGAGCAATCATCAAATTCATCAGATTCCTGATCAGTAAGTAACTCAATAAGTAACTTGGCTGCTATTTTTCTCCTTTCATCTGTTTTATGGTTACAGAGGAAATAGCATTTTTATTCTTACACTGCCACAGTCCAAATGCCATCATTCAAATTTCTTGGATTTTTCTCTTGCAGAATTTCATAGAGACTCGGACCAGAAATGAACGTTTTTGGATCGGTCTTCATGACCAACATACAGAAGGAGAATGGAAATGGTTGGATGGCAGTAATTATAGAACCGGCTTTCAGTGAGCACTGGATATTTGTTGTTGCTGTTGTTGTTAGCAGAGTTGGGGAATAGAGTTGGCTCTTCAACTGTTGCTGAACTTCACCTCCCAGCTGCCCAGCCAGCACTGTCAAAGTTGAGGGATATATTGGGAACCGTGGTTCATCGCCAACTGAATGGCTATCATTTCTTCATCCATCATGAGAAGAAACTCAACTTCAATTCTAGTTTTTCCCAATATTCTGACAGGCAGAATAAGTGAAAGACTGGCTTCAAACATTATACCAAGCTATAAAATAGATTGTGTTGGACAGGGAAGGAAGACTCGAACACAATAGCTGGATGAAAATGGGTCACTTTATTGATTACAGTAATAGACCTGCAGAGGGAGCTAAATGGGGCAGAATACCTGAACACAACATACCTGGGCAACTTAATGGGCGAACTCCTTGCTTGGTAAGGGTGAAGCATGCCATGCCTTCACCCCAACGGGACAGCCATGCCCAGGGTGTGGGAGGGCTCACCTCCATGACCCGGAACCGGAAGTGACGTAGATGAGCCCCAAGCACTCCTTCCCACCGCTCCATCTGGGGGGGGAAGCATGAGTTGTGTGACAAAGGAGCCCATCACCTTTAAAAGATGCCCAAGGGAGAACACCAGTTGCTACTGACACCCTTTCTGCCCCGTTTCTGCCAGTAGTGATCAATAATAAATTAAAGCCAAAACAGCCTATTTACGACCGATACACCCCCTAACCCTTTAAATCTCGCACCTGACCAGGATGGAGAAGGTGAAAAAACAATCTGCGATAAAACTACCAAATTGCAAAAAATTCCTTCTCGGCCCCAAAGACACCCTGGATAGAACGGAGGGTGGGTGAGTGACCGATCAGGAGGCGAGCAGGGAGCAAAGGGGAGAGGTCAGGCAGTGCAGGCCCTGAAATAGGCCTGCAGGCTCCTCCCCTCTCCCGGCAGTCCTTGCGAAGCCGATTACGGCTCAAAGGTGCGCTCGCTCTGGGCCAACCAGGGATCAGCTGGGAGGCGGTGCCCCACCCCTCCCAGCCAAAGGAATGTCGGGCCGGCAGCATTTTTCCCCCGGCCCGACAAAACAACCGATTTTGCTGCCAGGCAGCCTGGGAACGCACCCTGTGCTCGCATGGGCACACCCGGAGAGGGGGCGGTGCTCGCGCCCTTTCCTGCTGTCCCAAACATCGGGCCGGCTACGTTTTCCCCACCCCCCGGTCCAACGTGAGTACTTGCCTGCTGCCTGTGGGCATGCCCGCGCTCTGCGTGAGCACACCCAGTTGGGAGTCGGCATTCTCGTCCCTCCCAGCCACCGCAAATGTTGGCCCGGTGAAAATCGTCCGGCCTCTCAAATAGAATAGACAGAGTTGGAAGGGACCTTGGAGGTCTTCAACCCCCTTTTTAGGCAGGAAATTCTACACCACTTCAAACAAATGGCTGTCCAACATCATCTTAAAAACTTCCAGTGTTGGAGCATTCACAATTTATGGAGGAAAACTGTTCCACTGATTAATTGTTCTGTCAGGAAATTTCTCATTAGTTCCAAGTTGCTTCTCTCCTTGATCAGCCTCCACCCATTGCTTCTTGTTTTACCCTCAGTTGCTTTGGAGAATAGGTTTATCCTTCTTCTTTGTGGCAACCCCTGAGATATTGGAACACTGCTATCATGTCTCTCCAGTTCCTGCGACCATTCTTCATATATTTTAGCCTCCAGTCCTGTAAACATCTTTGTTGCTCTTCTCTGCACTCTTTCTAGAGTCTCAAAATCCTTTTTGCATCGTGGTGACTTAAACTGAATGTAGGATTCCAAGTGTGGCCTTACCAAGGCCTTATAAAGTGGTATTAACATATCACGTGATCTTGATTCTATCCCTCTGTTAATGCAGCCTAGAACTGTGTTAGGGTTTTTTGGTAGCTGCTGCACACTGCTGGTTCATATTGAAATTGTTGTCCACCAGTACTCCAAGATCCCTCTCGCAGTTACTACTGTTGAGCAAGGTACCACATATACTGTACCTGTGCATTTTGTTTTTCTTGCCTAAATCTAGAACCTTACTTTTTTCACCATTGAATTTCATTTAGCACCCAATGTTGAAGTCTGTCAAGATCCTTCTGTATCTTGAGCCTAAATGATTTTATGTTGGCTTAACATGATGTTTGAACTCAACCAGCAATCACCCATAGCAACATAATTCTCCTCAACATCCTTTAGACTTGTAATCCTATAACCATATGACCTAAAATAAGCCACAAAGATGCATTTATTTCCAGGTAAGGGGATTTGGAGTCTATTTAGGAAATCTATTTTGCTGTGAGATGGTGAGGAATTTCCACTTTCATTTAGAAACATTTATCAGTAAAATGTTTATTATTTAGAAATTTTTAGGAAACAGTAGCTTGATGGTTCCAGACATAGGTTTATTGAATTTGAGATTATTTTTGACTATTTGACATAAAGACAAGCACCATCTCTTGCTTCTATCTCAGGAATTGGAAGTTAGGTGAACCCAACACTTACCAGGGTCGTGAAGAGGACTGCGGCCAAGTTTGGGTTAATGGTGAATGGAATGATTACATCTGCACATCCGACAGCTTTTACATCTGTGAAAAGCCCAGACCGACCCCACCCAAAGCTGCCTCAAAGAAGCCCTGAGCCTTGAACCAGAATGATTAGCAAGCAAATTGGAAGGAAAGACTGATGCCCTCACATCATGACTGACAAAGCAGCACTACAGTTTTGTGTGACTAAGATCTCAATTTAACATGGAAGTAGTACCATATTGGTAACTCTGGATTATCTGGCAATGCTGTACCTAAATCAAATTATGCATGTAAATTGTCTAAGCAATTTTTCCCTGCAATCTGAAGGAACCATTACTACTCTATCCCTAAAATCTTTATATATGGGAGATAAATATAATGCCATTAGGCATTATATTTATGTTTTTGCTATTGCTATGTCATCGTACAAGTCACTGAACAATGTGAAATTATTAAATTTAAACTACAAAAAGAATCACTAGTTATACCTCATATTTGCACAATTTCAACCACAGGAGAAGTAGATGATGCTGTGTTAAAATTACCAGGGTTCAAGCAATGTATTAAGACATATTTACTAAACTGTGTGTGATTGAATAAGCCACACTTGACTTTGTGCAGCAGGCTACAAGCTAAGCCATAACTTATAAATGTAACAGCTGGTATTACATGGCATGCTAATACAAAAATTAACATAGCACGTAATGGTTTAGTGATCCTGGCTGCTTCCTGTGCGATTCTGCACGCCAATTATACAAATGAAAGCAGGGGTGGTTCTAAGTTCACTTCCTCCTGCACCGAGTAGGCATGCCTTGTGGGCACACGTGCACAGTGTCAAAACCAACACACACCCCAAAAAAACAAGATGACGACCGCATGTACAATGCTAGAAACTCGGCTTCTGCACATGCTCAGAAGAAACAAAAAAAATTAAAAATCATGGTGGATCATAGGTTCAAGAACCATCTGATGGGGGGAAAAAACCTTTTTTAAAAAAACAGGCTGTTGAGAGACAGACCAGGACACACAAGAAGGGGAGTTGATATCTACCAAATATATTGGGAAAGGATTTTTTTTTTAAAGGAAGTAATTTAAGTACCTTTAGCAGAAAAGAGGAAAACGATTACCTTTCACACATGAAAAACATACACATAAACAAGGGGGGACGGTGGATTTTTTTAAAAAATGTGTCTATATCAATTTTGCTTCTGTAATTTTGGAAGCCACATACAGGGACAGCTTTCCTCTGTATGAGGTGTGGGGAAAAGGAATTGTTTCTATTGAGTCACAGTCTGATCCATAATTAAGCATTGTCAATTCTTAATTCCTGGAGTTCTGATTGCTCTATTCCTGGAAGTTTTGAAGAATACCCTGGATAACTATTTACACAGGATGGTATACTGTCTTGACCAGAGAGTTGGACTAGAAGACACCTGAGGCCATTTTAGCACTATGTTATAATTTACAAAGGCTACTCACCTTCAGAAATGATTGTTTGATTGCATTTAGCTGACCTTAGCTAATCTAGAAAAGTTAAGGAAAATATTTGGATAGGAGACCACAGGAAATTCCACAACTGCAGGGTCTATTAAACACAGTTATTAGTTTAACTAAAACTAGATTAGTGGGAAAAAAACAGACACAAGGAAAGGAAAGAAACGTACTTTCCCTTACATATCATCTCTACTCCTGCTGGTAGAATCAGCTCATAGGTACAAAGAGATGATGCAATCTGCAGCAATTCTTAGGGACACAATGAGAACCCGAGGTCACACTGGAACATTCATTCCATTGGAACATTTTGCAATCTGCATACAAGGGCTGGCTGGTTGGCTCCATCATATTTGGAGTGGGATCCTGCAAAAGAAAAAAAGGCTCATAAATGTTTGGCTGGCAGTGGCTGGAATGCTAAGGGTGCCCCTTTCACATCAAAGAGCTTGAGAGTCAATGCTACTTGTATGGAACCTATGGTTTTGCCACTGAATTAAAGCAGGAGATGGAAATGTAAGAGACCCCAGTCTTGGCCCAGAGTCACAGATTGGGGAAGGACTAGAAGTCACAGTCCCTTGGTTTCTGGCCCAGCATCTTTAGCTAAAATGGCGAAGGAGTTCCAGGAAGACAAATATAACAGCAGCATTATCTTCCTGGAATGCTTAATGTTATCTGCCATCATGCCGAATATGACGAGGGAACATGAAAGATATAGTGGAAATAAGTACAAGAGAACAGGTTGCTGATTTCTAAGTTAAGGATTTCTGCTGACGTGTCACCAATCAAGTCTAAATTTCCTCAGTCTGGATCTACTGAGGATAATTCAGCTCTTCCACTGGCTATTCATAATATTTTAGTTTTAATATATCCCCTACTTTCCTATTAATTATTGTAAGCATCTTATAATCAAGTGAAATAAAATGAAATCTGAGCAAAACAACGTTACCAATAAAAGCAACAACTAGTATTACTGTTTTTGCTTTTACCTGCTGCCAAGCTTAGGAAGCAGCATAATATTTACAAGTTGCCTAAACCAACAAGAACTATGGATCCTGACTCAGTTCACCTTCCAGCAGTGAACTTTGCCAACTGCCAGAGGTCTGAAAAACAGAGAATGCTCCTCCTCCAGCTGTTTCAAATAATATGTTATGTGTGCTCTACCTTCCAGGGTTTGCAATCCTTTAAAAAAAACTTTTTTATTGACAAAACACACATTAAAAAAGGCAACAACAAAAACGAATTAACAGAATATGTGATGAATCTTCTAGTATATACTAAATGTGTATAGTGGTTATAGCCATTCCTGATGAGCTAATTATTACAATGAAGCATTCAATTCTTTGGGAGGAAACAGAACATAGAATAGCAGGAAGGCACCTTGGAGGTCATCTAGTCCAAGCCCCTATTCAAGCAGGAGTCCCTATACAATTTCAGCCAATTGACTCTGTAGTCTCTTTTTGAAAGCCTTCAATGTTGGAGCACATGCAACTTCTGAAGGCAATCCATTCCATTGGTTGATTGTTCTCACTGTCAGGAAATTTCTCCTTAGTTCCAGGTTGCTTCTCTCCTTGGTTAGTTTCCATCCATTGTTTCTTGTCCTGCTTTCTGAGCTTTGGAAAATAATAACACCACCTTGCCTTGGTATGAACCAATGAACTGATGCTGGTCCATTACTTTAAAGAAGTATCGGAACACTGCTATCATGTCTCCCCCAGTCTTTTTCACTAGACTAGACATACCCAATTCCTGCAACCGTTCTTCATATGTTTTAGCCTCCAACCCTCAAATCATCCTTGTTCTTCTTTGTACTCTTTCCAGAATT
This sequence comes from Erythrolamprus reginae, assembly GCF_031021105.1. Lineage (NCBI taxonomy): Eukaryota > Metazoa > Chordata > Lepidosauria > Squamata > Dipsadidae > Erythrolamprus > Erythrolamprus reginae. The sequence goes on from NC_091951.1 coordinate 197,461,822, forward strand.
TCAACATCTTTTTTTACTTTGTGGTCTCACTCGTCATCTTCAGGCTGGTGTTTCTGTCCTTGTTCTAAGGCGAACACTGCGAGACCTGAGCTGCCTTCCTTCTATAAATACTGGTGGCTGGGTGTGGTTTGATGGCTCAGCAATTGCCTGCTGTGTAGAAACTTCCTGGTGAGTCAGTGGGGTAACATCTGGGGTCGTTGATGTAGCTGAGGTATGCTGATTAGTTAATGGTTGTAGATTAGGCGTGATATCCTGAGTAGTTGGAACTGGCAGGCTACTTGATTGTTTTATAATGTGTGTTCTGAGTCTGGTTTCTATGGCTGGGATATGTTTGAGGGCTGGTTTCCAGATGTCTGGTAAGCGGGATGTATCATCCCGCTTGTTCATATTTTGGGGATGTTTTTCTATCTCGATGGCTTCCATGATTATTCTTTTACCCCACTGACTCACCAGGAAGTTTCTACACAGCAGGCAATTGCTGAGCCATCAAACCACACCCAGCCACCAGTATTTATAGAAGGAAGGCAGCTCAGGTCTCGCAGTGTTCGCCTTAGAACAAGGACAGAAACACCAGCCTGAAGATGACGAGTATGACGGTCTTGGTATATTTGGGTTTCTTCCTGTGTAGGATTTGGAAATTTCTGGCGACGTTTCGATGAGGTCCCACTCATCATCTTTAGGCTGGTGTTTCTGTCCTTGTTCTAAGGTGAACACTGTGATTAGTTAATGGTTGTTGATTAGGCGTGATATCCTGAGTAGTTGGAGCTTGCAGGCTACTTGATTGTTTTGCAATATGTGTTCTGAGTCTAGTTTCTGTTTTTATGGCTGGGTTACGTTTGAGGGCTGGTTTCCAGTTGTCTGGTAGGTGGGAGGTATCATCCCGCTTGTTCATATTTTGTGAATAAATAAATAAAACTAGACTCAGAACACATATTGCAAAACAATCAAGTAGCCTGCAAGCTCCAACTACTCAGGATATCATGCCTAATCAACAACCATCCACCATTCCATGCACTCCTCCTACAATTCCTGGAGAGTGGAATGGGGAAGGGGTTTCCAGTTGTCAAAGGACCTTCTCAGTCATTCTGATCATAGTTATACCAAAGTGCTTTTTCAAGAGGCAACTGGACTTTCTTTGAAGATGTTTTGTTTATCATCCAAGAAGCTTCTTCACTTCCAAAGAAGCTTCTTAGATGAAAAGAGAAATGCCTTCAAAGAAAAACAAGAAAGTCCAGTAGCCTATTGAAAAAGCACTTTTGGAATAGCTCCCAAGCTTCATTTTTGGAACAGCTCCCAAGCTTCATTTTTGGAACAGCTCCCAGCTTCATTTTTCAAGCCATGAAACAAAATTCATCCTCAAAAGATCTGCTAGGAAAGTCTAAATGCCCTTCCTGCTATTGGTCTGGAAACTCATGTTAAGAACCAAGTGAGAATTAAGAAGAGAGAGTGGCTCAAATGGATAAAAGAACTAACCAGATGGGCAGGAACAAGGTGAATAGCCAACTGAGTAAGATACAAGCATCTTGCCAATTATTTGGAGAAAAAGCAATCAATGGGGAGGAACGTTTTCATTTCCTGTTGTTACTAGGCAACCTTTAAAATATATTTTCTTGAAAAGTGTGAACAATGGTTGCAGAAACATCTTGCTGTTCTACATATGGAGCATTCTTTTCAGAGTTACAATGGGTTTCAAGCAGTTTAAAGATATATAAAAACCTATCACAGTCTAGTTACTTTTTAATGGTTTTACTTTTCAAAATATTGAAGGATTTTCCCCCCCACCACCAAATGTGGTTATGGTATTAGTGTTTATATGGATCCTTGATAGCAAGATGGTATGAAGAATATAAATAAAGGCAAATATGGGTCTGTGCCTGAAAATATCAATTTCAAGGTATTATGTCTATTATATAGCAGATGTTGGATGTTCTTTCAGTGGCATTTTTTTGGGAGGTCAACAAAGAAGCCCTGTGCCTTTTTAATATTTATTGCATGCATGTTAAAACAGGGGAGAGTTTTGATCACACTGTTGTGGTTCCTATCTTGACAGTTTTGTAACCACCTCACCCACCCAACCCATAGATATTCTTGCACCCCCTTTTCTTTGTGACTTAGACATCTAGTATATAAAAATGTTGTTCAGTGAAAATAAGGTGTTTATTTCATTCATTATATGGAGTATTATTTAAAGAGTCAAATGGATACCTCTAGCCTGTAGTCGTAACATTTTTCTGGCCCTATGAGACTCTGAAGCTGTTGTGGAACACTCCAGTGATAGATTAGAAAGTTATCAGTCAAACATAGTTTCTTCTAAGAGTGCAGGTTTGGCAGCATAGTGGCCATATGCCTGTCTGTGGTACTAAATAAGCACTGCTCAATGGACTTGTCCTGCAGAAAAATATGGTATTAAGGAAGATGCTTTTTAAAAAATCCTGCACCCTTCAATGATAAGAGATTTCATTCCATTATTCTGGATCACCTCATTTCTACTTCATATACCAACTTCTGAAATTTCAAGAATTGACAACTCAATGATGTAATCTGGCCTTGCCTTCAATATCATCAAACTAGAGGTTTGGCTGTCCAAAGACGGACCACAAAAATGATGGAAGGTCTTAAGCATAAAACTTATTAGGAAAGACTTAATGAACTCAACCTGTATAGTCTGGAGGAAAGAAGGGAAAGGGGGGACATGATCAAAACATTTAAATATGTTAAAGGGTTAAATAAGGTTCAGGAGGGAAGTGTTTTTAATGGGAAAGTGAACACAAGAACAAGGGGGCACATTCTGAGGTTAGTTGGGGGAAAGATTAGAAGTAACATGAGAAAAGATTATTTTACTGAAAGAGTACTAGATGCTTGGAACAAACTTCCAGCAGATGTGGTTGATAACTCTACAGTAACTGAATTTAAACATGCCTGGGATACATATATTCATCCTAAGATAAAATACAGGAAATAGTATAAGGACAGACTAGATGGACCATGAGGTCTTTTTCTGCCATCAATCTTCTATGTTTCTATATTTCTAGGGGTGGTTTCTCCTTACCTTCCCCACCAGTGTGTATTGCACACGCATCCCTTCCCAGAAAATAATCAGAAAATAGCTTCTGCACAAGCGCAGAAGCAAAAATCAGCTACTGCACCTGCGTGGAAGCAAAATCAAAGATGGTGGCACCCATGGACCAGAACAGACAGGTGTGGTTCCTTGACAACACCACTGGTTTACTAACGGTTCTAAAGAACCAGTCAGAACCGGTAGGAACCCACCTCTGCATCAAGCCCAAGTCATACTAGGGCCTTGGTCAACAATGAAAGTCAGCTAGGAAGAAGGAAGGAGCCAACAATCAGGACTGAATGGGCCATTTTGAATGCAGGAACATGGAGCAAGCTACAAGCCTCTAGATCCGGATTGCCAACTTTTTCAGCCTTTCGTTGTAAAGTAGCAGCATCCAAACACTACCATCACAGGAGCCTACTACAATCTTCTATGAGATCGCTGAGCTGTCATATGATTTCTACCATTGCAACCTTGATTAACAAATTCAATTGGGAGGGGTTTTCCTTGGGGGAGGATGAAACAAGGGGGGAAAGGCAACTTTAATGCCAATAGAGTTTAAGACAGCTTAAACAATATCAAATAGAGACTTCATTTCCCCATCTGTGCCTATCCAACACCTCCAATCATGCTGGGAGAAGCAGTTGGTCTTTTCCATTTTGGGAAGATGTATTTATTGTATTTATTTTATTTATTTATTTGTCAAAATGTGTACAAAATAATAGATATGGTATGAACATAAACAAAAGCAAAGTAGGTATAGGTAAATTTGGACAATAGGACAATGGGGCAGGGACGCTAGGTACGATGAAGGCAAAGGGTATTTTGCTTTTTATTTCTTTTTGTTTTTGTAATGGGGACAGTCCTTTGGAACAGCCTCCCACAGGAGGTTCAGCTGGCTCGAATACTGCCCATTTTCAAAATAAAAATCTAAATCTGAAGATGTCAGTTTTCGGGAGGATGCTTGGATTTGTCACCCAACTTGCCATCCTATGGATGTAGTGTATATTTTATGATTTGTTATTTATCTATCATCCGTGTGTGTGTGTGTGTGTGTGTGTGTGTGTGTGTGTGTGTGGTCTTGGGCTTTGCTTAGTCCAACGTGGGCAAAAAAGGTGATTCTTTAAATATCAGATACTCAAGCCTTTTAGAGTTTGGGCTATATATGCCAAACAATAACTTGAAAAGATTCCATCCCCCTCAATCACTCTCTAAGTTACTAATTTCTATACCTGAGACAACGTTTGTTTATTTTTTTATTTTTTTATTTATTTAGTTAGTTAGTTAGTTAGTTAGTTAGTTAGTCCAATACACAATACATATTGAAGAGAGTAGTTATGAAGTATTATATATAAAGAAAAGGATAGAAGAAAAGATATAAAAATAGAGAAGATATATGAAAGGAAGAAAAAATATATGATATATGAGATAAGGAGAGACAATTGGACAGGGTATGGAAGGTACACTAGTGCACTTATGTACGCCCCTTACTGACCTCTTAGGAACCTGGAGAGGTCAATCGTGGATAGTCTAAGGGAGAAATGTTGGGGGTTAGGGGTTGACACTACTGAGTGCAGTAATGAGTTCCACGCTTCGACAACTCGATTGCTAAAGTCATATTTTTTACAGTCAAGTTTGGAGCGATTAATATTAAGTTTGAATCTGTTGCGTGCTCTTGTGTTGTTGCGGTTGAAGCTGAAGTAGTCATTGACAGGCAGCATGTTGCAGCATATGATCTTTTGGGCAATACTTAAAATCTTTTTTTTTTCTCCTCTAATTAAAATATTATGAAAAAATAAATAAAACAGAACAGTTTTCAATACTGCTTACTTAGAAATCAACTGATGCATGCAAGGAGGTGAAAGTACTGTATTGATCTCTGGCCAAGAATAGTTTGAAAAGGGGAGGGAAAATCATTGCCCAAGAACAGTTTTTGGAGTTTTTTTAATGCTGTAATGCTCAATCGATGAGGTTGGAGGAGGTGACCACATTAAAAAAGAGAGAGAGAGAGAAAGAAAAAAAATTGAGGCCAGAGGGTGCCAGAGCTGGGATGTAAACTATTCTGTCACTAGCAGTTGGAGCCTGGCCTCTCAGTAGAACTGACAAGGTGAACTACGGTGTCCTTATTTTAGAAAATCAAAATCTGCAAAGAAAGATCTCAACCAAATGGAGGATGAAATACATCACGATGATCTTCGCACTGATAAAAGTAAATATTTTTTTTCTCTTTCTTGTCAATCAGAAATCAGCAGCTGAAGCATCAGATTTCCTCTGACACTGAGATTTAAAATTTTCATTTTAAATTTGTAATCATAGAGTTGGTATAGTGATTAGTGTGTGTTAGACTTCTGTTTGAAAAGATGTTAGAGGAACATCCTCTATTGCAGCTCTTCTTTCATTTTCTTTCATAATGGATAAATTGCCAAAATTAAAGATTCAGAAAATAAAGTTGAGTTAGAATGTTTCTGATTATGCATGTTGAGCTCCAATGCAACTTAAGAGTGCAGATGTAGGAGCTCCAAGCTATTGCTGTCCTGATTTGGTTGCTCTATTTCAGTGTTTCCCAACCTTGGCAACTTGAAGATATTTGGACTTCAACTCCCAGAATTCCCCAGCCAGCGAATGCTGGCTGGGGAATTCTGGGAGTTGAAGTCCAGATATCTTCAAGTTGCCAAGGTTGGGAAACACTGCTTTTAATACCATTTACAAATAATGGCAGGTCTCACATCACCAATCAATAAAAATCAAGGGAATAATATGCAGCCATAGCTAGTATTTTCAGAAAATGAACTGTAATAGAGTATAATGGAAGGGACCTTGGAGGTCTTCTAATCCAACCCCCTGTTTAGGCAGGAAACCCTAAACCTAATATTTGATGATGTCATGTAAGCTCAGGCAACGACATTGCAACATTGGCTCAGTTCATACTACAAAAACCCAACAAGAATAAAAATCCATGTTATTTCACTGACAAAAAATACCTTACTTTCTGCATAATGGCAATGGAAAAATTCCTGCTATTTCTCTGACCCTTCTCTCTCTTTCTTTTTTTAAAAAGGAAGGAATTACCTCTACTACACTCAGAGATCTGACTTCCATATCTATGTTCTGCTGGCAGTCTCTTTTCTCCTAACAATTATTTTCTACATTGCAGTTCTTTCCAAAGGTACGTGTTTCATAATTTTGTTCTTTGTTGAGTAATCCTTGGCTTGGTCTCCTTCAGTTGTGTAGAGAGATACAGTGATACCTCGTCTTATAAACCCCTCGTCATACAAACTTTTTGAGATACAAACCCGGGGTTTAAGGTTTTTTGCCTCTTCTTCCAAACTATTTTCACCATACAAACCCTAGCCGCTGCCACTGGGATGCCCTGCCTCCAGACTTCTGTTGCCAGCGAAGCACCCGTTTTTGCGCTGCTGGGATTCCCCTGAGCTCCCCTCCATGGGAAACACCACCTCCGGACTTCTGTGTTTTTGCGATGCTGCAGGGGAATTCCAGCAGCGCAAAAATGGGTGCTTCGCTGGCAACGGAAGTCCGGACTATTCCTAGAGCAATTACAAACTGTAGGAAATGCGGGGGCTCATAAGTCTTGCAGACCATCTTGACCTTGAATGAGTTACTCATCATGCTAAGACATACACAGGAGCCCTAGTGGTGCAGTGCAGTGATTAGAATGCAGTATTGCAGACTACCTCTGCCCACAGCCAGGAGTTCAATCTTCGTGGGGTCAAGGTTGATTCAGCCTTCCATCCTTCCGAGGTTGGTAAAATGAGGACCCAGATTGTTGGGGGGAATGTGATGACTCTTTCAATTGCTTAGAGATGGCTGTAAAGGACTATGAAATAGTATAGAAGTGTAAGTGCTATTGCTATCATAGTTTGCAAATCCAATCTTGTACAGCTTTAAACCATAACAAGCTAGACAAGCAAACCTATCTGTTTTAAAATGTGAAAAGTTACTGAATCTAAAATGCTGACCTTCTCCCTCTTTGTTGTATTTTTTTCAGCCACAACTCTTTCATCAGAAATAAACAAAATAAGTAAAAGTATGCATAATGCACTACCAGTTGATGACCTTGATAAATGTAAGTCTTGATGAAGGGCAATCATCATGTTATCTTCCTAGAATTCCCAGCTATAAAATGACAGCATTATTTCAAGAACTAGGTGGAAGGGGTCTTCTTTTCTTTAAAGTTTTCTTGTTTATTAGAAATCATAGAAAGTTGGACAGCAAACAGGCCCTTTGAAAGGTTAGGCAAAGTCACTGAACTCTTGTCATCTGCATTGGGCATTTTCTCATCCCTACTTAATAGAAAAGGAATGAACTTAGAATTGTAAATTAAAAATAAATATAATACATATTCTTCCCCATTAGCCAAGAACTGCAATTGGAACAGTGATGGTAAAGTGATGTTTCCAGAGGGGGAGAAACTAAAGGGAGACAGTTACCATGTTTTTCGGAGTATAAGACGCACCTTTCTCCCCCTGAAAGAGGCTGAAAATTTGGGTGTGTCTTATACTCCTAATGTCACTTTTTCGAAGCTTTTTTTCCCCCAGCCCTAACGAGGTGCTAACAATCTTCCCTGCTTACAGGTTTGTTTTCATTGCTACTTTTAAGTTTTTTTCCAGCCCTAAGTTTTTGCAGGCTTGTTTTCATTGCTATTCACTCCAAAAGGTTTTTTTCAGCCCTGATCAGGGGATAAAATTTATTTATTAGATTTGTATGCCACCCCTCTCCGAAGATGTGCTGAAGCTGACCAGATGAAGGATGCTAGCCAGATTCTAGCCAAAATCTACCTGACTATTTTTCTCCCCCAAAACTAATTTTTTTCTTATACTCCAAAAGAATACACTAGTTTTTCTAGATTTGTTAAAATTTTGATGCTTAATACACTACCTTTTTTGTTTAAAACCCACTGGAAAAATCACACCTCCATTTTCTAGATGCAAGTAGTCCTTGATTTACTATCATTCATTTAGAGACCAGTTGAAATTACAATGGGACTGAAAAAAGTGAGTTATGACTGTGTTTCACACTTATGACCGTTGCAGCATCTCCATAGTCTTTGGTCATGAACAGAAGCAGAGTTTGCGCTCCCTTTGCGACCGGCTTTCTGCTGACTGCCAGGTACAGAAAGGAACTAGGAACATTTCAACCCTGAGCTGGGGTAAGAGTAGGAAGTAATAGTGTACCTCTCTCCCATCATGGTTCTCCTGCAATTGGTATATTTGGAGGCATACTGATTGCAGTAATATAGAATTGTAAAAAGAATTTCAGTGCCCGGAGTCACCCAGTTAAGATGGGCGGGCACAGAAATTAAAAAAAATAAATAATCTCCAGTTTTCAAAACAGTAAACTTTAATAGGCTTGTTTTCTATGAGTCTGTTGTTCTTTTAAAAGCCACTAATTCACAGTCCACCTAGCGCAGATCAGCAAATGGAGAATGAACAGCAACCTTGACTTTAATTATTGTGAGCCAAATTATGCACCTTGATTATTATGATTTGCAGAAAAAGGCACCTTAGAACCTCAACCTTATGCTGTTTTCTGCCAAAATCCTGAAGCACAAAGTTAAGCTCTGACCCTCAAGATGCTATTTGTCAAAACATCAGGAAGAGAACAAATTTTCGCACAGATAATGACTTTTCATAGGAAAGTGATACACAGTGCTAGATTGGAGACAGAGGTGCGGTTTTGTGTGTGGGGGGGGGTTCCCCTTAGAAAAGAAATTAATCAGATTAAGTACGATTAAAATGCATATTTAATAAAAATGGTTTTGGCCATTGTTCTGCCGGCGTGTCCCAACCGCCTGTAATTACAGGGTAATTAGTCCAGAAAGACACACACCACACAATAGAAGGAAAACCAAAAGTCTTTATCAACAGAAAAACAGAAACAGCTCCCTTTTTAAATGTCAAAGGGATTTTCTGGTACACACAAGGCACAGGTTAAATGCAATCCAATTTCTCACCCAATAACTGGGAAATTGAGTCCAATTCTAAAGTCCAGAAAGTCCACAGTCTTGAACAGGGAAACAGCAAAAACCACAATCTTGACGAAACTATGAATCAGATAAACTGCCACCAGGCTAAACCAGCATGCTACTCTTTTATCTGTAGCACTAATTACAGCAGCCCCACCCAACCACAGGTGGCCTCACTTATCTCCTGTAATAATCCTTCAGTTGTTCTGTCCTATGCATCACTCTACACATGCGTGGATCTGTCATAAGTTCTTGTTCAGAATCCAGGGATGATAAGGATGATTGATCTCCTCCTGGGCTGTCTGCCAAACTCCCCCCTTCCCTGCTACTCACGCTTCCTTCGTCAGGGGAGCCTTCATCGGGAGATTCTATTGGGAGCAAAACAGACCTGTGGCATGTGGATGTTTCCCCCACATCCACCTCCACATTCCTTGGGGCAGGAGCTGGGCCAGAGCCAACCACAACAGCCATCAGCCACAGAGACCTGGGGAATCTGAAGCAATTCATCTTCCACGTCTATTCCATACCGATATAAGATAGAACCATTGTTGATAGTAATTTTAAAAAAAAATCATCCCTGAAGATGACACAAGATTTTGGGGCTAACTTGCAAAGAGATTGTCTCATGTACTATAAAAACATTTTATGACATTAATCAATGCTTTCTTTCAATGCAGTGCCAGTCAGCCACCTAGTCGATTAAACAAACTTGACTTGTTAATGATTAGTCAGCAGTTTGAGATTTCAGCTTGTGGCAGGATAGGAATTTATTTTGCCATGACTCTCAGGAACTGGCAGCCTAATTAAAAAACCTAGCAAGTCAGATGTCTCCAGGTCTTTCATTGCTTTGCAACATCCCAAGCGTACACAGTACTTCCTTACCCCCCCCCCCTTCATTTTATAGATATTCTATCCTTCTGCCCCCAAAGTTTCAGATTGGTTCTAGCATTAAGTGCTTGGTTAGTTGAATCTGTCCAAGGAAAACCTGGAATTCTGACTCAAAAATGGAGATGGAAATTGCAGTTGACCAAAAGTCACAGCGATTTGTATGTTTAAACAAATCAAGATTAACTCTCTCTCTTTTATTTAACCAGTGTTCCCTTGTGGCCCTAACCACACACAGTGGGAGTACTTTAATGGGAAATGTTATTACTTCTCTCTGAAGAGGGTAATCTGGAGAGCCGCCAGTGATGAATGCAGGGACAATCGTGCCCAACTGGTTGTCATCAATGATATGGCCGAACAGGTAACAAGAGGGGACTGTAATTGCTTCCTTGGAGGTCAGACAGGACTCATAACTATGAGATATGGAGAGTATGAAAAGTTAAGAAGCTTGCTACATTCAGCGAGACTCTTCTCTGCCATGTCTACATGCATGATGGATTTAGACTAGGGAGACAGAAACCCAGCCATGAATTTTAGGGAGTTATCTTGATTGAGATGTATTCTTTCAGTCTAATCTATCTTCTTCCAAGAATAAAACAAAAGGGTGGGGGAAGAGAAAGCAAAAGGACCATGAGTTTCTAAGGATAGAGTGGCAAGCAAATTTTATGGCAAATAAGTAGAACAAATAAGACACAATTAGTGGGAGCCAGACTATCTGTATGAGACATATGGCTCAAGGGATCTATGGATGGATGAGTGGATACTTAAACCTTAGAAAAGTCATGGCACAAAAATCACATTTATATATTTTTTATAAAGGGTAAAAGTTGCATGCATGGGCAATTTTTTTTAATTTGCTTCACCCAGAGAACTATTCCTGTTTTATTTATAACAATTTTATTAAAGATTAGTCAGAGAAACGTAATACAAACTACAAAAGATAAAAATTGTAGGAAAAAAGCTACAGAAAAAAAGAAAGAAAAAAAGTGATCCTCTCCTGCTTCAATCCCCAGGAAATATAATTAAGATTAACTAGGGAACAATTCCAAGACTGAGCAAATAACAGAGACCAATCCTAGATGCATTTTAAAGGAGAAGCAGCAGCATATGCATTCACTTATATGCAGAGAATGAAAAAGAGAGAAGGAATTTGCTGGGAATTGAAACCCCACCAGCTATTTATATCTTTTTAAGGAGGTATCAACAAAATAATTAATCAAGCACAGGATTAAAAGAGGCAGGGAAAGGCAAGGATGCCTTCCTCTAGATTCTAGAACATGGGTGTCAAACTCAATTTCATTGAGGGCCACATCAGGGTTGTGTTTGACCTTGGAGGTGGGGATAGGGGGCCTGGCTAGGTGGGGCATGGCCTGCTTAACATCACTCATGCCAGGGTGTCTGTGGTGGCCCGAGTGCTCTGCCAGTGAAAAGGGGCTCACAAGTTCTGTTTTTGGCCATGGTGGCCTCCTGCTGCACTCTGCCAATGAAAATGAACTTCGCGGTGGCTGTACATGCCCCCCAGGGCTCTGTTTTCAGGCACGACAAGCTCATGCCACCCTTTGCCAGGGAAAACAGAGCTCAGGGGGTCTCACACAACCCATGTGTCTCCATTTTCGGCTCTGAACACCTCCTGCCACCCACTGCCAGTGAAAATGAAGCTGGGGGGATGCATATGGCCCCCAGCTTTTCTTTTTGCTTTTACAGTGGTACCTCTACTTAAGAACGCCTTTACTTAAGAACTTTTCTTGATAAGAATCGGGTGTTCAAGATTTTTTTGCCTCTTCTTAAGAACCATTTTCTACTTAAGAACCTGAGCCCGGAAAAATTTCCCAGGAAATTTGAGAGTGGCATGAAGGCCCGGCCAGTTTCCTGCTATTTCTCTCTCTGGCGCAGAGTATTGGAGGCAACCTCGCACCGGGTGTATGGGAGGCATGTGCTCCTCCTCGCTGCCTCAGAGTCCTTCTTTTTTTTTAAGCTTTACGTTTTGGATTTTTTTTTATTCCCCTCACCTCACCTTCTTCCTTCAGCAGCAACTGTCATCCTCCTCTTCTTCCTCCTCCTCCTCCCACCCAAATTCCAAGCTTTTATTCATTCCTAATGGGTTTGCACGCATTATTTGCTTTTACATTGATTCCTATGGGAAAAATTGCTTCTACTTAAGAACTTTTCTACTTAAGAATCTAGTCATGGAACAAATTAAGTTTTTAAGTAGAGGTACCACTGTATTTTTAATATGCTTATAGGTATTATAAATTGTTTAATGTAGGCAAATATAATTATTAATAAAACTTAAGACTGTTAAATATTGACATGAATTAAGAAGAAGAAATGTAAGTAAAATGAATGGAATGTATCAAAGTGATATAATTGATTATGCTTAAAATTAGCAAATACCTATATTACCAGAAGGAGGATTATAATTAAAGTAAATGTTATAAGGTTATTTGAGGTGCATAAATATATGTAATTTGAATGATTATTAATTGGATTTGGATTAAAATTTAGAATTAGTGAATATATATTGTACCACCAAGAAGAAGATAAATTAAGAGGAAGACGAATGGAATGAAAAAGATGGATGAACTTTGGAATCTGCTCCCTATTAGATAGGCTATTAAATAGAAATTATATATAAAGAATTTATAATTGGAATAATCAATATAAGTTAATGTGGAATTACTATTGGGTATGGAGTTTTAGTTATTAGATAAGTAAATAAGGATGAGAAGGCGGCATTACGGCTTAGATTTAAGAAGTTAGAGGTATTTTATTAAGCATGTGAAGGGATATTAACAGTAAATTTATTTAGAAGATAATTGGTTTATCAGGATGACAAAATTAGAAAAAGAGGCAGCAAGAGTTAAGCAATATATGCCAAGGGCTAAGAGATAATAGAATGGATATGTGATCTTTTTAAATTAAAATTGTATTTAAGGAGACATATGTTTAAGCTGTATTGAAGGTATAGGATATTGTAAGCATGTTTTTATGGTGTCGTCCCTGTGTCAGCAAAAATGGAGCTTGCTCATATGTGCACCTCCCCCTCAGTGGCTGTGGATTTTTCTACACCCCCAAGCTCTGGTTTTTCCATGAGAGAGTGGCAGGAGGCTGTCACAGACAAAAATGGAGCCTGGGAGGGCGTGTGCAGCCCTCTTCAGCTCCATTTTCACTGACGAAGGCACTGCAAGACAGTCCTTTGGGCCAGATCTGGCCTGCAGGCCTTGGGATTGACACCCCTGCTGTAGAAAAACTAACAGTTCAAAAGAGTTTAATCCTTGTAAACAGAAAGATCACATTCTTTTCCATTTCTGATTTTATTTTTTATTTCAGATACAGAAATAAATCAGCTCAGGTAACAATGATGTGAAAACAATGCCCCCACTCCCTTCCCCTGGTCCAATTTTTCAGGGTTGTACAAAAAGGTTTGTCCTGTGAAAAGATATGTATGTGATATTAATCCCAAATTACATATTTGGGGAGATATGCATTGCATGATATCAGCTGAATGGAGACTATTACAAGCCCTGTACATAAATAAATTATAAAATTTGGATAAACTTTCTTGAAAGGCAGTCCTTTACCATTACCCATATACATATACCTTTATACAGATACCGCTTAGATCAGAGGTCCCCAGCCCTCTAAACCAGGGGTAGGCAAATTTGGCTCTTCTCTGACATGTGAACTTCAACTCCCAGAATTCCTAAACTAGCATGATTGGCTCAGGAATTCTGGGAGTTGAAGTCCACATGTCATAGAAGAGACAACTTTGCCTACCCCTGGTCTAGACCAAGGGTAGGCAAAGTTGCTCTTCTATGACATGTGGAATTCAACTCCCAGAATTCTTTTTTTTTCATAAGTTTTTATTGATTTTTTTTTAAAAGAAAAAAGAATATATATCATATATACTGTACTTTGTTAAACAGGTCATACTCCGTGTCTATTACATCTTATATCATCATTTCTTATACTTAGTGTTATATTAGATTATATACGTTCACATATATGAAAACAAGCCTAAATACTCTAGATTTTATAGAGAGTGGTAATTGAGTGAAAATAATTGTTTCATTGGTTTATGTATTTTTATATTCCTATACAGTGGTACCTCATCATATGAACTTAATTGGTTCCAGGAGGAGGTTCGTAAGGTGAAAAGTTCGTAAGATGAAACAATGTTTCCCATAGGAATCAATGTAAAAGCAAATAATGCATGCAAATCCTTCAGGAAAATCCCAAACTTTAGAAGGGAGGCAAACAGAGGGCAGGGAGGAGCAGCTAAAGGGGGCGGGTGGAAGAAGCAAGGCTAGGCTAAAGGGTGAGTGGGAAGGAAGAAAGGCAAGGGGGGCGCCCCTCCCTTTTCTTTCTTCAAAAGACACCGTTTCAGTTCCTTTGCAAGCACGTTGTTCTCTGCAAATGTTTTCCTCCCCCAAGCTGCCCCTCCCCCCTCCCTTTTCTTTCTTAAAAAGACACCCTTTCAGTTCCTTTGCAAGCACGTTGTTCTCTGCAAAATGTTTCCTACTCCAAGCAGCCCCTCCCTTTTCTTTCTTCAAAAAAGGGGGAAAAAAGAAACCCCTTCATCCCAACAGCAGCTGCTTGGGTTCGTAAGGTGAAAATAGTTTGAAAGAAGAGGCAAAAAAATCTTAAACACCAGGTTCGTATCTTGAAAAGTTCGTTAGAAGAGGCGTTCGTAAGATGAGGTACCACTGTATTTGTTTTTTATCTACATATATATATACGCTGATACTCTGTATTGTTATGTGTGGTTTTTATTACGGATCCATTCGTGCCATTTTTGCCATGTCTCTTTGGTTTCTTTATTTTTTATTCCTTTGATTGCATTTGTCATTTCATCCATGTCTGCGCATCTATAGAATTTTTCTATAATTAGGTTTTTGGGTAGAGTCTGATCGTTTTTCTACATTTGCGCAATTGAGATTCTTACCGCGATAATTATATGTGTCATGAGAGAAAGCGGTTTTTTGGGATATTGTTTTTTCCAGATTCTTAGAAGCATACCTTCTGGTGTGAATTCTATCTCCTCCTTTGTAATTTCTGTGAACCATCTATGTATATTTTTCCAAACATTTTGAATTTTGGGGCAGGACTACCACATATGGAAGAAAGTACCTGTCTGTTTCTTACATTTCCAGCAGTTATCATTTAATTTTTAATAGATCTTTGCAAGTCTTGATGGGGGGCAGGTGCCATCTGTAAAAGAGTTTATAGAAGTTTTCTTTATAAGCAGCTAACAGTGTAATTTTTAATTATTCCATGATTTCTCCCAGTCTGCTAAGTGTATATTATGTTGGATATTTTTTGTCCACACTATGATGGGGTCTTTAACTATATCTTCCGGTCTGTCGTGTTCTAAAAGTTGTAAATTTTACATCCAAATGGAGATCTAAAAGCTGGGCAGGAACTCGAACTACAGAACAACAAGTTAGACTGGTGGATATATTTACAAATTAAATCTAGGTATATTAACTCCCAGAATTCTTGAGCTAGCATGATTGGCTCAGGAATTCTGGGAGTTGAAGTCCACAAGTCATAGAAGAACCAACTTTGCCTACCCCTGAACTAGACTATGGCCCATTAGTGGGCCTTGAGCCCTTGAACCGGGCTGTGGAAGTGGCGGGCGAGCAATCCCCACTTGCACTTGCATGCTCCATTTGCATGAGCAGCAGGCGCAAATGTATCTGTGGGTGCATTTACTCACTGCTTGCATGGAACCAGCTGGAAAGGTTGAAGAACACTGTCTTGATTGAACTTAGAAACCACAAAAAATCTCCACGTGCAATTGCCTTTGATTGCTTTTGAGCTTCCAAATGACTTCATTTTAGGAAATTGATCCAACCCAACATCAGCCATTACAAACTAACTATTTTCTATTCAGTATTTTACCCATACTGGCCTAAGATAGGCTCACCTATGCATCTTATGAAACACACTGCAGCTTTTAAACAAAATGTGTTATCAGTGCTACTGATTTCCTGGTTATTTGTCAACATACACTGTAACACAGAGCTCTCCTCCTATTTCAGCAAAGTTTCTAGTTAATTTTAGCACAAATGTTCACAGCTACCAATCACTGCTGGACCTCTGCTCTTAGGAGGTGACCACCTCATTGGAATACTATTAGCATACGAGGCATCAGAGAGACTTACATGTAGCCTTCATTTAGTAACTGCCTCTTTTAGTAACCGTTCATGGTTACAGCAGTGATGAAAAAGTAATTTTATGACCAATCCTCACATTTATGACCATTTATTTATGGTTACTATAAATAAATTACTATTTATTTCTTATTAGATTTTAGATTCTTATTAGATATTAGATTAGATTTATTAGATTTATTAGATTTATTAGATTTATTAGATTTATTAGATTTATTAGATTTATTAGATTTATTAGATTTATTAGATTTATTAGATTTATTAGATTTATTAGATTTATTAGATTTATTGGCCGCCCTTCTCCTCATGGACTCAGGGCAGCTTACAGGGTAAAATATAAACAAAGATAAAAAATTGTACAATACAATCAAAACATTAAGCAAGAGTAGAGAATTTCTACTCCAGCAGTTGCTGAACTATGATTCCCATCATTTTTCACTATTGACAACCATCCTAGAACTATTGGGAGTTGTGGTTCAACCATGCTAATCAAGGCACAATTTTCCTAGCCCTATTTGTATGAAGTGCTACACCCTCTCCCAGGATGCACCATTTTATTTTTCTGTTTTGCTCCAATCATCCTTGTAGTCTTAAGCCCCTGAATATATATACCCTTCAGTGAACTTCTTTGGAAATTTTTGTTGTTCAGGTTCTTCATCTCACCCTTTTTGCTTATATGTGTACATTTGTGCAAAATGTGGATTCTCTCAAAGATTGTTGGTACTTGTTGTGATTCAGCCTGAGGCTGCTCAGGGACCAGCTGTGTCTCTGCTGGCTCCATGCCCGGAGGAGGATGACAGCGCAGAGGAGGGGGCTGAACAGTCGGACGGGGGAGAGGAGAGTCAGGAATGGGATGAAGTAGAACAGCATGAGAGCCCCGGGGGGGGGGCTCTCCCCAGCCAGTAGCTTGGAGTCATTAGGTGATGACGCACAAGCTGTCATTGGCATGAGACAGAAACGTTCACAGCAACGAAAGGAGCAGTTAAAGAAATATTTTCACCCTTGAATTAGAAACAGCTGGGTTTGGGTGTGGTCCTCATCAGCAGGGTTTAAAAGGCAGGCAAGGCCTTGAAGCCATGTGGAGTGTTATCAATTGGAGTTGCGGTGACCTGTTTTGATTCTCAGAGTCTCTGATCTTGGCTTCTGGCCTCGCAGTCTGGAAGACTCGTGGGAGGCGTCTGTTTGCTATCTACAGCTTCGTCTTGGCAGCAAGAATCTGGTATTGCTTCATGGACTATTCCCTTCGTGTATATATTTGAAGTTCCAGCGTTTTTCCTGTTTGTAAGGACATTTTCTGTTACCTGTGTTTTCCTTGAATTATATAAACTGCCTTTGCCTTTTACCAGTGTGTCTGGCTTCTCTTTTTGGGTTGGTATTGGCTTCTGGAGTGACCCAGACAGAACAGTACTTAATTCATTTCCATGGACAGTGCATTTTGGTTACAAACAAATCCATGTTTGTTTGTAGCCCAATAACAAAATTGTGGTCCAAGACACAGATTCACATTATCCTAATTTTCACACCTTTGCTCTACTTTTCTATCCCGTTCTTTTGCAGTATTTCCTTGAGACACGAGCCAGGAATGATCGTTATTGGATAGGACTTACAGATATAGACGTAGAGGGTGAATGGAAATGGGTGGATGGTAGCAGTTACAGAAATGGCTTCAGGTAAGCATTGAATTTCATTTGCCTATCTCCAGATCCCAAGTGTCAATGCGAATGTTTTCCCATATAATCTCTCAAAAGCTTCTTTTAAAACAGAAACAAACTTTTTCAAAGTCAAAAGCCACACATTGGTCAAGTGCAGGGGTCTTCAACCTTCGCAACTTTAAGACTTGGGGACTTAAACTCCCAGAATTCCTCAGCCAGCAAATATGGCAGAGGAACTCTAGGAGTTGAAGTCTCCAAGTCTTAAAGTTGCTAAAGTTGGAGACCCCTGGTCTAGTGGGCTGCCCTCCCCAAGATTCAGTCATATCTCACTCTGACAATATGACAGTAACTACAGGTGAAACTCAAAAAATTAGAATATCATGCAAATGTTCATTTATTTCAGTAATATAACTTAAAAGGTGAAACTTAATATATGAGAGATATTCATAACATTCAAGGCAAAATAGTTCAAGCCATAATTTTTCATAATTGCGATGATTATGGGGCACAGCTCATGAAAACCGCAAATCCCCAATCTCAGAAAATTAGAATATTACATGTGATCAATAAAAAAAGGATTGTACATATTACCATATCAGACTTCTGAAAAGTATAAGCATGCACATGTACTCAGTATTTTGTTTCGGCCCCTTTTGCAGCAATTGCTGCCTCAATGCAGCATGATATGGACGTTAACAGCCTGTGGCACTGCTGAGGTGTTATGGAAGACCAGGATGCTTCTATAGTGGGCTTCAGCTCTTCTGCATTGTTCCATGTCATGTCTTTTATCTTTTCTCGGCAATGCCGCATAGATTCTTTTTGGGGTTCAGGTCAGGTGAGTTTGCTGGCCACTCAAGGACAGTAATATCATGGTCATTGAAGCAGGTTTTGGTGCTCTTGGCAGTGTGGGCAGGTAACACAAGTCCTGCTGGAAAATTTAAGTCACCATCCCCATAAAGCTCATAGGTGGATGGAAGCATGGAGTGCTCCAAAATCTCCTGGTAGACAGCTGCATTGACCCTGGGCTTCATGAAACACAGTGGGTGAATACCAGCAGATAACATGGCTCCCTATATCAACATAGACTGTGGAAACCTTTGCATCTCATTTGGAAACCAAGGACCCAGAGTATGGAGGAAGAATGGAGAGGCACACACTGCAAGATGCTTGAGGTTCAGTGTAATGTTTCCACAGTCTGTGTTGACAAAGAAAGGGCAAAGAAGGAAAAAAAGTCTTCTGACACGTTATCAAATAATATTTCTGTTACTGCTGGAGCTTTTGTAGACTTTAGTGAACTATTGTTTAAAACATGTTTTTTTTCCCCCATCTCAGGCACTGGAAGCAAGGGGAACCTAATGATCAATCAAATGAGGACTGTGCACATCTCTGGGACAAGGGAGAATGGAACGATGTTTACTGCACATATTTGTGCTACTATATCTGTGAAAAGTCCTTGCCAAGAATCTTCTAGAAATCCTGAGGGCCTAATTGCCAAATACTGCAGATTTTACCAGAAGTGTTTTATATCTCACTTTTAAAGACCTTACTATTATAAATCCCAAATTATTTTTATTTTTAATGTATTTATTTTTATTTTTACTATTACTGCCAATTGCCAGCATTTAGTTATTCTGTAATTTTCTGCAGCTGAACTTGCTAGTCTGGGTTTTAATATACTTTAAGGCAGTGATGGGCTACCAAAAGTTTTACTACCACGCCATGGGCGTGGCTTATTTTGTGGGTGTGGCTTGATGGTCATGTGACTGGGTAGGAGTGGCTTGCCGGCCATGTGACCAGGTGGGAGTGGCTTGACAATCATGTGACCAGGGGGTGGCTTAAAGGTCACATGACTGGGTGGGAGTGACTTGCCGGCCATGTGACCAGGTGGGAGTGGTTAGAACAATTAATGAATCTGTGGAACAGCCTGCCACCAGACGTTGTTAATGCCCTAACACTGGAAGTTTTTAAGATGTTGGATACCCATTTGTCTGAAGTAGCATAGGGTTTTCTGCCTAATCAAGGATTGGACTAGAAGACCTCCAAGGTCCCTTCCAATTCTGTTGTTATTATTATACAAGGCAGTTAGAAAATGTTTCACATTTTAAAATATCTGTACAAGCCACAAGAGACATCTCTTTAGAGGAACATCTTCCCACCTTGTAGACAGTTCTTCCGGAAACCAACAACAACCATAAACAACTTCTACCTATAGTATCCACATGCTCCAGTTCAGGAAACTGACTCGAACTATACTGTATAGTTCCAACACAGATCGGTTTGACATGCCTTGATTTTTAATGAATTATCTACTTTCAGTCTTTCTAGGACAGTGGCTCTTAACCTGGGGGTCAGGACCCCTTTGGGGGTCGAATGACAATTTCACAGGGGTCGCCTAAGACCATTGGAAAAAACAAATTTCCTATGGTGTTAGGAACTAAAGTTTCTATTCTGGCACCTTGGAACATATTTTTACAATCTGATCAATCAGGCGTTTACAGTGGGGGTGTCTCTCTGACCTTCCTGCCAATCACCTTAAAGCTTTGTTGGGAGAAGTGGTGCTAGACTTATAGTTGGGGGTCACCACAACATGAGGAACTGTATTAAGGGGCCGCAGCATTAGAAAGGTTGAGAACCACTGCTCTAGGACTTTCAGATGACTTGCACCTTGTTTGGGGGTTTTTTGTTTTGTTTTTGTTTTTTGCAAAAGCAACATTATTTAGCAGCAATTAAAAGCACCTTCAATGAGAGTTTTAAAAAAACAACATCCAATTAGAAAAAGCCATACTTTTAAACATTTGTACAGAAATAAGTTGCTGATTTTTTTTAAAACTGAAAATGTGACATCTACATTTACAAAAAAAATTAGAAGAGAATTTGTCATTATCTTGCATATAAACATTAAACATGACTAATTTGCTTTTGGTTACATACACAGACTTGTAAATCTTCCCCCAAAAGCCTGGATGGCAGATAATCAGATGACAACTCTGCTAAGCATCAAAATGCCACTTAAATAGTTGAACTAATTTCAAACTAGATTTTGATTTTCTTTCTCTCTCTCTCTCTCTCTCTTCCTTCTTTCCTCTCTTTCTTTCTTTGTTTCTCTCTCCCTCCTTCCCTCCCGCTTTTGCTTATAAATTAAAAGCAGTGTGAGTCAACAGGACTGAAAAACTTGCACCTTCTGAAGTTTTTCTAGAATGAAAATTTAAATACAAGAGAAAACACTGTGTTGGTAGATGACAGATTATGCTAGTTCATAAAGTAAACAAATCTGTATACTGTAAATGAAGAACTCCCCATTTCCTTGCTTAAGGAGTATGAATTGGTGGTACTTAAAAACATGTGCCTTCCTGGTGTGAGGAACAACAAACTGGCTGAGGAACAACAATAGAATGGAAGTGGAAATTTTAATTTCTACAAAGCAGACGCTACAAAATAATTTCCTTTCTTTATATAATTTTCAAAAGGTATTTGGAAAAGAAATTTCATTACAAGATAGTTCAACACATGCTTCTAACATTTCATTCACAGAACCAACCAAATTTCTTTTTTTATCAGAATGTTTGCAATTTTTTGATCTAAATAAATATTTATTAACTTAACTTTTTAAAAAAGTATTTTAAAGCTCTCCTGTACTCAGTACTATTTAGTACTGAGAAATTGAATATTAATCTAAGTTCTAAATCTTATGGATCAATTCTATATAAAAATATTTTCTGAATGTGATGAAGGTATACATGGTTGTTCTGTGATTTTCTGAATTGTTTAGCAAGATCAATTAAGGATTTTAATTTAAAACTAATGTGTACACTCTTTTTTTTGGCCCATTATGGCCCATTTGATCAAAACATGATCATATTTCATATATCAATATAAGTAGAACATGGTATAAAATCAGGAAAAAATGCAGTTTAATTAAAATGGACCAAAATATCCTTTAAGAGGCCAGATATTGAATAAACAGTACCTATAATCAAATATAAATTGACCAACTGGAATTTCTTATTATCTTCAAGACTGAGAGATCAGTCCATGAGAGAGTGAATATTGTTGGATCTCAGTCACTCCAGTCCATTTGCAAAATATAGTGAAAAACAATGCAAACCAGTAAGAAAAGGCAGCTTGAACATAACATCCTTAGTAGCACAAGTCATATCCTGATAAAAGATCACTCCTTTTCAGAAGGCATAGAAATATAAAATGTAAGAAGGAGCCATTGGCAATACATAAATTCCAAATGTGTATATCTAAAAAGTATTCCCATGCCCAGAACAGAGTATAAGCCAAGTAACATACAAAAATAAAGTCACCCTGCTATGAATTCTGAATCTGGCTCATAAACGGAGTTGCTTACTAGGAACTGTCTTGTACAGCAGAATGCATGTTTCTGTTGATAGATATAATGTTCAGGGTTACAGTGTGAGTTTTCAAAAATTACTGTGCCCATTTTAAAAGTGTGATCTCTCTGAAAAAAAGTTCAGCTGTAAGCTCCGTGGCAATGAAAGATGTACAGAAATATTTCTGAACTGCAAGTTCTGAATGAATGGGCTCTGCAGTTATTCTTATTGAAATTAATGCAGCTTAAACTAGACAAAAATGAATCCAAGCAGAAGAGGTTTACACAAGCCTACCCTCAGGACAAGTGTTTGGAAGCTGTTTTAAGCCTGGGCAGCAATATTGATTGCGCCGGAAGCGGAGTGAAAACGCAGACACAGAGCTGGATTTAAAATTGGGTCACTTTTATTAAATAAATATAACTTTATTTAATTAAACAACAAACTGGGACCTGCAGAGGTCAACTAAGAACTTTGGGGCGGAAATGATGTCATAAACTTCCTGGGTAACTATGTGCGTAGCGCCTTGCTGATCCAGGTGAAGGGGACCACGCCCTCCCCTGGATCCAAGCCATGCCATGCATGTGGGAGGTCTTGCCGTCCAAATCCAAACAGGCAATTGGGTGGGGCGAGACCCAGAGGCAACTTCTCCCCAATCGCTCAGGCCGGTTTATGACATCATGAGCTCTTGGAGAGAGGCTGCCAATCATCTCCAAAGATGCCCAAAGGAGAACACGAGTTGCTAACTACCTCCCAATTTCCACCCCTAACCTGCCTACCCAGTGACCAAGGTAAGCCCAATTAACTAAATCAAAACTATATGCAAAGCACCCCCTAACCATCCATCCCACACTGCAGTGTGGAATAGGCGAAAAAACGATCACAACTAAAGCGTCGAGTCCGCCAAAAATTCATATTTGGCCCCCTAAGGGCGACCCATCAGGAACACTGAAAGATAGGGAGAGCGGGCTTCCTTCCTTCCTTCCTTGCTTCCTTGCTTCCTTGCTTTCTTGCTTCCTTCCTTGCTTGCTTACTTACTAGCTGATTACCAGCCATTGCCTGGGTATTTATTTATCCCAATCTTGTAATAGACAGGAAAAGGAATGAATTATATCTGTAGTATCCAATGAAAGCAATTTTATTTACAGGGTTTTAAAAGCATAAGGACCTTGTTCAAATCCCAGCTACACAATCTGTGGGCAGCTGGGGGATTTAGAAGCGCCACCCCCTGCCTCTGCCACCACCCGATTTACCATTTCCTCAAACTGGGCTTGGGACTGGAACATAAACCTCTGAGCTGGCCCATGCTGTGCCTCCTCCACCCCTGCTGAAGTAGGCTGGGTCTCCTCTCTGTCCTCCATACCTGTTGCGCCTCAGTTGAGGTGGCCCCATCCTTCAGGCGATGAGTTGGAGCCAAGGATGATCTTGGGAATGCAGGCCAAAGCTGTGAGGTGGGGGTGGATGATCCATTTAGGATGTGGGATGCTCAATAAAGGTCTCTGTACTGGCCTAATCAGGCTCCCTTCACTTTGTAGGCCTACTGTGTGTGGGAGGCCTAGGCCTTCTTCAGAAAAATGCTGAGCAAGGTTCAATGCGTAGAATGCAACCACCCTTCCGAAAGGCCACCCCTAGGGTTGCTAGGGTATCTTATACTCTCCTCCTCATCAAAAAATACCGTAGAGCTAAATTACAATTGTTAGTTCAGCAATATTGATTTCCTCTTACTGTGCATCCTTTAAGAGAGAGAAATGAGCAATGTTGCAATGTTGTGAATCTGGTTCAGTAGGAAGGGGAACACTTTTCATTTCACAAGGCTTTTCTTTGAAACTTTCACTACTGCAAAAAGTGGGTTTTTCCACTTGATTTCAAAATAAACTGCTCTTAGAATGTGTATTCTGTTAAAACTAAAATTCAAAGAGAATCAATTTGGTGTGGTGGTTAAAATACTAAAATTTTGAGTTGTAGTCTAGACTTAGGGAAAAGCCAGTTGGGTTGTCATTCTATCTCAGCTCTAGGAAGCAAATAGTGACAAATCTTATTTCTGAATTATTTGATTGATTGATTGATTGATTGATTGGTTGATTTCTATGCCACCCCTCTCCAAAGACTCAGGATGGCTTACAACATATAAAAAACAGCAAGTTACAATGAAAATCAATCCATTTAAATTAAAAATTGCATAACTATTTTAAAATTCCCAGCTATATTAAAATCAATCACACCCATTCATACAACAACCATACAATCATTCATTGACCAGGGGTCAAAATGTAATCCGCACAAGCCTTGTGACATAAATGAGTCTTTACGAAAGGTGAGGAGGGTGGGGTCAGTATGAATTTTCAGGGGGAGCTGGTTCCAGAGGGCTGGGGCCCCCACAGAGAAGGCTCTTCCCCTAGATCCCGCCAAGCAACATTTTCTAGTTGATGGGACCTGGAGAAAGCTGACTCTGTGGGACCTAACCGGTCGCTGGATTTCATGTGGCAGGAGGCGGTCCCAGAGGGAATCTGGTCCAATGCCATGTAGGGCTCCTCTGCCGGGGGTTGTTGTCCAAATTGCAGGGGCTAGCCTAGGTTGTTGGTATTGTGCAGCTTAAGGAATGTTCAGATTTGGAGGATGAGTGGGATTTAGAGATCATAAATTTCCCTGTTCTACCAACAATTAGCAATGTTAGTGAAGACCACAGAGCTAATGACATAGACATGAGTTCGAGTGACTCAAATGTTGGAGATAATAGATGGAGGGATGCTCGTTTCAAACGCTTTCAGAGATGCTTGGAAGAAAGAGGGAGGAAAACGGAAGAGAAGCTGAATTCGTTCAATCTTGCAATCTAAAGGTGGTCGCATCCACGGCTTGTTCCGGAGCGTAAGCTATCATGTGTGATTTATTACTTGGTTTTTTTATGACTCCTGCCTAGCCCTGATTAGCCCATCAATTTTAGAATGACTTGTGGAATGTTTTTTTATGTTACTGCTAAGCTTATCTACTTAATTGCTGAGATAGAGATGAGGAGAGAAGAAAACTGCGTGCAAAGTTGATGTGTTAAAAGGAGAAATAAAGAGGATGTGTTTTACAATGAGACCCATTGAGAAATCATTTATTCCAAGTATTATCAGTATGAGCCTGAATTCAGAACAGTTATCAGTGTTCACATACAGGAGGAGTGTCAAACTCAAGGCCAGGAGGCTGGATCTGTCCCATGGGGTGCTTAGATCTGGCCTGGAGGGCCATTTGGTAAACAACGAAGGGCTGGCCCGCAGTGCCAGTGACTGGCCTGGAGTGCCTCTGCGTGCGGCCCTCCCAAGCTCTAATTTTACTGCAGAGGGTTGCAGGAGGCCACTGCAACCGAAAACGGAATTCAGGAACCTGATTCTCTGGCAGAGTGCTCGGGCCACCACAGGCACCCCCAACATGAGTGACCCAACAGGAAACATCCACGCATCATTTTCCAAAGCTGCGCCATTGGGATACAAGAAGTGGGTGGGTGGGCGGGCGGGCGGGCGGGCGGGCAGATAGATAGATAGATAGATAGATAGATAGATAGATAGATAGATAGATAGATAGATAGATAGATAGATAGATAGATAGATGAAGGTCTTGGCATATTCGGGTTTCTTCCCATGTAGGATTTAGAGATTTTTGGCCAGAAATCTCTAAATCCTACATGGGAAGAAACCCGAATATGCCAAGACCTTCATACCTGTACCTGTGAAAATCTACGAAAACATAGTTGGGATGGGTGGGGTTATGGTACAGATGAGGTGAATGGAAATGGTATGAATGATACATTTGGCCCACCTGATGCTAGAGAGGCAGGAGGGGAGGGGGCACCTATCTCTGGGGTGGCAGAGGGTCAGAATATTCCAGTACTGCTGGGGAAAGGCAGATATGGTGGGAGCCACAGAGCTAGCCATTCCAGGGGAATGAGAGACCGCTGCTTAATAGTGATCCCATGTTCCGGCTCCGTGAGCTCAACCCAGGGTACTGGTGATGAGTGTAATCCTGGCCCTAGGCTCAGGCTGCTGCTACTCAATGCCAGGTCGGTGGTAAATAAAGCTCTCCTCATCCGGGATTTGATCCTGGAGGAGGAGGCCGACCTGGCATGTGTGACTGAAACCCCGCTGGGCCCGGAGGGAAGAGTTCCTCTCTCTGAAATTTACCCAGCCGGGTTTCAGGTTTGGCATCAGCCTTGACCCCAGGGAAGGAGGGTAGGAGTGGCTATTATAGCCAGGGAGAGCCTTTGCCTGCGTAGACTCATTGCTCCAGAGATTGCAAGTTGTGAGTCCCTCCTGGTGAAGTTGGACTTAGGGGTTCAGGTGGGCTTGTTGCTCACATACCTGCCTCCCAGTTGTGTGTCAACAGCCCTGCCTGTGCTGCTCGAGGAGGTAGACGGGCTGGCGGTGGGGTTCCCCAGACTTATTGTCTTGGGGGACTTTAACCTACCATCACTCGGTGAAACCTCTGAGCTAGTGCAGGAGTTCATGGCCACCATGACAGCCATGGACCTGCCTCAAGTAGTACAGGGTCCAACTCATGAGGGGGGAGGGGTGGCACGCAGCCGACATGGTATTCCTCTCTGTGGATTGAGCAATGGTCTGAGACTAAGGGGCTTAGAAGTGTTGCCTTTGTCATGGTAAGACCATTTTCTACTGCGGCTTGACTTCCATCCCAGACGCCTGAGGGACCCAGTGGGCTTTCAGAGGGTGCTTGGGGTTATTCCAGATGCACTTGTCCATAGTTCGGCAATATATATATATATGTATATATATATATTGAAAGCTTTACTTTGATAAATACATACAGCAGCTGCAGTCAGAGTGTATTTGCAGCAGTTGATTGATGTATCTAATTGTCCTGAGACAGGTCGTCCTCAACTTATACAATGGAATAGAATTCTTTATTGGCCAAGTGTGATTGGACACACAAGGAATTTGTCTTTGATGCATATGCTCTCAGTGTACATTTTTAAAAAGATAAATTTCTCAAGAATCATGAAGTACATTTAATGATTGTCATAGGGATCAATAAGCAGTCAAGAAACAGTATTAATAAAAATCTTAAGGATACAAGCAATGTTACAGTCATACAGTCATAAGTGGGAGGAGATGGGTGATAGGAATGATGAGAAAAAATTAATAGTAATAATAGTGCAGACTTAGTAAATAGTTTGACAGTGTTGAGAGAATTATTTCTTTAGCATAATGATGACATTTGGAGAAAAAACTGTTCTTGTGTCTAGTTGACTTGGTGTGCGATGCTCTATAGCGATGTTTTGAGAGTAGGAGTTGAAACAGTTTCTGTCCAGGATGCGAGGGGTCAGTAAATAATCACAACTGGGACCCGAGTTTCCATTGCTAAGCAAGATAGTTATGAGATGCACCTGATTTTATTACCTTTTTTGCTACTGCTATTAAGAAAATCACTGCAGTTGTTTAAGTCACCATGCATCATTAAGAGAATCCAGATTGCCTCATTGACTTTGTTGGTTGGAAGCTGGCTGGGATGGTTGTGGCTTTGGGGATGCTGCAACAGTTGTAAATGTAAGGACAATTATAAGTCACTTTTTCAGTGCCACTATAACTTTAAATGCTCAGCAAATGGTTATAAGTCTTAGGACTAACTGTCGTGTAAAGTGGGCTTCCTCAAATATATATCTCTTGGAAGTCAGAGATGGTCTAATTGCCATTCCATCATATCTACAACCTGTCTTTATGCTGATCTTTAGTATGATCAGAGCCCATCATTATTAAAGTCTAAGCCTCTTTTCCTAAATTCAGTTTAAAATTGTCTTGGAAAACTTAGGGTTTCCCTTTCCAAATCTATGTTTCTTCTAGTGATTGCAGTCCATTTTCCCCAAGAATTCCATCATGCAAACAGTGTTGTAGATCAAGATTAAGGAATCCAAACCAGCACTGGGTTGGTCCCAGTTCGGACCGGTTCTTAGAACTGTTAGTGGCGGTGGCAGGAGGCATTGGGAAGCATCATGTGTGCACGTGAGCAGGCAAACGAATTGGTGGCAAACTAATTCACAACCCACTACTGATCCAAACCTCATAAATAATATCTTCTTAGGCTCAAACCTGTTTTTTTTTTCAAAAGGCAACTGGACTTTCTTGGTTTTTCTTTTTAAAAAACAAAACATTTTGCTTCTCATCCACTTCTGACACCTCTTCAGAACAGCTGAGAAGCAAAATATTTTCAGAGGGGGAAAAAAATCAAAGTTCAATTGCCTTTTGAAAAAAGCACCTTTGGGATAACCATGACCTGAATGATTGAGAATTTCAATCAACATCTTAGGTTTTTTTCATCTTAACTTTCAAGACACTGTTTTTGTTTCTTATACCTTGACCTTCATCTCGCAAGATGGATGGAAATATTGTTGGCTTAATTTGAGTTCGAGGGTAACTGTTAGTGTTAACAGGAGTTTCACCCTTGTGTATCTGGAGAATCACAAGTTAGAGAAACTGCTGATGGAATTGCATTTCCTAAAAATACAGTTAAGCAATGATCTGTTTTTCATTTATACTCAAAACAAAATACTTCGTTATAACAACAATTTTAAGGAAGTAAGCATAAACTTTGCATCCTTTAGTTACACTTGCTAGGAATGCAAACACCAAACTTAATATGACATCTGTCAACCCTGAAATAAATCTGGCTCAGGCTATCTTGGAAGGGGGAAATAGTTCCATGGGGTTTTGTAGCCAAAACATAAGGATTTCCTATGGGAACCAAGGACATTCTCACAGGTGGCGGGCTAGAGGAGGAGGAGGACATAACCAAGCAACCAGCCAGCAACTGGACTGGACAGCTTTCACCAGTTGTGCCAATATGATGTAGCCAATAAAACTACTCTGTGAAGAATTTGCCTGCCTTGGATTTCTTTGGGTGCATTACTTGGAATGCTGACAACATCTTTGTAGTGTTTGGGATGTACAGGGCTGATCTTTCCTTTAAGAGGATTGAAGGAGGTGAAGGTGAAGATTGAGCTGGACAAAAGTGTAAGTATCTGAATTCAGCGGGGAGCTCCTGGATTTGGGATTAGCCCTCAAAGCCACCACCACCAGCCCCAGATAACCTCAGCGGTGGTGGCTATGGTAAAAGAAGACAAAAGTGAACCGATCATGGGGAATTAATGGGGCACCCCCAGCTCGATCTTCACCTTTTTCTGCAAGATGGATCGAGCTGAGGGCGCCCCATTCATTCCCCGTGATTGGTTCGCTTTTGTCTTCTTTTACCGTAGCCGCCACCGGTTAGGTTATGTGGGGCTGGTGGTGGCAGTTTTGATGGCTAATCCCAAATCCAGGAGCACCCCGCAGATTTCAGACACTTACACTTTTTGGCTTCCCATAAACAGCATAACTGCCCAGCGCAGTTGGAGGGCGAGAGATGTAACCGAGCTGGTGAAGATCGAGCTGGACAAAAATGCAACTCAAAATTGTTTTCCAGATTTCCAAACTCCTTTCCTTCAGAGTTGCTTTTGAATTAACACCACGATTCAGGGTGACAATTTGATTTGATTTTTTTTTTTGCGCCTTGGCAATGCCAGAGTCCTCTTCTATAAGTTTCCAACTCTGACCCATATCTCCGGAATCCCCCCTTTAGAAAAAATGAAACACTAATTTCCTCATTTCGAATCTAAAGTGAGCAGGATTTTTTTTTTGACAGTTCCCCTTCTAACACGAGCCCACCTTCGCCACCTCGTTTGAAGCGCAAAGGAAAAGTTTACCGGATTGGATTAATCTCTTATTTTCCCCTTTCCCTGGGGATGAGCGGGAGCCTGTCTTTCAAACGCTGTTTCTTCCCTGCCAGCACTTGGATCAACTGGCGCGGAAGAAACAGCGACCCTTCCATGGGACCGTCCTCTCGCAATGAAAACAGCCTTCAGCCTTGCAGCACCGACAGCCAGGATTCTCTGGGACTCCCAGTGCAAACAAAAGGAGATGGGGAATCCCAGCGGGGATGGCAAGCAAATAAGAAATCCTGGCGGTGGAAGTCAGGAGAATCCCTGTGGCAGTAAGGGAGCGCACACGCAGTAAGAGAGCGCACGCACCCAGGCTCGGGTTCGTAAGGTGAAAATGGTTCTTAAGATGAGGTAAACAAATCTTAAACTCCGGGTTCGTATCACGAAAAGTTCATATGAAGAGGCATTCGTAAGACGAGGTATCACTGTAGCCTAATTTTAATCTGATCCTTTCTGCTTCCTGTGAGAACTTTGGGCTGATTTGTTCGATGATCCGTTAAGCTTATTTTCTATAAGTACTATAAGCTATAAGTTGACAACAACTTGACAGCACATGATCAGTCAATCGGTCATGTCCTAGGGGCAAGATAAGGCAACATCATTCATTCATTCATTCATTCATTCATTCATTCATTCATTCATTCATTCATTCATTCATTTGATTTATATGCTGTCCCTCTCCAAGAACTCAGGGCAGTTTACAACATATA
This sequence comes from Erythrolamprus reginae, assembly GCF_031021105.1. Lineage (NCBI taxonomy): Eukaryota > Metazoa > Chordata > Lepidosauria > Squamata > Dipsadidae > Erythrolamprus > Erythrolamprus reginae. Next base: position 197,492,364 of record NC_091951.1, read on the forward strand.
AAAAACAATAGAATAATGGAAGTAAAACAGAAAAAAAATGTATTAGTAGGGTATCAGTACTTTGTGATTAAATACAAGGCTTTGGGGGGGGGAGAGATTAAAGCTTTATTCTGATGAAATTTAAATCCTAGAGCCTTTAGTATATGATGTGGACTTGTATATTTATCAGATTCTGAAGGCTGTTCAACTCTCCCCATTCTCTGAGTGACATTAATATTAAAACCCGAAATATAAAATAAGAAAGAACAATATACTGGTATGTCCACAAGAGATACATTCAAATTAATATAAAATTCTCTAAGGGAAAGTTGGAAATTAGATGAAAATTGTCCAGGACTGTAAAATCCAGTGGTGCCCTCCTGAAGCAGGTCATACCAGTGTTCCCTCTAATTTTTTGGGGGGGTGGACGGAAAAGTATAGTGTCTGAGCGGCAGTCCCTTCGGGACTGGGCGGCACAGAAATAATAAATAAATAAACAAACAAACAAACAAACAAATAAAAAATCCACCCTGTTTTGCCTCAGAGAATTTCAAAATAAAATACTGTACTGTGTGTCTATAACAGTGAGCTCATAATAGGGCAACTCTATCAATATCAAAATGCCACTTAAATAGTTGAGCTAGTTTCAAACTAGATTTTTATTTTCTTTCTCTCTTCCTTACTCCCATTCTTTTTCTTTCTCTTTTCCTTCCTCTCTTTTTTCTGTTTCTCTCTCTTCCTCTCTTCCTCTCTCTCTCCTTCCCTCTCACTCTTTCTATCTCGGCTTCTGGGCAGGTTTGAAAAACTCTGAGTTGATGATGATTTTTAAGTGAGCTATAGCTCACTGCTCAGCTTAGAGGGAACTATGGGTCATACCACTGTCTCCTTTAAATTCAGTAGAATCACTTAATCCCTCAAGGAATCTAACATTAAGCATCGACTTAATCTAAACCATCTCCCAAGTTGTTTACTAAGCCAGGAGAGGCATAGATCCAGGGGTGCGGATGGGGGGAAATGCCTAAGCCATGCCCACAGTGTGGAAGTAAAATTTTTGGTAGCCCTTCACTGTATAGATCTAATAATGAAGTGACCAGGTTTGCCGTCCAAAGATCATTCTCCACTTCCTTATTAGTTAGAAACCCAAACTCTTCCCAAATAACATCTCAAGTTTGTACTTCAAGATTGTGCCTTGACAGGATCTGCCCAGTAAGAGCCCAATTCCAAGCAAATTTCCTTTTCATATTTCCAAGAAGCAGCAATGGAAGCGGGGGAGCTTATGTATTATATTTAAGTTCCTCAATTCAACCTATAAAAACCCACTGCTGTCGTAAGCTCCATACACAATGATTCCTACTGATGACTGTGAACAGCAAGTGAAAGATCAAGAACAGTTAACAGAAATCAGAGCCCACATGCCATCAAGAATAATTGGTAAATACTTTTTATTGATTCAGTTTAATAGTTGGGGAAAGACTAAAAATTTGTTTAGCATAACAGCTCCTTATTAGCTGTGCTTGCCTGGTTTTAAGAGGAGCTATGATGTCATATTTATCATAAAACTCACCACTAGAATGAGAGAGGGCTTGTTTTAACTGAAACAGTTCCAGGATCATTTGAGATGAAACTAAATGTTAAGGTTAGTTAGCCTCCCCCAATTCTGTGATGGCTTTATCCTCAATTATTTCTAGGTGATTTTTCAGTATAGCAAGATATTCTGAAAAAAATAGTTTCTCCTAGCTGGATCAAAGCATTCCCCATTGCCTACTTTCAGCACACAGGGATGTCTTACTCTAAGTTGGGGTAGAAGTGCAGTCTTTTAATCTCAAAATATTTTTCTGTCCCAGATTAAGAGGCTATGGAATAGTGTAATTCTCTAATTCTTCTGTTATAAGTTCATTAACTTTGAAATTACATTTTTGTTAAAAAAATGTATTGAAGCTTTCAATAAACATAGCAACAATTAATGCAAACTAAGCTAGAAAAAAGAAAGCCCAGAATATACGGGGCGGAAAAGAAAAGAAATAGAAGTAGAAAAAGAAAAGAAAAGAAAAAGACCATTAAAAATGCATAAACTGTTATACTAACTTTCCCCCATCCTTCAAAGTTAATTTTAAAAACAAAACAAAAACCTCTTCTTTCCATAGTCTAACTCTTATCTATAGGCAGTCCAGAAATCATCTTTTCAATCCTACTTTAGCAAAAAGTCCTTTAGGAGTTGCCAAATATCAAACAAGTATTTTATCCCTTATCAAATAGTCCAACTTTATATTCCTTTTTTGCTCTGCGCAATCTTAACCTTTAAATCATGCTTATGGCATCACAGGATTTGGTCTTTCATCACTTGTTGGCATTTAAAAGAAATCTTTGAAGTTTTTACCAGGCTTCTTTGTAAATCCTATAAAGGGGCATCATTTAGGATTTCTTACCACATCTGTTCCATGTCCAAGACCTTTTCTTGATTTGTTTTTTGTACTCCCATTTTAGTAATCTCAATTTTGTTATCCTCTATCACGTAAAAGTTTCTTAAGTTAACGTTTTTCTCATCAACTTGTAAAAGTTTATCCACTGAAACGTGTATCTGAGATATTATCTATTAATATTTCAGTCCATATTTTTTTAAAAAAATCTCCTTAAGATAAGAAAAAGTTATAGCCAGTTCAGTCATTTTATCTCTTTTTTGCCTGGTCTTTTAGTTCTCTGTACTGTCCAGTTGCAACCTTAATCAAGCCGCAGTTCCTAATATTTATTTATTCATTTATTTATTTATTAGATTTGTATGCTGCCCTTCTCCGAGGGCTCGGGCGGCTAACAGCATATAATATAACAATACATTACAATGGCAAATCTAATAAAATTTAAAATTACAATCCAAAAATCCAATATTTAAAAACAATCCTACCAGTTCAATCATACAACATATACAGTGTATCTCATTTCACTGGCCAGGGGACTAAGACCTACCGTATTTTTCGGTGTATAAGATGCACCTTTTTTCTCCCTAAAAGAGGCTGATAATTAGGGTGCAGCTTATGCTCTGGATGTAGCTTCCCTCCCCCCCCCCCCAGCCCTAACTAGTTCCTAGGATGTTCCCAGCTCTTACCCTTCAGGGTCTTTCATTGTTTCTCTCTGTGAAGAATGTTTTCCAAGCCCTAAGTCTTTGCAGGGTTTTTCCATTACTCTAACTTGCTTGAGTAAGTGTCTTTCAAGCCCTAACCAGCTGCTAACAATGTTCTCAGCTTTTATCGGCTTGCAAGCGCTTTCATTGTTATTCTCTGCCAATAATGTATTCCAAACCCTGTCTTTGGGGGGGGTTTCGTTGCTTTACTTGCTCCAGATATTTCTTTCCAACCCTAACCAGGTGCTATTAATGTACCCAAGCTCTTTCATTGTTACTTCTTGCGAAGAAAGTTTTCCAAGTCCTAAGTCTTTGCAGGTTTTTTCCCCATTGGTCTAACTTGCTCCAAATGTTTCTTTCCAGCCCTAACCAGGTGCTAACAATGTTCCCAGCTCTTACCCACTTGCAAGCTCTTTCATTGTTACTCTCTGCAAAGAAGAATGTTTTTCAAGCTCTAAGTTTTTGCAGGTGCTAATGATGTTTCCAGCTCTTACTGGCTTGCAAGTTCTTAACCAGGGGATAAAATAATGTGCTGAAGCTGACCAGACTAAGGACATTAGTTAGATGAATACCTGGTAAACAGATTCTTTTCCCTATTTTCCTCCCAAAAAAACTAAGGTGCGTCTTATATTCCGATGCGTCTTATACTCTGAAAATATAGTAATTGCCCCAAGCCTGGTGACATAGGTGAGTCTTAAGACTCTTACATCAACACCCTCTTTTTCCAACTGTGTATTATTTTAAATTATTTAAAATATTTAAAATTTAAAATTTCTTAAATGTGAAGAAGGTAAAAATCATTAGCTACCAGATTAATCTCATGGCTTTCTAACATCCACAAAATTTTAACAAATCATGAATTTAAATTTAAAAGCAGTGGTGAACAGAATTATTTTGTCTATATTACATCATTCTAAGCCTATGATTTTAATATAGTTTTACACATAGAATAGGTGATTAAAATATGGCACCCATGACATTTTTGACAACTTACCTCCTTATTTTATTGATTTGTAGCAAAGAGCATAAAACCTAGCTCTAATTTGGATTAACTTTCTGAGCCTGAGAAAAATTATTAGATTATATGCCCTGCATTTAAGATTAGTAACATAATTCCCCATGAGTCAAACTTTTCAGACAGAAAATATTACTTTGGTGGCATCACTGTTTAGTACAGAGCTAAAGGGGGAAAAAGAACTCAAAAGAAATACTGGTGTTTTATTATTGCTAGGTTATTTATGTTTCATAGCAATCTCCTTATATAGAAAACTATATCATTGCTCTTATTACTATGGGAAATACAGCAAGATGACATAGTCAGGGTTGCACACATTCCTAACATTAGAAATTAGAAATATTATTAGAACATCATAGTAGAGCATTGTCTATCCAAAGGTTTTATTTCATGAGGAGATTTGAAAGCACAAATATTGGAAATAATTTTCATGCTAGATTCTAACATTTTCTCTCCCCCCACACCCTCCCTTCCTCCTTCCTTTTCCCCTCCCTCTCTGTCCTCTCCCCTCGCCCTCTCTTTCTCTCTCCCTCCTTCTCCCTCTTTCTCTCTTTCTCCCCCTCTCTCTCACCTCAAGACAAATATATCCCACAGTGGAAATGGACATCTCATATTATTTATGTGCTTCTAGCCATTTCTTACCTGCTGATCATCGTATTGTTTGGGCTTGTGGCATCCCAAGGTAAATCACGTATTTTGATTTCTGACATAATGGGTGTGTTTCAAGACAAAATGTTGTAAAAGGTGGCTTTAAAACTCTCTCAAATTGTTAGTATTGTAGAAAAAGCAAGTTATTGAACCCACAAAACATACATTAATTTCCAGATGACTTCGTACAATATAGAACCATGTGCATCAGGAGACAAAATATAAGTGTCACCTTTACAGCTAATTGCCATATGTTATAATCAGAGGTGGGTTCCTGCCAGTTTGCTCTGATTCTATGGAACTGATAGTAACTTGGCAACCTGGGTCACTAGAACCTGTCACACCCTCGAACTGATTCTTTCAACAGCACCATAGGCTCCACCATCTTGGTTTTTTGCTTCTGCACATGTGCAGAAGATTTGTTTTAGCACTGCACATGCGCAAAGTACCCACGCATTGTGCCACTGAGCGAACCGGCAGCGATTAAAAGCAGAACTCACCCCTGGTTATAACCCTGCAATGTCTTTGAGATTAACTTATAAAAATGGTTTGCTGAGCAAAGAAAAGTCATGCAGGTAAGTAAAATAATGGGGCTGATTTAGTTTTTTACAGTTTTGCTTTCATTTCTTCTATCAATATCTTCAATAGGAAGGGGGGAAAGTCAGAAATAAACCAAAATTTTGTGTTCAGACAAGGGACTTATAAATCAATTGTTGTAGATATTTTATTTCCTGGCCAGAATAAAATACAGTGCAAAGAATTAGTCTGCAAATGGATTTTTTGATCAAGTCTGAAATCAAAAGGAAATGATCCTTTTACAAAATGGATTGATAGAATTAAAAATTGAAAGAAATGGATTGAAAGAAATGGCTCTTTGAGGCTTCTTCTCATTCTGCCCTTCAGCTACGTCATTATTTATTCTTTATTAAACATTCCATCTGCACATGCAAAAGCCCAATTATGTAAGTAATTATTTGGAACTGAGTCAAATAGATTCCAACTAAAGGCCAGAGGGAAGTTGAAAAGTTCATGAGCTGAGAAGTTCATTTGGCTCTGCATAGTTCATTTAATACATTGAGGTTTGATTTAATAATTAATTGCTACAAGTGTTGCCATATAATAAGTAAACAAACAAACAGACAAACAAACAAACCACTCAGCAAACAAACAAACAATAGAAAGTTGTACCAAACTTACAAAGCCCTATGTCTACAATTCCTACTTTTTTTCCATATTGTGGCAAATAAGATATAGATAGATATCCTGATTCTCCCAGAAATAAGACATTCCCTAATAATAAGCCTGATGAAAAATATACTGCAATATAGGAACCATTCAGTCAATAAAACCACAATTAGGCAAAACAAATCACCATTAAAATTACACATAAATTAAGCCAAAGAAGGAGGACAAAGAGAATTTTAAAAACTTCACAGGTAGAAGTTCTTAAAAGTTGCATTGAAATATCAGAGAGGGCACCCTTGAGCCACAGCTCAATGTTTAATTAGCACCCTTGAGCCACAGCTTCTACTGCAGAAATGAGAGGCCAGGCGAAATATCGCCTGGCCGAAAATTGCCGATGGCGGGAACCAACTCTGCTCCCCCATCAGCTGGGGGGCGTTCCCCGTGATAGCGCGGGAACGCCCCTGAGCAATCAGCGGCCGCTCAGGCATTCTGGGAAAGCTGAGGGGCGGGGCGTGTGCCCTTTATCAGGGCTTGCTTGCCCCCCCCCCAGCTTCCCTTGCCGACAAGCTCGCCGCAAAACGGACAGCTACATCATTATTTATTCTTTATTAAACATTCCATGTGCACATGCAAAAGCCCAATTATGTAAGTAATTATTTGGAACTGAGTCAAATAGATTCCAACTAAAGGCCAGAGGGAAGTTGAAAAGTTCATGAGCTGAGAAGTTCATTTGGCTCTGCATAGTTCATTTAATACATTGAGGTTTGATTTAATAATTAATTGCTACAAGTGTTGCCATATAATAAGTAAACGAACAAACAGACAAACAAACAAACCACTCATCAAACAAACAAACAAACAATAGAAAGTTGTACCAAACTTACAAAGCCTTATGTCTACAATTCCTACTTTTTCCCCATATTGTGGCAAATAAGATATAGATAGATAGATAGATATCCTGATTCTCCCAGTAATAAGACATTCCCTAATAATAAGCCTGATGAAAAATATACTGCAACATAGGAACCATTCAGTCAATAAAACCACAATTAGGCAAAACAAATCATCATTAAAATTACACATAAATTAAGCCAAAGAAGGAGGACAAAGAGAATTTTAAGAACTTCACAGGTAGAAGTTCTTTAAAGTTGCATTGAAATATCAGAGAGGTCACCCTTGAACCACAGCTCAATATTTAATTAGCACCCCTGAGCCACAGCTTCTTCTGCAGAATTGTAAAACAATTCTACTTTCCTACCCATTGTTTAAAGTATTTTCTGGCTAGCAGAGAGTTACAGTTGTGCTCAATGCAGTCAAAACACCTGTAAATTAGCCCACAAAACCATTCATCCATCTGTATATTTTATGTCTCCATGTCTCCCACAGATGATGTTTCTATAAACTACCAAAAAAAAAATTACAAGTAAAATAGTGGGAGGGGAGAAAGGGGGGAAAGAAACTCCCCTCTTCATCCAATCTGGTTAATATCAATTTTATACATTTTTTTACCCTTTCTAAATAGAACATATTCCCTCTCCTTTCCATGGCTCACCTCTTAAGTCAATGTTTCCCAACCTTGGCCACTTGAAGATATTGGGACTTCAACTCCCAGAATTCCCCAGCCAGCATTTGCTGGCTGGGGAATTCTGGGAGTTGAAGTCCAAATATCTTCAAGTGGCCAAGGTTGGGAAACACTGTCTTAAGTAAACAAAACAAAGTCCAAATACTACACCAATCAATCTTTGCATGCATGACCCCCATTTCCAAACTTCTAGTGGGCCCAGTAGGCCCATTTTTCATCTTCTTCAGGCTTCAGTGGCTTCCATGGAGTGTGGGGAGAGCAAAAATGGCCTCCACTGCCCCCCAGAGGTCAAAAATGCCCTGCTAGAGCCTCTGTGCAAGCTGAAAATCCACTGGCTGGTGCACACATGCATGCCGGATCTGAGCTAGGACAATGGCTTGCGTGTCACAGGTGGCACGCGTGCCATAGGTTCACCATCACGACTATAGGCTACTTTGCAAATGTGAGCTTGATGTAATCCCAGCCATTCCACTCATATGCCAATCATAAGAATGACAGTTTCCACCGTCTGCTTATGAGGAACGGCTGTCCAGAGTTGTAAATGTCACCTTTGTTTTGGAGAAATTAACCCCAGCTGAGATTCAGCATCCAGACAGGATTCCCCTCACAAAATCTGCTAGCCAACAAAAGCCGGCAAGACCAGCCCACCATGGTTCTCACAGGATCTGCCCCGAAAGGCATGAGCTTATCAAAGCACAAATATATTAATGGAGGAGGAGAGGAGGAGAGAGAGAACAACAACTGTAATTTGTGAAGGATTCTTTCCTTTGAGGCTTGAGACATAGGTTGTAGAATTCAAAAGTTGTTACAAAGCTAACTCCAGGTCTAGATTTTTTTTTTCAGATTGCTTAGGATCCGTTTTGAATATGGTATTTTTATTACTTCTCAACGAGTAATATTATTATTGTGTTCATTTCTATTCCTACAGGAAGCAGCAAATGGCAGCAACATCTAGAAAACCGTAAGTCATTTTCAAGAAATGCAGGGGCTGCAGGCTCGAATTGTTGGAGGGGGGGGGATACTAATTAAAGTAGATCCCAACATAGCCCACAACGGAGCCCTTTAGGAGAATGAATATCAATACAATGCATTTTCCAAATCAGGATTGCACTCTGGCACCTCAGTTTTAACCAAGTAATTTCTTTGCATACCATGTGATCCCAGAAAACATGGCAAATAAAGTAAGCCTTCTAAGCCTCTGTACAAGGGTCCCCTGAGTAAAAACACAATCACTGCTCTGAGGATCAAATTCCACCATAAAATCTGCTTTTCACAGTAAATTGTTGCTTAGGGATCTTGGAGGTCTTCTAATCCAACTCTCTGCCCGGGGCCATCATTTATTTCCACTACAATTGTGGTTCAGACATCCCTAAAGCAATTCTGTTTTCCTCTCTCCTAAATTCCAACATGGTCTCTTCCTCTTTTCAATATACTAAATAATTTACTGAGACTAAGTTTATTCCTTTGAGTTCTTTCAGAGGGAAACACTAAATCCACTCACACTGTCCTTGGTGCATAGTTGAAGTAGCCTTCCAATCCACAGACTTAGTTTTCCTGCTTTTATACTTCAGAAAAACTACATGCTTCCCAAATACCAGCGTAACATAGCAGACTTCTAGACCAAAATCTCTGGCAACCAGAAACCAGAAAAGTTCTTTTATTTTCTTCTTTGCCAGTGTACCCATGTGGAGCCAAAAGCAGAGAATGGAAAGATTATAATGGTGCATGTTACTTCTTCTCCGTCGATCAAGTTATTTGGCACACAGCAAAGAGTAAATGTGAAGAAATGAAGTCAGAATTGATAGTCATTACCAATCAGGAGGAACAGGTAAGAATCCTGGTATTTGTTTGCAAGATACCATATCCAGGTTGAAAAGTTGCTACCAATTCCTGACTATTCACAGCTATGTTGAGAGGGAATATTTCCCCACCCACTACTCCTCTGTTACAAGTTACTGCCCTTTTCTCCTCCTTAATTTTTGAAATACAATTTACGCTAAGGTAAAAAAAAAGAAACTATTTTATTTTTGTTTGTTTTGTCAAGTACATATTGATGGTACACAAAGATATAATAATATTCATATACATGATACTAGTAAAAAAGAAACATTAGGACAGGAGACGGAAGGCACTCTGGTGCACTTATGCATGCCCCTTACTGACCTCTTAGGAATTGGGAGAGTTCAACAGTGGATAGTCTGAGGGTAAAGTTTTGGGGCTTAGGTGATGATACTACAGAGTCTGGTAGTGAGTTCCATGCATCAACTACTCGGTTACTAAAGTCGTATTCCTGCAATCAAGTTTGGAGCAGTTTACTTTAAGTTTGTATCTGTTGTATGCTCATGTGTTGTTGTGGTTGAAGCTGAAGTAGTCGTTGACGGGAAGAATGTTGTCGCAGATGATTTTATGGGCTATGCTTAGGTCGTGTTTAAGGCAACATAGTTCTAAGCTTTCTAAACCTAGAATTGTAAGTCTAGTTGAATATAGTATTCTGTTGCAAGTGGAGGAGTGGAGGGCTCTTCTGGTAAAATATCTCTGGACATTTTTTAGAGTGTTTATGTAAATCACTAGGAGGTGACTTACATTGAATACGTTACACAGGTAGAAAATGCTTAGATATGTCCTCTGATGTATTTTTGAACAAAGCAAGATGATCTGTACAAAGTACTCGTCATTGCTGGAGAGACGGAGTAACGACACGGACACCAGAGCTGGATTTAAAATTGGGTCATTTTTATTAACATAAATTTGCATAATTTATTCAAATACTTTGCATAAATTAGCATAAACAACTATGACCCGGAACTGGACCTGCAGGGTCAAACAAATACTTCCGGGGCGGAAATGACGTTATGCCAGTAAACATTCCTGGGCAACTCATGGGCGTATCTCGATGCAAGGACCAGGTGAGGGCCAGGCCGTCACCTGTGACCTTTTCTGCCATGCTGTGCATGAGGGGGGTCCCACCGGCTAACCCGAATCGGGGAATTAAAGGTGCAGGACCCAAAGACAGGTTCCCCCCAGCTGCTCAGGCAGAAACTCCCTCCATGAGCTTGCGGAGAACCTGTCAATCATCCCCAAAGATGCCCAAGGGAGAACGCGCGGTTGCTAAACCACCCAATTTTCCGCCCCTAACCTGCCTACCCAAATGACCAAAGGTAAGCCAATTAACCTAATTAATGCAAGCACCCCCTAACCGCACATCCGTCACCCCAGTGTGGAATGGGCGAAAAAACAGCTCGGCTAAGAGGCAGAACTGCAAAAAATTCCCATTCGGCCCCCTAAGGGCGACCCAGAAGCACACTGCAAAATAGTGGAGGGCGGGCGGGTGTCTGCTCAGAAGCTCGGTCCGGGCGAAAAGGAAGAGCCCCGGGCCTGCACGCCCTTATATAGGGCAAGCAGGCCCCGCCCGGACCAATCAGGGCCTGGCCAATCAGGCCCTGATCTCCCGAGCGAAGTCTCGCATCGCGAGACTTCGCCCGGGATCCAAAATGGCGGCCGCCATGAGGGACCGTGTCTCCCGGTCCCTCCAGCAAAGCCTGCCTGCCGGGTAAGTCCGGCGCTGCCCTTGCTGGAGAGACGGAGTAACAACATGGACACCAGAGCTGGATTTAAAATTGGGTCATTTTTATTAACATAAATTTGCATAATTTATTCAAATACTTTGCATAAATTAGCATAAACAACTATGACCCGGAACTGGACCTGCAGGGTCAAACAAATACTTCCGGGGCGGAAATGACGTTATGCCAGTAAACATTCCTGGGCAACTCATGGGCGTATCTCGATGCAAGGACCAGGTGAGGGCCAGGCCGTCACCTGTGACCTTTTCTGCCATGCTGTGCATGAGGGGGGTCCCACCGGCTAACCCGAATCGGGGAATTAAAGGTGCAGGACCCAAAGACAGGTTCCCCCCAGCTGCTCAGGCAGAAACTCCCTCCATGAGCTTGCGGAGAACCTGTCAATCATCCCCAAAGATGCCCAAGGGAGAACGCGCGGTTGCTAAACCACCCAATTTTCCGCCCCTAACCTGCCACAGGAGCGGGGGTCAGATCTCTATCTTGGCCCCCCGACTCCCCCCTCTAGCTGCGCCAGCTCACGCAGAGACCGCTGCAGGTCCTGTAAGAAGATGGCGTTCCCCTGGTCAGACAGGTGAACGCCATCATTACGATAGAGCCATGGCTTATCTATTGATATAAGGGGATGAGGTATTACTACTCCACCCAATTCTCTCACCGTTTTACCCATAGCCCTATTCACCCGTCTCCTAGCCCGGTGAATGGCCCTAAGGGAAGAGGCATCCCTCCACACAATCCTAGGTAATATTTCTGACCACACCACTTGCGTGGTGGGCCAGACCTCACGAAGCCTTCGCAGGTCTTCGCGTGCCTGGATGAGCAGCGCCAGGCCTCCCAGTATGCACAGGTCATTGCCACCTAAGTGCAATACCAGCCACCTGGGTGCGGCCACAGGACGCTGCCCACCCAGACCCCTTTGGGCGCGACTCCAGGAGCCGCCCCCCATATTGCCGGGCGCAGCCACAGAATGCTGACCGCCCAGCAACGCCGGTAGGAGACCCTCCCACCGCATACCTCTCCGGCCCATCCAGGTAACGTTGACCCACCGCCCCAGGGACAGGTGGGTCCCGATGGCGCTCCTGGCTGCCGCGCGGCCGGCCCAGAAAATCATGCTGTGGCCACACAGCAGCGCCGTCGGTTTCGTGTTAGCCTGGGGACCTGCAACAGGACACAGACACAGAGAGGTTACCTAGCCTAAGCCCTGCCTGGGATCCTCAGCGGGCCTAACATAACCCAAATATGCCGCTGACCGCCAGCGGCCGATCTCCCGAATCCGATGGGCCGGGAAACCAGAAAGTGCCGCGCTAGTGGCGGCGCCGATACGGAACGAATGCGTTCCATATCCGGCGGGATCCATGCCCACCTGGGCCATCGCCCTAGATACTAAAGCCCAGAATTGAAAACGGGTCAGAGGGGTACCATCACAATGCCTAAACAGGTACCCCTGACCTGACCCCCTCATACCACAATAAAGCTGTAGGGCGGCCACCGGACACACCGACTGGTCGGTGGCCGCACTAAGTTGTAAGGTAACCCCTCTGCGTAGCTGATCCGTTTTAGACCTCCTCACTACAAGGGACACCCCCCCTTGTCTAAAGGCCAGATCAGCGAACTGGAAGGCCCGGAGCGAAGTGTCAGCCTGAGACGAAGCCATGGCCTCGCTGACCCGGAGGGCCCCAAAGAACATGACACTAGCCGCTGCCCTAAAAAGACGGGCCTCGTACAATGAGGAACACAGACTGCCAAAAACCACGTTGATTAAAGACAGCTGCTCCACCGTCAGAGCCTGGCGAGTGTCACCCGGGGTCCCCGCTTGCTCCCTAAGCCAGCCCTCCAGCATCTTCCGGATGCGAAAGTCACCCGAAAGATCAGCAAACCCCCCCGCCTTGGACAGAAAGGCGAGGCCGGCTAACCGGGACCGGATTGTCCTAACTGACAGGCCACGCTGCCTAAGTTGGACGCAAAACTCGGCCAAATGCTCTACAGGGACAGGCCAACAAAGCTGGTAACCCCTGCCCTGCCTAAACTCCCCAAACTCCTTACCTGCACGCTGGTATGCCCTGAGGGTGCCGGGCGCTACAGACAAGGAGATTGCCCGGGATGCCTCGCCTCTCCACCACTCTGGATCCCTCCCAGACTCCAGAGGTGGCTGGGGAACGCTTCTGGCAGTTCTCGGGCCCACGGGGCCAGGGTCCGAAACCTGGACAACTGACCACGGGACAAGGCATCAGCAACCCCGTTATCTAACCCGGGGACATGCTTAGCCAAAAACAATGCGTTTAGGGACAAGGACCTGTGCACAAAATGGCGGACAAGCCGCATGACCCTGTCGCTCTTTGAGGACAGGGCATTCACCACATGGACAACCGCTAGGTTGTCACACCAAAAGTGCACAGTCTTGTCCCTAAACTGCTCCCCCCAAAGCTCTAAGGCCACTATTAAGGGGAAGAGCTCCAAGAACGTCAGGTCCTTAACCAACGAAGAGGCACTCCATTCCGGAGGCCATGCCGACCAGCACCACTGGTCACCTAACACTACCCCGAAACCACAAGTCCCCGCGGCGTCAGAGCAGAGCTGCAACTCAGCTTCCAACAGAAGCTCGTGCCTCCAGAAAGACAACCCATTAAATCTATCCAAAAAATCCCGCCACACGCCGAGGTCAGCCCTGACCCCAGCGCAAAGGCGGGTACGATGATGGGGCAAACGGAGCCCCTTCATCGCATCATACAACCTCCTGGAAAAAGCCCTTCCAGGAACAACTACCCGACAGGCAAAATTAAGAATGCCTGCCAATTCCTGAAGCTGCCGTAGGGTCACCTTCCGGCAGCCCAGGACCTCATCAAGCTTCCGCTTAATCTTTACCAACTTCTCTAGGGGCAATCTAGAAGATTGCTCCTCTGAGTCCAATTCAATACCCAGAAAGGTAATCCTGGTGGCGGGGCCTTCGGTCTTCTCAGAGGCTAAAGGCACCCCCAGTTGAGCACAAAGGGCTTCGAAGCCCCGCATCAAAGCAAAACATTGCTCTGAATGCGCAGGCCCCGCCAACAGGAAATCATCTAGGTAGTGAACGACCGTACCCAGACCACTTTGCCTCCTGAGCGCCCACTCCAAGAAGGTGCTAAAACTCTCGAAAAGCGAGCACGAGACAGAGCACCCCATGGGCAAAGCTCTGTCCACGTAATAACCCCCCTCAAAATGGAAGCCCAACAGCTCAAAGTCGTCTGGGTGTATGGGGAGGAGCCGGAATGCCGACTTAATGTCGCATTTACCCATAAGGGCTCCCACCCCACACTTCCTAACCATAGTCACGGCTGCATCAAAGGATGCATACCGGACTGAACACAGCTCGTCAGGAATGAAGTCATTCACTGACTCCCCTTTTGGAAAAGACAAATGGTGAATCAACCTAAATTCACCACTCGCCTTTTTGGGGACCACACCTAAGGGAGACACCCGAAGATTCGGGAAGGGCGGCTCCGAGAAGGGCCCAAGGACCCTGCCTTCGGCAACCTCCTTCCCAATCTTCTCCCTAACAATGTCTTCATGACCAACAACCGACCTAAGGTTGTCAGACATGAAGGCCTTCCTAACACCCTGGTAAGGGATCCTAAATCCCTCTGAAAAACCTAGCAAGAGAGCGGCCGCTCTCGAGCGAGGGTGGTAGTCGCCCAACCAACCCTCAAGCACCCCTAAATTAATTGGGCTGGGCCCCTTTTCCCCCAGCAGGTGGGGGAGGCTTTGGGGGACCCGCGCCTTTCTTTTCAATCCCCTTCTTGGGGCGGGGGCACACGGCTGCGGAATGGTTTCCCCCACAACTTCCGCAGGCGTGACGAAACCTGCAAATGGGGCGAAAACACGCCCCCTTTGCAGCGAACTCGTGACATATTAAAGAGGCCCCCTTACTAACGGCGCCCGCCACGGCCTTGGCCGGCGCGGGCGTCGCAGGCTCCTCTTCCATAAAGTGACCGCTATCGGTCCTATCACAGCCCTCCTTCCCTGACATATGAGTGGCCTGGAACCACAGGTCCGGAACCACCATATCCCAAGGCAAGTAGGGGTCATGGGCAATACGCATACGGAAACCCTTGTCGTAATGCCTCCATATGGTGCCCCCATACTCAAAATGGGCCCTCGCTATCAGGTCGATGTACTTCAGCAAGGCAGCGGCCCTCCCCGGCTGCCTCTGAATGACCACCGACGCAAAGGTCAGAAAGGCATACAGCCACGAGCTGAAGCATTTTGTGACCTTTGTCTTTTTCACCTTCTCCCCAGGGACAACCTCCTTGTCCTGTTTAGGGACCTCCCTGTTCAAGATGGAGAACAAATCAACGTACTCCCCCCGCCAGATTGCCTCCTTAACTGACGGGTGCAGATGGTACCCTAAAGGTGTGGCGGGCAACCCGCAAGGGATGGCCCCAGGCTTGATGCTGGCGAACGGGTCCCACACCGTGGTGGCCCCCGAGCCCAGCACCCCAAGCCCCGGTGGATACATGAAGGGGACCGGTGGCATAATGGCCGGTGGAGGAGGAATCCAACCCCCTACCCCCACCCCAGGTGGGACAGGTGCCCCCAGCGCCCCCACTGGCGGAGCTGGCGGGGACCAGACCTGACCACAGGTGCCTGCAGCAGCCCCCGTGAAGCTGGTGCCACCCCCCAAAGCTGGCGGGATGAACCCGGGACCCTGGATGGGCAGGAGCGGAGATGTGCCTGCATGTGGTGCAACCTCACCTGCCCCGTAAGGGGTAGAAGCCATCCACGGTGGGCCCATCCTGGTTGGGCCCTGGAACGCTGACCATTGCCCAGGCTGGGCCATCTGTCCAGCATGGCCCGTCTGCCCGGTGCTGCCCGCCTGTCCGGTGCCCGCCATCTGTACTTCGTGGGCCACTTGCCCAGCTGGGGCCGACTCCTCTTCGGGGTCTGCGCCCCATGCTGCGGTGGCAGCCGAGGAAAGCCCCTCCGGGCCTGCCCCCGACCGCCACCTCTCCAACTCGTTGAGCCGCTCCAGGACCCTGGCCCAGGAGAGAGAAGGGGACACCTCGGGTTGAGGGACAGTGGGCATAAACCCTACCCCCCCCCCACCGGGATCCCCCCCGGGGGCCCCTCTGCCGCCGCCCGAGCCCGGGCAGACGGCCTGGCAGCCCTCCTAGGCCGCACCACAGGTTGGGCCGGGAGGGCCTTAGCTGGCCGCTTTTTAGGGGCCATACCACTAAAATCTATTTTTTACACAAGAAAGAATAGGGCGGGACCAAGCCCTCCCCCAACGGGCCCTGCACCACTGGAACAAGGCCTGCCCTAACAGCAGGCCTCAGTAGTGCAAAACCACCCAGGAAGCCAATCCCCCCTTTCAGTGGGCGACAAGGCCCAATACCAGGCCTTTATCCCAGGCCTACAATCCACCCAGCGACCCCCGCGGGCCCGCGAGGCCACCAGAAGGCAGAACCCCCCTCCCTCTACAAGGCAACAATGAGGCTCCAAACCGGAGCGGAGCCCAGCCGATGCTGGCTCCGCTGACGCTGAAAAGGCTTTTCGCCACCCCACAGGCCACTAAAATGGCGCCTCGCACGAGGTCGCCAAACAAAATGGCCGCCGGAGCAGAACGACCGAACGTCTGCTCAGAAGCTCGGTCCGGGTGAAAAGGAAGAGCCCCGGGCCTGCACGCCCTTATATAGGGCAAGCAGGCCCCGCCCGGACCAATCAGGGCCTGGCCAATCAGGCCCTGATCTCCCGAGCGAAGTCTCGCATCGCGAGACTTCGCCCGGGATCCAAAATGGCGGCCGCCATGAGGGACCGTGTCTCCCGGTCCCTCCAGCAAAGCCTGCCTGCCGGGTAAGTCCGGCGCTGCCCTTATTTTGATACATCAGCATATTCATTAAAGCTGGGTATTTCTTTTTCTTTTTGGAGAGCAGATTGCAGAATCTAGATATTGCACCACTGAATTTTGCCATGTCACTGAAAAACTACATCACCTGCATGATTTGGAAGGTCTTTTTTACCCATCCACCCACCAATACAGTATACCAATTTATGCCTGGTATATTTGTGTGTATGTTTGGTTTTTAATAAGGCTTTTTAGTTATTTTAAATATTAGATTTGTTATATGTTGTTTTATTACTGTTGTTAGCCACCCTGAGTCTACGGAGAGGGGCGGCATACAAATCAAATCAAATCAAATCAAATCAAATCAAATCAAATCAAATCAAACAAAACAAAACAAAACAAAACAATAAATAAATAAATAAAATGACTGCATTGTAGAGAACCCCACTAAGACTCTAGGATGTGTGTTGCTCCTTTAAGTTACTGTATCCCATTTTCACCCTTGAAGGGAACTCTTGCTTCATCCCACTTTTCTGATCCTGCCCTTGAAACCATGTTAACAATTTTGTCATTGCCCTTAGCTTCGAAAAACAAATGAGGGTGAAACTGAATTTTTTGTTTCCCACTTCCCTATTCTACTACACACATATCAGAGCCATGTTAGTTAAATTAACTAAAGCATATTTTTGGAATAAACACACTAGGAAGGCCTTGTAATATATGACTGTATTTAATTATTATGAATACAGATAATTTAATTATTATGAATACAGTTAAAAGAGTTCTTCCAGATGAATTCAACTTAAGTATTTTGGAACACTGCTGTTATGGGTTCTTCTGTTATAAATTTAATTCCTTCTTCCTTCCCTAACTTTTGGCACCCTAGAATTTCGTCCAGGATCAAGTCAGGGGTGACCGCTTCTGGATTGGACTCAGCGATCACAATGATGAAGGACAATGGAGATGGATTGATAGCACAGACTTCAGAACCAGCTACAAGTAAGACAAGCCTATGCAATGCACTTTTCATATCCTACCATACCTTTAGACAGGTGTCTTAACAAATTGCCTGAATTTTCCATTCTGAAAAAGCAGAAACACGGGTTTCATGCAGCTCCTTTCCTATTAAAAGTATACAACATCCTAAACCAGTATTTCTCAATGGTGACCACTTTAAGATGTATGGACTTCAACCCCCAGAATTCCCCACCCAGAATGCTAGACTGGAAATTCTGGGGGCTGAATTCCACAGATCTTAAAGGGGTTAAGGTTGCAAAACACTGCCCTAAATTAAGAGACATGAATTCTGCCACAAAACCTAAACTTCTATAATGTTTGGGAGAAAAGATGATTTTTGCCTATTTCTTTGTTTCTGCGCATGTGCAGAAGCAAAATCTCATGCAGAGGTGCACAGGGGCATGCATGCATGCGGCGGGGATGCACAAATGCACACGCATCACCATTTCCACTACCAGAATGGCGATTCCAGGCATACTGGAGGCAGCCCGCTCCTGATACTACCAGTAAGCGTTTAATAGGCAATGGAAAGCAGTTAGGAAAGACAAATACTGAATGATTGGCAGTTCTATGCATTCTAGAGACTTGGAAGTCCATGCCCATGCTTATAGATTTCCAATGTCTGAAAATAGCCAAAGCAACTCCAATGTTGAAAAGATAGTGAGATGAAAAAGCTGATCATCTAATAATGGCTTTAAATATCAAATGTTTCTCCTGGAAGATGGCCTCACTGGTGAAGGGGATTAGTTGACCCAGTTGATCACTAGAAGTAACCATAGCTGCTAGTTCTCCTCTATGTTTTCAGCTATTCCTTCTAACTTGAGTAAAGAACATAGTGAAGTTTCTCCTATTTGCCTTGTTCTCCTCTTTCAAGATGTTCAGTTTGGAGCTGAATAAAAATTCTAAAAAATCTGGAATTCACCTACTGATTCATCACTATTATCCTTGTTGCTCATTCATAGCACATATTTTTGTCAATCACCTTCCATTTCACTGCTACTCAACTAAGATAACAAGAAGTGTTAACAAGGAGAACATGGAGACACGGCTAGCTGGCAGTGGATTTCACTGAACCTTGGTCATTGACAAGAAGTCAGTAATGTCAACCATTAGGGATACACTTATTCACAAGTAAGAAGTAGAATGAAGAAAGTTATGAAGATAGCAATGTGGGAGACAGTGGCCACCCCAAATAATTTTAATGAGGCAATTTGCATTTAATCCCCAAGAAGCACTCAAGGGTGGGATTCCATCAAAACTTTAGAAGTTTTGGTAATAGCCTCCAGATGTTGCTAAATTATAATTCCTAATATACATCAATATTGATTATGATGGCTAGTACTGTTGGCATTTGTAAATCCAGAGGAACACTAATTCTGTGTCCTTTTATAGCTTCTAAGAGTCAGGTGAGGAAACAGTCTTCTCCATAGATGAGAAGGCAATGATATAACAATAACAATAACAACAGAGTTGGAGGGGACGTTGGAGGTCTTCTAGTCCAACCCCCTGCTTAGGCAGGAAACCCTACATTACTTCAAACAGATGGTTATCCAACATCTTCTTTAAAACTTCCAGTGTTGGAGCATTCATAACTTTTGGAGGCAAGCTGTTCCACTGATTAATTGTTCTAAATGTCAGGAAATTTCTCCTTAGTTCTAAGTTGCTTCTCTCCTTGTTCAGCTTCCACCCATTGCTTCTTGTTCTACCGTCAGCAGCTTTGGAGAATAGGTTGACTCCTTTGTCTTTGTGGCAACCCCCGAGATATTGGAGCACTGCTATCGTGTCTCCCCCTGGTCCCTTCTTTTCATAAGATGCAGGGCATGATGTGCAGAGATAGATATTGTGTTAATATTAAACCAGTCTCAATCGGGCAGATCCCCTGCTGAGTTTTGAACTCCTACATATGATTTCAGAAGTTTCATACCGGAAAACAGTGGAATATACAGTACATGCCTGACCCAAAGTCACCACTAGAAAAATACAGATCTTCTGTGTCAGGTTATACTTGGCAGGCAGATGATGATATGGGTGAAAAGGAAAGACCTCTCTTTCTGAATTTCTCTCAGATTAATTTGACTATCTTCTTTATTTAGGAATTGGTTAGAAGGTGAACCCAATGACAACAGCAATAATGAAGACTGCGGCGAGCTCTATACGGCTGGCAAATGGAATGATGTAGCCTGTAATGCAAAAAAATTTTATGTATGCAAAAAACCTTTACCTTCCTGAAAAATCATGGGCAAAAAAGAAATTGAAGAATGAAATCATTTACTTTGGAATCCTAATTATCCTGCTGAAATAGAGCTGTATATTTCACACACACACAAAGCCAACCCAATCAACTAGCAGAACATAACACAGCATAGCATATTGTACTTAGATATGTTGGAAGTAGCCACTTTGGTAATGGTGAAATGACGCTTCTGATCCCAGAGTTTTTTGAACACACAAAGCAACCAAAAGCTGCTTCATCCTTGACCTGTAACCATTTCTCTATCTACTGTATTTTTCAGAGCATAGGATGCACCTTTTTACCGCCCCCCCTCCCAAAAGAGGGTGCATCCTATACACTGAATGTAGCCCCACCCATCCATCCCCGCTCTTTGGTCTCTGCCTGCCAGCAATTTACCCCCTTGCAGCAAACAGCAGCAGAGCCTACTTAGCACAAGCTACTGATTATCTGCCTCCTGACACTCCGTTGATTGATTGAAGTTGCTGGCAAGCCCCTGTGCTAAACTGAAAGTGAAACTAAAGCTGCATGGAGGCAAATTGCTGGAGGGATCAAACGGTGCTGAAACTGGATGTTTGTTTTTTGCTGCAAGGAGGTAAGTCAATAACTATAAATGCCTCTAGAATGTTCAAATTATTAGACTTATTTTTTTAAAACTGCTTTATTTATTAACTTAACAAAATGAAGACGCTTTTTAAAATAAATACACAGAAATACACAGCAAATAGTGTATATCATCTGTGCTGTGCAGCCCTTAGAAGATGCTAACAATCTTCCCAGCTTGCAGGATTTTTTCATTGCTACTCCAAATAAGTTTTTTCCCAGCCCTAATTTTTTGCAGGTTTGTTTTCATTGCTACTCTCTATAAATAAGGTTATTTTAAGCTCTAACCACGGGATAAAAGAATGTGCTGAAGCTGACCAGACTAAGGATGCTAGTCAATTGAATACCTGCTAGGCAGATCTCCCCCCCTATTTTCCTCCCCCAAAACTAAGGTGTGTCTTATATTCCAGTTTGTCTTATACTCTGAAAAATACGGTATATTAGTTATAGTGATCTTGTTTAATTTAAAAATAATAATACTAAGATTGCAGCAGGCATCCTTGCCCATGGAACAAGAGGTCTTCATTGTATTCAAATCTTCATTTGAAATCAACACATCACATCACCTTAGAAACAGTTATCTCAATTGGCACTGAACAGATTGTCCGGTGTTGGGAACAGGCAAAGTCTGTCTGTTTCAATCTTTGCCATGTTCTTCCCTATCCTTTCCAGAGTACTTTGCAAAGTTGTACATAGGCCTCCTAATAAACCTCAATTTAGACACCTTTTCTTCATGTGTGTATTGGTGCTTTTCTCTAATAAAGCTAATGATGAAGTATGTTTTTCTTACATACGTGCCAGCTCAGATATACATTTATAAATTTTCCTTTAATGGCAAGTCAGATTCTAGATCTGAAAGCTATACATGCTTCACATTACATAAAAGGGCAGGGTGTGTGAAAAGGGTAAACACCGATCAAATGAATTTTCCTCTAATTCCCCCGAAGAAAACTAATAATGTTTAAAAAATGAAAATTTTGTTATGTTAATATAAACTATAATTCTATACTTGTTTGACAAATATAATAAAATAAATAAATAAAAATAAAAATGAAGACTAATTTTCTAACTTAGCTAAAGATATCCAGTATCACCAATAATTGGGACTGCTAAAGGAAGGAACTGGGGAAAATTACTGGGGAAAGCCTACTTAGCCTAATGCCCATTATTTCAGGTGCCTGTTTCCATGACAGAGGAAAATCATTCCTAACCATCTTCTCCATGGTCCCATTAAAAGTAGAATAGAATAGAATAGAATAGAATAGAATTTTTATTGGCCAAGTGTGATTGGACACACAAGGAATTTGTCTTGGTGCATATGCTCTCAGCGTACATAAAATAAAATATACATTTGTCAAGAATCATGTGGTACAACACTTAATGATTGTCATAGGGGTCAAATAAGCAATGAAGAAGCAATATTAATAAAAATCCTAGGATATAAGCAACAAGTTACAGTCATACAGTCAACATGGGAGGAAATGGGTGAAAGGAATGATGAGAAAAACTAGTAGAATAGAAGTGCAGATTTAGTAGAAAGTCTGACAGTGTTGAGGGAATTATTTGTTTAGTAGAGTGATGGCATTCGGAAAAAAACTGTTCTTGTGTCTAGTTGTCTTGGTGTGCAGTGCTCTGTAGCGACGTTTTGAGGGTAGGAGTTGAAACAATTTGTGTCCAGGATGTGAGGGGTCAGTAAATATTTTCCCCGCCCTCTTTTTGACTCGTGCAGTATACAGGTCCTCAATAGAATAGAATTTTTATTGGCCAAGTGTGATTGGACACACAAGGAATTTGTCTTGGTGCATATGCTCTCAACGTACATAAAATAAAATATACATTTGTCAAGAATCATGTGATACAACACTTAATGATTGTCATAGGGGTCAAATAAGCAATGAAGAAGCAATATTAATAAAAATCTTCGGATATAAGCAACAAGTTACAGTCATACAGTCAACATGGGAGGAAAAGGGTGATAGGAATGATGAGAAAAACTAGTAGAATAGAAGTGCAGATTTAGTAGAAAGTCTGACAGTTTTGAGGGAATTATTTGTTTAGTAGAGTGATGGCGTTCGGGAAAAAACTGTTCTTGTGTCTAGTTGTCTTGGTGTGCAGTACTCTGTAGCGACGTTTTGAGGGTAGGAGTTGAAACAATTTGTGTCCAGGATGCGAGGGGTCAGTAAATATTTTACCCGCCCTCTTTTTGACTCGTGCAGTATACAGGTCCTCAATGGAAGGCAGATTGGCAGCAATTGTTTTTTCTGCAATTCTGATTATCCTCTGAAGTCTGTGTCGGTCCTGTTGGGTTGCAGCACCAAACCAGACAGTTATAGAGGTGCAGATGACAGACTCAATGATTCCTCTGTAGAACTGAATCAGCAGCTCCTTGGGCAGTTTGAGCTTCCTGAGCTGGCGCAGAAAGAACATTCTTTGTTGTGCTTTTTTGATGATGTTTTTGATGTTAGGTGACCATTTTAGGTCTTGAGATATGATAGAACCTAGAAATTTGAAGGTCTCTACTGTTGATACTGTGTTGTCTAGTATTGTGAGAGGTGGAAGGGTGGAAGGGTTTCTCTTAAAGTCTACCACCATTTCTACAGTTTTGAGTGTGTTCAGTTCTAGATTGTTCTGGTCACACCACAAGGATAGTTGTTCAACTTCCCGTCTGTATGCAGATTCATCATTGTCTCGAATGAGTCCGATCACTGTTGTATCATCTGCAAACTTCAGTAGTTTAACAGATGGATCGTATGAGATGCAGTCATTAGTGTATAGAGAGAAGAGAAGTGGTGAGAGTACACAGCCTTGGGGGGCACCTGTGCTAATTGTACATATATCTGATGTGATTTTTCCTAGCTTCACCTGCTGCTTCCTGTCTGTTAGGAAGCTTGTGATCCACTTACAAGTGTGTTCAGGTACCGCTAGCTGATTTAGTTTGGTTAAGAGAATGTCCGGTACAATGGTATTGAATGCTGAACTGAAGTCCACAAAGAGGACCCTGGCGTAGGTCATTGGAGATTCAAGATGTTGAAGGATGTAGTGTAGAGCCATATTAACAGCATCATCTGTTGATCTATTTGCTCGGTATGCAAATTGCAGGGGGTCTAACAGTGGATCCGTGATGGCTCTCAAATGGAACATCACTAGCCTTTCAAAGGTTTTCATAACTACAGATGTTAGAGCAACTGGTCTGTAGTTATTCAGTTCCTTGATGGAGGGCTTCTTTGGCACTGGGATGATAGTCGAGCGTTTGAAGCAGGAAGGAACATAGCACAACTCCAGTGATTTGTTGAAGATTTGGGTGAAGATGGGGGCCAATTGGTCAGCACAGACTTTTAAGCAAGAAGGAGTTATCTTGTCTGGGCCTGGTGCTTTTCCAGGCTTCTGTCTGAGAAATGGAAGGCAGGTTGGCAGCAATTGTACAGTGGTACCTCTACCTAAGAACGCCTCTATTTACAAACTTTTCTAAATAAGAAGCGGGTGTTCCAAGATTTTTTTGCCTTTTCTCAAGAACCATTTTCCACTTACAAACCTGAGCCTCCAAAACTGTAACCAGAAAAGGCAGGGGGAAGCCTCTGTGGGGCCTCTCTAGGAATCTCCTGGGAGGAAACAGAGCTGGGAAAGATGGGAAAAAGCCTCTGTGGGGCCTCTCTAGGAATCTCCTGGGAGGAAACAGGGCCTCTACCCTCCCTATGGTTTCCCCTCTCGCATGTATTATTTGCTTTTACATTGATTCCTATGGGAAAAATTGCTTCTTCTTACAAACCTTTCTACTTAAGAACCTGGTCACGGAATGAATTAAGGTCGTAAGTAAAGGTACCACTGTACCTGAACACTGATTCTGTATCAGGTCTCCCCCAATTTTTCTTTTTTCCCCAGACTGAACGTGCACTTTCAGCTTGTCCTCATATGGCATGTCCTCAAGTGCTGATATTATCTTTGTTGCCTTTGTTCTGAACCTACTCGATCCCATCCATGTCTTTGTGAAAATGTGATGCCCAGAATCATATACAGTGTTCCAGGTGCAGTCTTACCAATACAGGGAATAAAGACTTCATATGCCTTTGATGCTGATAAATATGTTCCATTTTTTATTTAAAAAACCACATCAAATTATAGCATCAAAGTTCCCATTAACAATATCTCCAGAACTATCCTTCCAAACCAAAATTCATCCATTTCATCTGTAAATCCTCCATTCAGCAATGGAATAGCCATTCATCCATCCAAGTAGGGAGTTGCAGAATTTTCAACAGAGAAATGACTGATTGCATTCAGATGTTATTTCCTAAAGGCATCCCAAAACTGTAGTTGCTACATTCAGAAGAAAAAGTAACTAAAGGATGCCAGTGGAAACAAAGAAGAAGCTTACTGGAGCTAGTGCATTTAGTCCAAATGCCCTGCAAAAACCTGCGGAAACATCAGGTGGCATACGCTTTGTTGCTATCTAATTATTGCTATCTAATTATCTATTAAAATAACACTCTTCTGAGATCATCATCTAATTATCTTGAGAGTGGCACAAATTATTTTACAATTCTGCAATAGAAGCCGTGGTTCAAGAGTGCTGATTAGATGGCCCTCTATGATATTTCAGTGCAATTAATCTACCTCTGAAGTTCTTAACATTCTCTCTGTCCTCCTTCTTTGGCTTAATTTATGTGTAGTTTTAATCATGATTTGCTTTGCCTAATTGTTGCTTTATTTTATTTAATTTTTTTAAGTATAAGATTTTTTATTTTTCTCCACCATGAAATAAAACAATACATAGTTATAAACACAACAACAATGCTTAAAATCAATCACAAACAAACTTTTCTTTTCTCATTACTCGCTCAATGGAGGGCCTTATCTCTCCCCGTGTAAAATTTTCTATTAATTTTATACATTACAGTATTGGCAATTCTTAAAATTCTAAATTAGAATTTTTCCCTCACCGTCCTACTACGAAAGGTTACGAATTGTGGCTTTATTGATTGAATGGCTGCTATATTGCATTATATTTTTCAACAAGTTCACAATTTAAAATAATATGACTTTGCTGTGGCAAGCCATAGTATAACATGCACACACAGAGATCTATCTATCTATCTATCTATCTATCTATCTATCTATCTATCTATCTATCTATCTATCTATCTATCTATCTATCTATGCTATTTGTATAGCTGCCCACCTCATCAAAACCAACTTTACAAATGTATGTTGTATTTAGCTTGCCAGTGACCTACAATTTTATGTTGTATTTAACTTGTCAGTGAAATATAAAAAGCATTCAATCTACCTAGGAAATGTCATAATACAGGTATGTAAGCTACTTCAGTTGACTGCTAGCTGCAGTTCAGCAGTTCAAATCTCAATCGGCTCAAGGTTGTCTCAGCTTTCCATCCCTCCGAGGTGGGTAAAATGAGGAGCCAGATTGTTGGGATCAATACACTGACTCTGTAAACCACTTAGGGCTGTAAAGCACCATGAAGTGATATATAAGTCTAAGTGTTATTGCTATGCTACTACAAATGCCCTTGTTTAATGAACTAGGAAACATGGTCAAATTATTTCGCATCCTCCTCCTGACATGAATATATATGTTCAGGATAGTCAATATTTTTCAGTATTTTCCACATTCTATGACAGACAGCAAGACATTGCAATGGACATGCTCTATGTCAGTGTTTCCCAACCAGTGTGCTGCGGCACACTAGTGTGCCGCAAGACATGGTCAGGTGTGCCGCAAAGAAGGAAGCTCAGCTTCCGATCTCGCAACTTTTTGCTGAGGATGCAAAGAGCAAAAAGTTGTGAGACCGGAAACTGATCTTCCTTCTTCGTGCCTTCCAAGTTTTCCGGCAGCTGCAGCGCCCCGGCTGCAGCTTCCCTGGCGGTGGCAGCAGGTGAGCTTTGGGGCCTGGCGAGAGGGCACCAGCAGCGGGCGCGGGAGGGCACTAGCAGCAGCAGCAGCGGGCAGTAATCACGGGGTGGTGGCTGCGAGTGGTCGGCAACAGTGTACACCACGCTGCAGCTGCAGCATTGGGCAGTAGCCGTGGGGCGGCGGCAAGGCGGTCAGCTGTGAGGCAGAGCTTTGGAAAGGAGGCACCGACGGCGGCGGCTGGACATGTTGCTAGACACCGTACATGCTGGCACTGCAGGGCTGGCATTGGCCCGCTGGCTGGGACGGGACGGAGGCTCTAGTCCCACGCCCATGCCCAGCGCCAGCATGTACAGCGTCTAGCAACATGGCAAGAGAGAGAGAGAAAGAGAGACGGAGAGAGAGGGGGGAGAGAAAGAGAGAGAAAGCAAGAAAGAGAGAGAGAGAAAGAGAAAAAGAGAAAGAAAGATAGTAAGAGAGAGAGAGAAAAATTGAGAGAAAGACAGCAAGAGAGAGAGAAAGAGAAAAAGAAAGCAAGAGAGAGAGAGAAAGAAAGCAAGAGAGAGAGAGAAAGAGATAGAGAAAGAGAGAGAAGCAAGAGAAGCAAGAGAGAGAGAAAGAGAGAGAAAGACAGCAAGAGAGAGAGAGAGAGCAAGACAGAATGAGAGAAAGTGAGACAGAAAGAAAGCAAGAGAGAGAGAGAGAAAGAAAGAGAAATGGTTCAAGAGTATACACACACACACACACACACAAGAGGGGAAGGAGACAGGAATGGGAAAAGAGAGGAGAGTGTCTTAGAATGTTATTTTGTGTCATTTTGGTTGGTAGTGTGCCCCAGGATTTTGTAAATGTAAAAACTGTGCCGCGGCTCAAAAAAGGTTGAAAATCACTTCTCTATGTTGCCACAGAACTAGCAAAATGTTTATGTCAACCCTAAAGCCATCTTGGAAGGTCTTCTGGGTTGCCTCAGTGATGCTGAATAGATCTGTGGGGAAGGGAGGGGGAGTAGAGATAGCTGGGGAAATATGTAGTCCAAATAATGTTCTTTCTTCTGGGCATAATAAAAAATAATAATAAAATAAAATTAAATTAAATTAAATTAAAAAAATAAAATAAAATAAAATAAAATAAAAAAATAAAAAATAAAATAAAATAAAATAAAATAAAATAAAATAAAATAATAAAAATAATAAAATAAAATAAAATAAAATAAAATAAAATAAAATAAAATAAAATAAAATAAAATAAAATAAAATAAAATAAAATAAATAAAATAAAATAAAATAAAATAAAATAAAATAAAATAAAATAAAATAAAATAAAATAAAATAAAATAAAATAAAATAAAATAAAATAAAATAAAATAAAATAAATAAATAAAATAATAAAATAAAATAAAATAAAATAAATAAAATAAAATAAAATAAAATAAAATAAAATAAAATAAAATAAAATAAAATAAAATAAAATAAAATAAAATAAAATAAAATAAAATAAAATAAAATAAAATAAAATAAAATAAAATAAAATAAAATAAAATAAAATAAAATAAAATAAAATAAAATAAAATAAAATAAAATAAAATAAAATAAAATAAAATAAAATAAAATAAAATAAAATAAAATAAAATAAAATAAAATAAAATAAAATAAAATAAAATAAAATAAAATAAAATAAAATAAAATAAAATAAAATAAAATAAAATAAAATAAAATAAAATAAAATAAAATAAAATAAAATAAAATAAAATAAAATAAAATAAAATAATTCTCCCGCCATAGTCTCCTCCTAGTGTGGCATCCTTTTTACTCTACAAGTCCTAACCAAAAGCCCTATCAGTTGTGGAGCTGGCCGGAAAACTCACACCTTGCCATAGAATCTCCTTCTGGCACATCCTGTTTAATCCCCTTCCCCAACCAGAAGCTCCTCTCAAAATTGTGGTGCCGACTGATGATAGGGAGCCACAGCAAAGGGATGAAAGAGCCACATATGGAGGTTGCTAACCCCAATTGAGAATCACCATAGACAATATCAGAAAATATTACATGTAAATTTTTGTAATACCAAAAAAAATGCCTGGGTAAGCATGAGGCTTCCACCAGTTGAAATAAATATAAATCAAGCTGTTTTTCCAAGGAAGCATGGAAGATTATGTCAAAAGTGCTTAGGTTTTACAAAATTTGTTGGTGTTTAGATCTGTACAGATGCACCACGCAGTGACAAGAAAGGATGTGAAACCCCATCTTTTCCACATAGGGTTTAGCAAGAAATTTGGCGCATTCTCTGGTACTAGCAGAGAAAAATCTTAACCTACTCCTCATTCTTATTTTGGGGGGCTGCTTAAATATTTCCTTCTTCTTCTCTGAAATCAAGGGCACAATGCTGAGACTCGGCACAAATGAAGCCCATCAATCAACTTCCCTTCCTCCAGGATCTTTGAAAGTATTTCAAGATACAAAGAGTAATAACGTGGCCCCACGTGTCTCAGAAACCACATAATTGTGTTTGGTGCACTGATTTCAGGGAGATGTCTGAATCCCAAACTAGATTTCAGAGATATCCAAATTGAAGCAGTTCCCCCAAAGCAGGCTAAATCGGAGGCTAATCAGCCTCAAAGCTTTATTTGTGATTCAGAGGGTCATGGAATTGAAGAGAGTGACTGCAAAAGCTAAATCTCTCTCTCACACACATACACATACCCTTCCCAGCTTGTACCAGAAAAAAACACTTGTATGGGAAAAGAAATGACAGAGAAGGAATTGTGACAGGCTGCTTATACAGGTAGTCCTCAAGTTACACCCAGATATATTTCATGGCTCTTTGAAGTTACAATGACACTGAAAAAAGTAAATTAGGATTGGTCTTTGCACTCGGTCCCGGCATCATCCCCACTGCCACATGATCAAAATTCGTGTGCTTGGCAACTGGTGTATGTTATAAAGGTTGTAGCATCCGGGGGTCATTTGGTTGCTATTTGTGACCTTCCCAGCTGGCTTCCAAAAAGCAGGGTCACTTAATGACCCAACAATTTCCCTAGAACTGGAGTGATATTTCAGAACGTAAATGATATAATCATTTATAACTGGGAAAAAATGCAGGTATTTTTTAATCAAAACCTCACCTGTCCTAAATAAAATGGCATTATGTTTTGACTCACCCTCGTAATACTTCAGTGTTTCCTAGCAAAGTACTCCAAGGACTCATATACAGTACTATGGTTATATGTAGTCCTCAACTTACGATCACAATGGGGGGGCAGGATTTCCGTGGCTAAGGAAAACAGTTGTTAAGTGAGATGCATCTGATTTTTATAATCTTTTTGCAACAGTTATTATTAATATTATTATTATTATTATTATTATTATTATTATTATTATTATTATTATTATACACTTGGCCAACCTGGCGCTGGAGAGGCAGGAGGGGGAGGGGCAGCTATCTCTGGGGTGACAGAGGGTCAGGATATTTCAGTGCTGCTGGGGAAAGGCAGATATGGCGGGAGCCACGGAGCTAGCCATTCCAGGGGAAGGAGGGATCGTTGCTTAATAACGATCCCTTGTTCCGGCTCTGTGAGCTCAACCCAGAATACTGGTGATGAGTGTAAGTCTGGCCCTGGGCTGAGGTTGCTGCTACTCAATGCCAGGTCGGTGGTAAATAAAGCTCTCCTCATCCGGGACCTGATCCTGGATGAGGAGGCCGACCTGGCATGTGTAACTGAAACCTGGCTGGGCCCAGAGGGAGGAGTTCCTCTCTCTGAAATTTGCCCAGCCGGGTTTCAGATATGGCATCAACCTCAACCCTGGGGAAGGGGGGGAGGAGTGGCTATTATAGCCAGGGAGAGCCTTTGCCTGCGTAGACTCGTTGCTCCGGAGATTGCGGGTTGCGAGTCCCTCCTGGTGAAGTTGGACTTAGGGGTTCAGGTGGGCTTGTTTCTCACGTACCTGCCTCCCAGCTGCGTGGCACAAGCCCTGCCTGTGCTGCTCGAGGAGGTAGCCGGGCTGGCGGTGGGGTTCCCTAGACTTATTGTCTTGGGGGACCTCAACCTGCCGTCACTCGACGAATCCTCTGGACTGGCACAGGAGTTCATGGCCACCATGGCAGCCATGGACCTGACCCAAGTAGTTCAGGGTCCGACTCATGAGGGGGGGCACTCACCCGACATGGTATTCCTCTCTGAGCAACTGAGTAATGGTCTGAGAATAAGGGGCTTAGAAGTGTTGCCTTTGTCATGGTCAGACCATTTTCTACTGCGGCTCGACTTCCTGGCTCCAATCCTCCCCCGCAGGGAGGCGAAACCAATTAAGATGTTCCGCCCCAGACGCCTGATGGATCCAGATGGTTTTCAGAAGGCGCTTGGGGTTCTTCCAGATACACTCGTCCACAGTTTGGCAGAGTCTCTGGCTGAGGCCTGGAACAAGGCTGCAGCGGAGGCCCTTGACCGAATTGCGCCACTGCGACCTCTCCGTGGCGCTAGACCCCGTAGAGCTCCATGGTTCAACGAGGAGCTCCGGGAGTTGAAGCACCAGAAGAGACGTCTAGAGAAGCGATGGAGGAAGAGTAAGTCCGAATCCGATTGAACACTTGTAAGAGCACATGTTAAGACTTACAAAGTGGCGCTCAAGGCGGCAAGATGCGCGTATCATGCCGCCTTGATTGCATCAGCAGAATCCCGCCCGGCCGCTCTGTTTAGGGTAACCCGCTCCCTTCTTAATCAGGGGGGAGTTGGGGAGCCCTTACAGAGTAGTGCCGAGGACTTTAACATGTTTTTCGCTGATAAAATCGCTCGGATCCGGGCGGACCTCGACTCCAATTGTAAAACAGAGTCGACTGACAACGAGTCAGTCGAGGTGACTGGGGCTAAACGTCTTTGTCCATCTGTCTGGGAGGAGTTTGACTTGGTGACACCTGATGAAGTGGACAAGGCCATTGGAGCTGTGAGTTCCGCCACCTGTTCACTGGATCCGTGTCCCTCTTGGTTGGTTTCGGCCAGTCGAGGGGTGACACGGAGCTGGGCCCAGGAGATTGTCAACGCCTCCTTGGGGAGGGGGTCCTTTCTGGCCCTTTATAAAGAGGCACTTGTGCGCCCCCTCCTCAAGAAGCCTTCCCTGGACCCAGCCGTGCTTAATAACTACCGTCCAGTCTCCAACCTTCCCTTTATGGGGAAGGTTGTTGAGAAGGTGGTGGCACTCCAACTCCAGCGGTCCTTGGAAAAAGCCGATTATCTAGGTCCTCAGCTGTCTGGATTCAGGCCCGGCTACAGCACGGAAACTGCTTTGGTCGCGCTGATGGATGATCTCTGGCGGGCCCGGGACAGGGGCTTGTCCTCTGTCCTGGTGCTTCTTGACCTCTCAGCGGCTTTCGATACCATCGACCATGGTATCCTTCTGCGCCGGATGGAGGGGTTGGGAGTGAGGGGCACTGTCCTTCAGTGGTTCTCCTCCTACCTCTCCGGTCGGTCACAGTCGGTGTTAGTGGGGGGTCAGAGGTCGACCTCTAGATTTCTCCCTTGTGGGGTGCCTCAGAGGTCGGTCCTCTCCCCCCTGCTATTTAACATCTACATGAAACCGCTGGGTGAGATCATCCAAGGGCATGGGGTGAGGTATCATCAATATGCCGATGATACCCAGTTATACATCTCCACCCCATGTCCAGTCAGCGAAGCAGTGGAAGTGATGTGCCGGTGCCTGGAGGCTGTTGGGGCCTGGATGGGTGTCAACAAACTCAAACTCAATCCAGACAAGACGGAGTGGCTGTGGGTCTTGCCTCCCAAGGACAATTCCATCTGTCCGTCCATTACCCTGGGGGGAGAAACATTGACCCCCTCAGAGAGGGTTCGCAACTTGGGCGTCCTCCTCGATCCACAGCTCACATTAGAGAAACATCTTTCAGCTGTGGCGAGGGGGGCGTTCGCCCAGGTTCGCCTGGTGCATCAGTTGCGACCCTATTTGGACCGGGAGTCACTGCTCACAGTCACTCATGCCCTCATCACCTCGTGGTTCGACTACTGTAACGCTCTCTACATGGGGCTACCTTTGAAAAGTGTTCGGAAACTTCAGATCGTGCAGATGCAGCTGCGAGAGCAATCATGGGCTTTCCTAAATATGCCCATGTCACACCAACACTCCGCAGTCTGCATTGGTTGGGTTGCCGATCAGTTTCCGGTCACAATTCAAAGTGTTTCTTATGACCTTTAAAGCCCTTCATGGCATCGGACCAGAATATCTCCGAGACCGCCTTCTGCCGCACGAATCCCAGCGGCCAGTTAGGTCCCACAGAGTGGGTCTTCTCCGGGTCCCGTCAACAAAACAATGCCACTTGGCGGGACCCAGGAGAAGAGCCTTCTCCATGGCGGCCCCGGCCCTCTGGAACCAACTCCCCCCAGAGATTAGAACTGCCCCTACCCTCCTTGCCTTTCGTAAGCTACTCAAAACCCACCTCTGCCGCCAGGCATGGGAGAATTAAGACTTCTTCTCCCCCTAGGCTGATACAACTGTATGTATGGTATGTTTGTACGTATGCTGGTTTTATACATTAAGGGGTTTTAAGTTAGTTTTTAGTATTGGATTTTTACTGTATATTATTCATGTATATTGTTCATGACTGTTGTTAGCCGCCCCGAGTTTTCGGAGAGGGGCGGCATATAAATCCAATAAATTGAATTGAATTGAATTGAATTATTATTATTATATCAACCATATTATTATTATGGCAATAATAAATATTCCAAAAAGTTCAGGCAAAGTTTGCTTTCAGAGGTCAAGAGGAGAAAAGTTAGGATGTCCAAATGTCTCTGTTGCTTTTTGCTCAATCAGTCTCTGTCCAACAAGACGAGAAGAAGAGAGAAGAAACCAAGAAGAGAAGAGAAAAGCTTCACTCTTCTGAAAGAACACGGGCCTCTCTTTCTCCATCTCAAGATGGAGAATTGGGGGGGAATTGGAGGGGAGGGGTAAGCAATCTGGAGTGAACTGTTTCCTCCAAAGTCGGAACTTGACATTTACCCACAAAGAGGAAATGAGAATGATGCTGGAAACACAGGAGGGCAAACTCAGTCAACTGTAGCTGATCGTCACTGGAAGCTTTCAAGAAGAGACTGGACTGCCATCGGGGGGGACAGGGAGGGTTGTACTAGATCAGGGGTACCAACCTTTTGGATCACTAAATTCATGATTTTAAATCCCACGGATCACTAATATGATCTGCTTAATGACTGGCTGGGTAAGTGTGACTAGGTGGGCATGTGATTGGGTAGACATGGCCAACTTAATGTCACTCATGTCATGGGGAACTTCCACAGCCCCTACTCACCCCTCCACGCCAAGCCATTCCCCTCCAAGTCACGCCTGCCCAAGCTCTTTAGGGCCCCAACAGGAAGCAGTTGTTGGATCAAAGCAGCCACTACGCTCAATTCAAATTGGTTCTGACAGAGATGGAAGCTCAGGAGAAGCACCTCTTTGAGGACAAGCATAGACTTTCCAAGCAGAGGGAAGACTGAGGGAGTGCAAGGCCAGGTACGGGTGCCTGGAGGCTCAGTGGGCTGAGATGATCAGCCAGTTCCAAGCCATGATGCCGTCCCAATAGAACAAGGCTCTCCGACTCTTTGCCACAAGCAGCACTTCAACCTTCACCCAAAGCTCCATACCAGTTGGAATTTCTGTCCCCTCCCCCAACCCACACAAAAAGACCGTGAAGGGGGAGACTCGCTTCAGCAACAAGTGTTCATTGCACATATCTGGCCTAGGGTTTTGATTTAGTGCAATATAAAAAATGCAAATAATTTTTCTGTGGACCGTCACTTAGTTATCAATTACTTATCACTTATTATAAATGTTACAGATAGAAGAGCAGCCAAAACTGGGCCTGTAGTTGAAGATGGGCAAAAATCCCTTTTGCTGTGGATTCCACACCCTGTTTAAGGAGGCGACATAAGTCCATAAGAAGTTCTCAAAGTTACAGACAAACTTCTTACTGAGGAAGACAACAGCATCCAGTGATACTACAAAGACCTTTGTTACTGGCTTGCCAACTTGATTTGGGAATTACAGTGATACCTTGTCTTACAAACTTAATTGGTTCCAGGATGAGATTCTTAATGTGAAAAGTTTGTAAGATGAAACAATGTTTCCCATAGCAATCAATGGAAAAGTGATTAATGTGTGCAAGCCCAAAATTCACCCCTTTTGCCTCGAAACCCCACCTGTGGACCTCTGTGTTTTTGCGATGCTGCGATTTCATTGAGGTTCCCCTCGCTGAGAAACCCCATCTTCGGACTTTTGTTGCTAGCGAAGCGCCCATTTTTACACCTGCTGGGATTCCCCTGCAGTATCACAAAAACACAGAAGTCCGGAGGTGGGGTTTCCCATGGAGGGGAGCCTCAGGGGAATCCCAGCAGTGCAAAAATGGGTGCTTCACTGGCAATGGAAGTCCAGAGGCGGGGCATCCCAGCGGTGGCGGCGGGTTTGTAAGGTGAAAATAGTTTGTAAAAAGAGGCAAAAAAATCTTAAACCACATGTTTGTATCTTGAAAAGTTTGTAAGACGAGGCGTTTGTAAGATGAGGTATCACTGTATTTACATTTTGCCCCATCCTGACCCTAACAAGTCTCCAGACATTTGTTCAAGATGTCTGTGGCATCAATCAGGAATGGCAATATCAGCCTGTGTATCAGCATATTAGTAATATTTAATTTCAAACTGATGGTAGTGTTGTCCAATGGCTTCAAGTAGAGATTAAATAGCACAGCAGAGAGCCCCAAGGCCTGCAGCAAACCCTCCTGCATGAGATTGATTACTCCTTTATGATTAATGATGGGAATTGCCCATTTCAGAAAGGGCAGAATTACCATAAAAGAGACAGTCACCCTTGTAGACAAGCCAAAAAAATCCTCTGACTGATGGTATCAGATATCCGATTAGGTCCCACAGAGTTGGCCTTCCCCAGGTGCCGTCAACCAGATAATGTCGTTTGGCAGGGCTTAGGGGAAGAGCCTTCTCTGTGGGGGACCCGGCCCTCTGGAATCAGCTCCCCCCAGAGATTTGTACTGCCCCCACCCTCCTCGCCTTCCGCAAAAGTCTTAAGACTCACCTATGTTGCCAGGCCTGGGGCAATTAGATCTTGCTCTCCTGACCAATAAATGTGATGCATGGTGAGATTGGATTTATTTATTTTTATTTATTTATTTATTTATTTAGTCCAATACATAATACACATTGAAGAGAATAGATATGTAATAATATAAATAAAGAAAAGGATAGAAGAAAATATATAAAAGTATAGGTGAACATATTTGAAAGGAAGAAAAGATAAATGAGATAAGGAGAGACAATTGAACAGGGGACGGAAGGCACACTGGTGCACTTAAGCGTGCTCCTTACTGACCTCTAAGGAACCTGGAGAGGTCAATCATGGATAGTCTAAGGGAAAAATGTTGGGGGTTAGGGGTTGACACTACTGAGCCAGGTAATGCGTTCCACGCTTCGACAACTCGGTTGCTGAAGTCATATTTTTTACAGTCAAGTTTGGAGCGGTTAATATTAAGTTTGAATCTGTTGCATGCTCTTGTGTTGTTGCGATTGAAGCTGAAGTAGTCATTGACAGGTAGAATGTTGCAGCATATGATCTTGTGGGCAATACTTAGATCGTGTTTTAGGCAACGTAGTTCATCTGATTGAGTAATATATTGGAGTTTTAACTGTAGATTTGTTTTGTACACTTTGTTTCTGTATTTATTCTGTGAGCCGCCCCGGGTTTTCGGAGAAGGGCTGCATACAAATCTAATAAAATATTATAAACAACAATAATAATATCACTGAAAGAGGGAATGAATTTACTGGAGTCCCCTGCAGAACATGAATTGAAACCCACTTAAGACTAGAAGATTCAGGCCCAAGAAGACATCCAGGAACAATGGAAGAGCTGATGCTGATTCTTCCTAGAGAGATATATGGTACTCTGGCAGGAACCCCAACTTTTCTCACACAATGGCATTTCCAGTCAGCTCCCTTTGGGGCAGTGTCCCTTGCAACTACAGAAGTCTAAGGAATCAACAGAGCTTAGCTACCTCCTCACAACTGAGAAAGATATTAAACACCAGAGAGAAAATTCCCATGGGACTAAAGTCCTCTCAATTCCCAACAATGACTTGACAAATACCCCAGACTTCTACTTGGTTAGGTTCTTAAGTCAGTCCTAAGGCATTTCCTGAATCTGGATGCAGGTCCAAATGCTTGCCATCAACATGTTGTAAATGGGCACCTGTTGTGGTTAGCTCTGGCCCAGCTCCTGCCCCAAGGACTGTGGATGTGGGGGAGACATCCACATGCTGCAGGCCTGTTTTGCCCCTGGTGGAATCTGCTGATGAAGGCTCCTCTGACCAAGAAGACACGAGTGACAGGGAGGAGGAGAGTGTGGCAGACAGCTCAGACGGAGATCAATTATCTAGCTCCTCCTTGGATTCAGAACAAGAGTTAATGATACAGCCACGCATGTGGAAAGCGATGCATAGGCAACAACAACTGAGAGATTATTATCAAAGAAAATGAGTCCACCTGTGGTTGGGTGGGGCTGTGGTAATTAGTGAGGCTGCTATAAATAGCAGCCTGTGGGTTTGGCCATTGTGGAGGATTATCTGATTGTTGTGTTTCGTGACTGCTTTACTGACTTTGACCATTTGTGTGCTGATTTTTCCCCACTTTGAAACTAAACCAGAGCAAAGTGTGTTTCACTTTGTGAAAGAAGAAGGACGGTGAATTGCCTCACAGCTGCAAGCTAAGTATCACAGAACTGATAAGGGACTTGTACAAATGACCAGTTTGTTTGGAGACGAGTGCTCTTTGCTATACCAAAAGAGGGCTTAGTTTAAGTGAATTTTCATTATAAAGAACATTGTTTTGAATTTTCAAACGTGTGTGTGTCTGAAATTTGTACCTGTGAATTTTTGGGATGATTCTACCAGAGAGCCCGACAGAACAGGCACCATACAATTTCATACAGATTGGCATTTTCCACAGCATCTGGAAGCCAAGACATCTACCAGTAGCAATATGCTCACACGACTCTCCCAATTTAAAACAGGAAACCTGCATTAAATTACTGGTCTTCCTTTCTATAATGACTTAGCCAGCACGATCATTTATATTGCAACATTCCCAGCAAAAAAAGAGATATTTCTACCCAGAAATGTAGCAACAACATAAAAATGTGTTGTCTTTTTTTGAAAGTTGCCTTTGGGATCACTGTTGTGTCACCATTAAAAGGTAAACATTCCCCCCCCCCTGCTTTGGCTTAAAACAGAAAGGTTGCTTCTTCAAACTAAAAGAAGTATTTGTGTCCACCACATAGATTGTAACAATAAAGTAGGAACAATAAATGTTGCCCTGTTGAATCAAGAAAGTAATTCTTAATTAGTCAACATCATTCTTTACCACTAACAGAGAATCACCTAGCCAAACATGATTGGGATTTTGACTGTTTTTTAACCACATAATCAGCAGTAGGTTGCTACCAGTATGGCGAGTTCTACGAATTGGTAGCGGTGGCAGGAGGCTCCATCAGCATGCAAACCAGTAGCGATAGCATTTAGAACCCATCACTGCACATAATCTATGAGGAGTGCCTATAAGGTTAATTTAAGGGGAAAATAGTACGCAGAAACACAAGCAAAATGCTGATGAAGCATCACGAGACTGAGTAAAATAATAACTCTACATAGTTTTTTTCAAGAAATATGTTTCCACCCTTACTTTGTATGTATTTGCTGACTCCTAAAAAGGGAAGAATATTCAACCCAGTCTTACTACAACTCAGCTTTCATTTCCTTTTTACTCTAGCCCAGTGATTTTCAACCTTTTTTTGAGCCACGGCACATTTTTTTACATTTACAAAATCCTGGGGCACACCACCAACCAAAATGACACAAAATGACACTCTAACACAGTATACATATATTATAGTTCAAATATCTATATACACCATCAGGATAGACATAACCAGCTGAGGCTGAGGCTTCATCTAGTGGTGGCAGCATTTACCTCCAGTCCTGACCAGGATTAGAAATTGGGACCATGGGGAGGAGTAGCAGCTTCAACTCCTCGCCGCGGCCACACAATGACAAGTGCACCG
Source organism: Erythrolamprus reginae (assembly GCF_031021105.1). Taxonomy (NCBI): domain Eukaryota; kingdom Metazoa; phylum Chordata; class Lepidosauria; order Squamata; family Dipsadidae; genus Erythrolamprus; species Erythrolamprus reginae. The sequence continues at coordinate 197,531,113 of NC_091951.1, forward strand.
CAGCCCGAGCGGGGACCTTCCTGGGTGTGGATGAGAGGCGGCCTGCTATTGGTTCATTGCTAGTGGTCGGGATGAATCCTAGAACGTGATTGGTCAGTGAGAGTTCCCTGTGCCTCGACTTTTCCTGTCGCTGATAGCTGGAGGGATTGTGAGGGGAATGTTTATGTTCAGATGGCGGCGGGCTGGACAAATGACCTCCGCGGGGCGTATCCAGCATGCGGGCCGTAGTTTGGGGACCCATGTTACAGCACGGAAACCGCTTTGGTCGCGTTGATGGATGATCTCTGGCGGGCCCGGGACAGGGGTTTATCCTCCGTCCTGGTGCTCCTTGACCTCTCAGCGGCTTTCGATACCATCGACCATGGTATCCTTCTGCGCCGGCTGGAGGGGTTGGGAGTGGGAGGCACTGTTCTTCAGTGGTTCTCCTCCTACCTCTCTGGCCGGTTGCAGTCGGTGTTAGTGGGGGGACAGAGGTCGACTCCTAGGTCTCTCCCTTGTGGGGTGCCTCAGGGGTCGGTCCTCTCCCCCCTGCTATTTAACATCTACATGAAACCGCTGGGTGAGATCATCCAAGGACATGGGGTGAGGTATCATCAATATGCCGATGATACCCAGCTTTACATCTCCACCCCATGCCCAGTCAACGAAGCGGTGGAAGTGATGTGCCGGTGCCTGGAGGCTGTTGGGGCCTGGATGGGTGTCAACAGACTCAAACTCAACCCGGATAAGACGGAGTGGCTGTGGGTTTTGCCTCCCAAGGACAACTCCATCTGTCCGTCCATTACCCTGGGGGGGGGGGAATTATTGACCCCCTCAGAGAGGGTCCGCAACTTGGGCGTCCTCCTCGATCCACAGCTCACATTAGAACAACATCTCGCAGCTGTGGCGAGGGGGACGTTTGCCCAGGTTCGCCTGGTGCACCAGTTGCGGCCCTATCTGGACCGGGACTCACTGCTCACAGTCACTCATGCCCTCATCACCTCGAGGTTCGACTACTGTAATGCTCTCTACATGGGGCTACCTTTGAAAAGTGTTCGGAAACTCCAGATCGTGCAGAATGCAGCTGCGAGAGCAGTCATGGGCTTACCCAGGTATGCCCATGTTTCACCATCACTCCGCAGTCTGCACTGGCTGCCGATCAGTTTCCGGTCACAATTCAAAGTGTTGGTTATGACCTTTAAAGCCCTTCATGGCACTGGACCAGAATATCTCCGAGACCGCCTCCTGCCGCACGAATCCCAGCGACCAATTAGGTCCCACAGAGTGGGCCTTCTCCGGGTCCCGTCAACTAAGCAATGTCGGTTGGCGGGCCCCAGGGGAAGAGCCTTCTCTGTGGTGGCACCGGCCCTCTGGAACCAACTCCCCCCGGAGATTAGAACTGCCCCTACTCTTCCTGCCTTCCGTAAACTTCTTAAAACCCACCTTTGCCGTCAGGCATGGGGGAATTGAAACATCCCCCCCCCTGGGCACGTTGAATTTATATATGGTATGCTTGTGTGTGAGTCTGTTAGTTTGTGGGGGTTTTTAAATCTTTAAAATTTTAAATTGTTGATTACTTATGATTTGTCTTTTTACATGTTGTGAGCCGCCCCGAGTCTTCGGAGAGGGGCGGCATACAAATCCAAGTAATAAATAAATAAAATAATAAATAAATGTTTAATTTCCCCACGGCACACCTAACCATGTCTCATGGCACACTAGTGTGCCGCGGCGCACTGGTTGAAAAACATTGCTCTAGCCTATAACAAGAGGAATGTATTTTTAAAAAATTGTATTTTGTCTTTCTGATAAATTTTAACTGATTTTGATCTCTAGTTCAGTTGGTTATAATCAGGATTGAGAACAAACAATCAAAGAACAAAAATGCTTTTTCAAGAGACAACTGGACTTCTGTTTTTTCTTCGAAGATGTTTCACTTCTCATCCAAGGTCCAGTTGCCTCTTGAAAAAAAATCACCTTTAGGACAACCATGACCTGGATGACTGAGAATCTCTATAAACCAAGGAACAAGTTTCTTTGAACCCAAGTTAAACAGTGTAGGAAGACAGGCAAGTTAGTCTGTAGCTGCCAAAAATCAGGGGTCATCCGGTAATCCCTTTTTAGATAACACCTATTATTAAAAAACACAAACATTCATGAACTACGGATCATTTAGCCACTTTCTGGCTAAACTGATGTGGAGTTTTAAAGAAAGAGAAAGAAAAAGAATACAGATTGATTATGTATATACAAGGTATATGCAAGACAAATTTCCAGTACCAATTAACAATAATGTATTTAAAATCTATGGTATTTCCTGAGACCCTCTGAGGTTGCCTTTAACCTTTTATGTATTTATGTATACTTGTGTATTGGCAGTTCTGTGTTAACAAAAACTTCAGAAGAGAAGGATTTAGGGGTAGTGTTTTCTGACAATCTCAAAATGGGTGAACAGTGCAGTCAGGCGGTAGGGAAAGCAGGTAGAATGCTTGGCTGCATAGCTAGAGGTATAACAAGCAGGAAGAGGGAGATTGTGATCCCACTGTATAGAGCTCTGGTTAGACCACATTTGGAATACAGTGATCCCCCGCTCGTTGCGAGGGTTCCGTTCCAGGACCCCCCGCAACGAGCTGGTTTTCGCGAAGTAGCGCTGCGGAAGTAAAAACACCATCTGCGCATGTGCAGATGGTGTTTTTAACTTCCGCAGCGCTAGCGAGGAGCCGAAGATTGGGGGCGGCGCGGCTGTTTTAAAATGTCGCCGCCGGCATGGGGGGCTTCCTAGCAGCCCCCCAAACACGGGTTGGGGGTCCGGGGGGTGCTGGCAAGCCCCCCATGCCGGCGGCGACGTTTTAAAACAGCCGCACCGCTCCCAATCTTCGGCTCCTCGCTAGCGGGCTTTCGAGATGAGTCCTGAAGCGAATTCGCTTCAGGACTCAGCTCGAAAGCGGCGAGAGCTAGCGCCCAGCCCCGTGACATTCGCTTTCCTGCCGCCGGCAGCCGAGTGATCCTGGGCTCCTTCGCAACCTCGGAGAGCTTCCTGGGCATGAAAGCTCACGAAAACCAGGAAGCTCTCTGAGGTTGCGAAGGAGCCCACGATCACTCGGCTGCAGGCGGGAGGAAGGCGAATCCCACGGGGCTGGGCTCGGTTATCCCCTCGGCTCCCCTCCTACCAGCCCCGCCGCGGAAGGCTCCATTCTGTTCCCTGAATGGAGACCGCCGGCCGCTCAATCGGGCCGGCAGGGAACAGAATGGAGCCTTCCGCGGCGGGGCTGGTAGGAGGGGAGCCGAGGGGATAACCGAGCCCAGCCCCGTGGGATTTGCCTTCCTCCCGCTTGCAGCCGAGTGATCGTGGGCTCCTTCGCAACCTCAGAGAGCTTCCTGGTTTTCGTGAGCTTTCATGCCCAGGAAGCTCTCCGAGGTTGCGAAGGAGCCCAGGATCACTCGGCTGCCGGCGGCAGGAAAACGAATGTCACGGGGCTGGGCTCGTCTCCCCCCCCCCTTAGCAACCCCGCCGCAGAACGCTCCATTCTGTTCCCTGCCAGCCCGATTGAGCGGCCGGCGGTCTCCATTCAGGGAACAGAATGGAGCCTTCCGCGGCGGGGCTGGTAGGAGGGGAGCCGAGGGGATAAACGAGCCCAGCCCCGTGGGATTCGCCTTCCTCCTGCTTGCAGCCGAGTGATCGTGGGCTCCTTCGCAACCTCAGAGAGCTTCCTGGTTTTTGTGAGCTTTCATGCCCAGGAAGCTCTCCGAGGTTGCGAAGGAGCCCAGGATCACTCGGCTGCAAGCGGGAGGAAGGCGAATCCCACGGGGCTGGGCTCGGTTATCCCCTCGGCTCCCCTCCTACCAGCCCCGCCGCGGAAGGCTCCATTCTGTTCCCTGCCGGCCCGATTGAGCGGCCGGCGGTCTCCATTCAGGGAACAGAATGGAGCCTTCCGCGGCGGGGCTGGTAGGAGGGGAGCCGAGGGGATAACCGAGCCCAGCCCCGTGGGATTCGCCTTCCTCCCGCTTGCAGCCGAGTGATCGTGGGCTCCTTCGCAACCTCAGAGAGCTTCCTGGTTTTTGTGAGCTTTCATGCCCAGGAAGCTCTCCGAGGTTGCGAAGGAGCCCAGGATCACTCGGCTGCAAGCGGGAGGAAGGCGAATCCCACGGGGCTGGGCTCGGTTATTCCCTCGGCTCCCCTCCTACCAGCCCCGCCACGGAAGGCTCCATTCTGTTCCCTGAATGGAGACCGCCGGCCGCTCAATCGGGCCGGCAGGGAACAGAATGGAGCGTTCTGTGGCGGGGTTGCTAAGGGGGGGGAGACGAGCCCAGCCCCGTGACATTCGTTTTCCTGCCGCCGGCAGCCGAGTGATCCTGGGCTCCTTCGCAACCTCGGAGAGCTTCCTGGGCATGAAAGCTCACAAAAACCAGGAAGCTCTCTGAGGTTGCGAAGGAGCCCACGATCACTCGGCTGCAAGCGGGAGGAAGGCGAATCCCACGGGGCTGGGCTCGGTTATCCCCTCGGCTCCCCTCCTACCAGCCCCGCCACGGAAGGCTCCATTCTGTTCCCTGAATCACTTTGAATCCAGCAGCTTCTGCTGGATACGGGCGGTGGGTGGGACGAGCGGTGAGGAAGCCAGGGGCTGTGGCAGCTCGCCCCCCCATCGCCCGTATCCAACAGAAGCGGCGGGATTCAAAGTGCTGGGGTGGGGGGGGTGTCCCGACAGCCCCCCACCCCAGCACTTTGAATCCAGCAGCTTCTGCTGGATACGGGCGGTGGGTGGGACGAGCGGTGCGGAAGCCAGGGGTGTGGCAGCTCGCCCCCCCATCGCCAGTATCCAGCAGAAGCGGCGGGATTCAAAGGGATTCAAGGCTAACTTCTGCGCTTGGCTTGAGGACTCAGCTGGGAAGCGGCACGGGTGTTTTAAAAGGTCTCCGCCGGCATGGGGGGCTTCCTACCCCCCCCGAACCCCCAACCCGGGTTTGGGGGGGTGCTAAGAAGCCCCCCATGCCGGCGGAGACCTTTTAAAACACCCGTGCCGCTTCCCAACTGAGTCCCGAAGCCAAACGAACCCGGGTGGCCGGGCGAGCAGCGAGCAAATGGCGGGTGGCCGGGCGAAGGGCGGGCGAACGGAGGGCGAGCAGGTGCTGGGGGGGGGGCTTCTCGCCCTCCCGCCAGCAAGAGGGGAAAGACCCAGGGAAGCCGCCCAGCAGCTGATCTGCCCGGCGGGGAACACCATCTACGCAAACACCATCTACGCATGTGTGGCCATAGGAAAAAAGGGCGCACATGCGCAGATGGTGTTTTTACTTCCGGGTTGAAAAATCGCGATGTAGCCCATTCGCAATGGTCGGGGACGCAATAACCGGGGGATCACTGTACTGTGTTCAGTTCTGGAGGCCTCATCTACAAAAAGATATTGATAAAATTGAACGGGTCCAAAGACAGGCTACAAAAATGGTGGAAGGTCTTAAGCATAAAACGTATCAGGAAAGACTTAATGAACTCAATCTGTATAGTCTGGAGGACAGAAGGGAAAGGGGGGCATGGTTGAAACATTTAAATATGTTAAAGGGTTAAATAAGGTTCAGGAGGGAAGTGTTTTTAATAGGAAAGTGAACACAAGAACAAGGGGGCACAATCTGAGGTCAGTTGGGAGAAAGATCAGAAGCAACATGAGAAAATATTATTTTACTGAAAGAGAGTAGTAGATGCTTGGAACAAACTTCCAGCAGACATGGTTAGTAAATCCACAGTAACTGAATTTAAACATGCCTGGGATAAACATATATCCATCCTAAGATAAATACAAGAAATAGTATAAGGGTAGACTAGATGGACCATGAGGTCTTTTTCTGCTGTCAATCTTCTATGTTTCTATGAATTCAGCAATCTCTTACTTAGTGGTGAAGTTAAAAGTCCAATTTTTCCAAAACAGTCAATTTGAGGTTTGTTATAGAGTAGACTATAGAATATCCTGGAAAGTTGAAAGTTGAAATATTTTGATAGTATTTCATCTTTATTTTGAGTCCAGATATCAAATTTGTCTCCCTTGTTTTCGTGGCGTGGCCTGCATTTTAGAATACAAGAGGGCATTGCTGGTAGATAGTAACATATATCACATTTGAGGAAGAAAATGTCAAGGGGACCTGTAATATGAGTAAATGAAGTACCAAAACAGATTCCTGGATTTGTTGTTAGGTCTAGTTCTGATGTTTCTTCTTGCTGATTCCGGTTGGATGGTTGTCTGCATATAGGTATGAGTCTGCCACCCAGTGTCTGAAACTGTATAGTGTCATTGTCCAGTATAGGTTATGGTTTGTTAATAATACAATGAGTTATTGTATTGTACTGTTATTCTATTTTGGGGGGGGGGGTGTATTTTTATAAATCTCCTCTACACTGTATCCATTTATTGATTGATCTTAGGTAAAGTTCAGTTACCTAACTGCCCGTTTTAATTTTACAGTCAAATTTTAACAGTTTTAATTTTACAATCAAGCGGTTCAGGTACAGTATAGGTGGTACTTTGCTCAATAGTAGTAACTGTGAGAGGTTCAGTGGACAACCATTTAAATATGAGCCAGCAGTGTGCAGCAGCTGCCAAAAAAGTCAACCCAGTTCTAGGCTGAATAAACAGAGGGATAGAATCAAGATCACATGAAGTGTTAATACCACTTTGTAATGCGTTGGTAAGGCCACATTTGGAATACTGCATTCAGTTTCCAAAAAGGGAATACACAATACAAAAAGGATGCTGAGATTCTAGAAAAAGTGCAGAGAAGAGCAACAAAGATGATTAGGGGATTGGAGGCTAAAACATATGAAAAACGGTTGCAGGAACTGGGCATGGCTAGTTTAATGAAAATGATTAGGGTAACAGGATAGCAGTGTTCCAATATCTCAGGAATTGCCCCAAAGAAGGAGTCAAACTATTCTCCAAAGGGTAGGGCACCTGAGGATAGGACAAGAAGCAATGGCTGATTAAGGAGAGAAGCAACCTAGAACTAAGGAGAAATTTCTCGACAGAACAATTAATCAGTGGAACTACTGTACTTACCTTCAGAAGTTATGAATGCTCCAACACTGGAAGTTTTTAAGAAGATGTTGGATAACCATTTGTCTGAAGTAGTGTAGGGTTTCCTGCCTAAGCAGGGAGTTGGACTAGAAGACCTCCAAGGCCCTTCCAATTCTGTTATTCTATTCTATTCTATTCTATTCTATTCTAAGAATAGTGTGGGTTGCTACCAGTTCAGACCGATTTGCGTGAGCTGGAAATGGAAATTTGGTCCCATTTGCTGAACCGATAGTGATGGTTGGCTTGCCATGCCCCCAAACCGGTTCCCCGGTCTCCATTGTTTGAAAGTGTCCGGCAACGAACCCTCTGTGTATGTGCAAAGGCATTTGTGCATGCACAGATGGTCAGTACCTGGATGTAACATGTGCATTTCTGACACTACGTATGCACTTCTGAACTGGTCAGAAAGGTAAGGGACCCACCACTGGTCAAGAGGATATCGCAAGCATGGACAGAGACAGCTGCAAAGAGGGGAAGGTGATGCAAGTAACTATAGCAATACTAATACAAGTCAACTTCTTTTTAATTTCTATAGGCATCACATGGAAACAGTACATATGAAAGAGATGGAGCCTGCATTATGATAGGATAATGCTTTCCTCATTTTGACTCAGGTGTTTAATCCTGTTGATGTCACCAGTAAAATAGATTAGATTAGATTTATTGGATTTATATGCCGCCCCTCTCCGCAAACTCGGGGCGGCTCACAACAATAATAAAAAACAGTACATAATAAAAATCCAATGCCCACCAATCTAATTACAATTTAAAATTAGTAATTTCATAAAACAATCCCAATATATATATATATATAAAAACAGGCAGACGGTCAATCAATAAATCAAAATATTCCGCCATTGGGGATCAACTACATTTGCAATATCAGCAAAATGGTGTATATTTATGAGATGTTAGAAATCTATCCTTTATTGGATCCATGGATATTTCTACAAATAATTTTTATTAAAGGAACATTTTGCAAATATTTTTTAAAAAATACAGAATTAAAGATGAAACAGAAAAAGTAAAAAAAAATAGAGGGGTAAAAGAAAAGTGAATAATAAAAACACAAAGGAAAAACATATCTGAAGAAATAACTCCCTTTTTTCAGCAGCTACAAATATATATATATATTTATATATGTATTATCCCATATTACATGTCCTAGTCCTTTTCTTCGTATAAATTATCCTTTTTAATTAATAAATCAGGAATTCATTTTAATTCACATTCAGCAAATAAATCTTTCTGCTCTATTTCCCTGTCTGGGAAAGCCAAGAGAACTCATTAAAACCATAAAAAAGTGAATATTAGAATATTTTGGACATGTGATGCGACACCCCGAAAAATATGCCATACTTCACTTAATCCTCCAAGGAAAGATTGAAGGCAAATGAGGTCTAGACAGAAGAAGAACATCATGGCTACAAATCTAAGGGACTGGTTTGGACAAAACTCAACAGCACTTTTTCATGCAACTATTGATGAAAATAGGATCACCCTATTCACGCACTGACAACACGTCATGAAATGAAAATAACCTCTCTACATAATTCACAAAAGACATTGATTGAGGCAACCTGTAGACATACAACAAACATTACAAATAAAATCCCAAAATATTGACTGCATAGATAAAAATACGCTTGTTAGACAAGCACTACCTATACCTGTTAAATCTAATCATCACCCCACCACGGACAAATAAAAACAAAGGGAAACTTACACCAACTACACATTTAAATCTCCGAGACCGCCTCCTGCCGCACGAATCCCAGCGACCGAGTGGGCCTTCTCCGGGTCCCGTCAACTAAACAATGTCGGTTGGCGGGCCCCAGGGGAAGAGCCTTCTCTGTGGCGGCACCGGCCCTCTGGAACCAACTCCCCCCGGAGATTAGAACTGCCCCTACTCTTCCTGCCTTCCGTAAACTCCTTAAAACCCACCTTTGCCGTCAGGCATGGGGGAACTGAAACATCTTCCCCTGGGCATGTTTAATTTATGTATGGTATGCTTGTGTGTATGTCTGTTAGTATATGGGGTCTTTTTTAAATCTTTAATATCTTTAATATTTTAAATTGTCAGATTATTTATGATTTGTTTCCACGTGTTATGAGCCGCCCCGAGTCTTCGGAGAGGGGCGGCATACAAATCTAAGTAATAAATAAATAAATAAATAAATAAATAAATGAATGAATGAATGAATGAATGAATGAATGAATGAATGAATGAATGAATGAATGAATAAATAAATAAATAAATAAATAAATAAATAAAAGTTGGCACATCTTTTCTTTTGCCCCCCCCCCTTTCTAAAACCTCTTTTCTTTTTTCCCCAATTCCGTCTTTCCACTATCTTTTTATTCCCCCTCCTTTCCTCTCTTCTATTTCTGTCTTAGTATAATATATATGTCTTAGTATAATATATATATTCTGCAGACCTCACCTACAAAAAGATATTGACAAAATTGAACGGGTCCAAAGACGGACTACAAGAATAGTGGAAGGTCTTAAGCATAAAACGTATCAGGAAAGACTTAATGAACTCAATCTGTATAGTCTGGAGGACAGAAGGAAAAGGGGGGACATGATAGAAACATTTACATATGTTAAAGGGTTAAATAAGGTCCAGGAGGGAAGTGTTTTTAATAGGGAAGTGAACATAAGAACAAGGGGGCACAGTCTGAGGCTAGTTGGGGGAAAGATCAAAAGCAACATGAGAAAATATTATTTTACTGAAAGAGTAGTAGATCCTTGGAACAAACTTCCAGCAGACATGGTTGATAAATCCACGGTAACTGAATTTAAACATGCCTGGGATAAACATATATCCATCCTAAGATAAAATACAGAAAATAGTATAAGGGTAGACTAGATGGATCATTAGGTCTTTTTCTGCCGTCAGTCTTCTATGTTTCTATATATGATTGTTATACCATGCATTATATTTATTTATGTTCCATTTTTAATGTATATACTCAATAAAGATTATTTTTTTAAAAATAGGATCGCCAACATGATTGCCAACATCCGATGACAGACATGGCAGAAGAAGAAGAAGAAATAAATCTATAAAGGGTAAATCCATGAAGATTTCTAAACGGACAAAACACCTGCTACTCTGAGATACATGATTCTTTTTCAAGGATTGATCCATTTTGGATTTCTAAAAATATTAATTGGCTCAGTGAAGGAAGTAAATATTTTGCCTAATTTTTTCAGATTATAATAAATAATGTTCTGTCAGGCTCTCTGGTAGAATCCTCCCCAAAATTCACAGGTACAAATTTCAGACACACACACGTTTGAAAATGCAAAACAATGTTCTTTATAATGAAAATTCACTTAAACCAAGCCCTCTTTTGGTATAGCAAAGAGCACTCGTCTCCAAACAAACTGGCAATTTGTACAAGTCCCTTATCAGTTCTGTGATACTTTGATTGCAGCTGTGAGGCAATTCACAGTCCTTCTTCTTTCACAAAGTGAAACACACTTTGCTCTGGTTTAGTTTCAAAGCGGGGGGAAACCAGCATACAAAAAGTCAAAGTCAGTAAAGCAGTCACGAAACACAATGATCAGATAATCCTCCACAATGGCCAAACCCACAGGCTGCTATTTATAGCAGCCTCACTAATTACCACAGCCCCACCCAACCACAGGTGGCCTCATTTTCTTTGATAATAATCTTTCAGTTGTTGTTGCCTGTGCATCGCTATCCGCATGCGTGGCTGTATCATTAACTCTTGTTCTGAATCCAAGGAGGAGCTAGATAATTGATCTCCTGAGCTGTCTGTCACACTCTCCTCCCTGTCACTCATGTCTTCTTGGTCAGAGGAGCCTTCGTCAGCAGATTCCACCGGGGGGGGGGGCAAAACAGGCCTGCAGCATGTGGATGTCTCCTCCACATCCACAGTCCTTGGGGCAGGGCCAGAGCTAACCACAACAAATAATAATGATTTTTTTAAAGGGATGGGGAAATTTAGACAGTATTTAAATGAAAGCAAAATCACAAGATTGTGGATAAAACTAAAATTGAGTTCAAATAGTGTTTTGAAGTGAGCTTAAAATAAGATGCTGAAGGCCATAATAGTAAATCTTGCATTGGAGATCAATCATGTTTGCATTCTCAGCATAATAATATTTATTTTTAAAGTTTCTGACAAACAGTGGCAGAAGTGCAACTATTTGTGGGAATTATACTGAAAATTGAATCAGTAATTATTTCTTGATATTTATATTAAGAGCACAACAATAAGCTTCCACTTCATTAGACACAGAGAAGGTCTTTGATACAAATTAAGATTTCTGAAGTAATCAAAGAAAAAAAAGACTCTTTGTTCAAATTTATCTTTTAGATTAAAAAAAACAATATTTTTCTAGTCCTTCTGCTTGGATAATATTAACAGGATTATTTTTCTTATAATCAGTATGAGATGACTCAAGGATGCTTCCTTCATTCTTTAATTGTTCTTGAAGTTTAGTAAAACAATCTAAGCATATTTAGGCTGTGCTTCAAGCATAAAAGGAAAATGTGTATGATATTTGAGTTCTTCCTGATTATTATTTGTCTCAGATTTCAGAAATGGTAGTATACACTCTAAGTGTGTATGTTCAATATAATGCTAATTACAGAAGAGGTGGAGAAACTTGAACATATTATATCAAATAACTGAGGATAATTAGTCAAGGAAAATATTTATTTATTTATTTTTATTTATTTATTCATTTGTCCAATACACAAATACATAGGAAGAAAAATAGACATGTAGTAATATATATAAGGGTAAAAGTGAACTTAGAGGAGAGGATATATGAAAGAAAGAGAATATATATGATAAGTGAGAGAAAGGAAAGACAATTGGACAGGGGATGAAAGGCACACCAGTGCACTTATGTACGCCCCTTACTGGCCTCCTAGGAACCTGGAGAGGTCAATAGTGGAGAGTCTAAGGGAGAAATGTTGGGGGTTAGGGGTTGACACAATTGAGTCCGGTAATGAGTTCCACGCTTCGATAACTCGATTGTTACAGTCAAGTTTGGAGCGGTTCGTATTAAGTTTGAATCTGTTACATGCTCTTGTGTTGTTGCAGTTGAAGCTGAAGTAGTCATTGACCGGTAGGACGTTGCAGCATATGATCTTGTGGGCAATACTCAAATCGTGTTTTAGGCGCCGTAGTTCTAGGCATTCTAGGCCCAGGATTGTTAGTCTATTTTTGTAGGATATTCTGTTTCGAGTGGAGGAGTGAAGGGCTCTTCTGGTGAAATATCTTTGGACATTTTCAAGGGTGTTGATGTCTGAGATGTGGTATGGGTTCCAGACAGATGAGCAGTAGTCTAGGATGGGTCTGGCAAAAGTTTTGTAGGCTCTTGTGAGTAGTGTGAGATTGCCTGAGCAGAAGCTGCGTAGGATCAGGTTAACAATATACTGTTTAGTTGATATTAATATTTGAAATTACATTACTTAAACAAAAGGGGATAGTACAGTGTTTTCCCAAAAATAAGACATGTCCCCAAAATAAGGCCAATTAGCCCTTTCAGCTCATAAGCGGAAATAATCCCTCCCCCGAAAATAACCACCCCTACTAAAGCGCATGTGCAGTCGGTGGCAAACCCGAAGTCCATTCAGGGAAGTTTCCCTGCAGCCTCTGGAGGACATAATGGCATTCCCAAGGCCAACAATCAGCTGTCTAATGCACGCTGCAGCTGACCTATGGCAACACCTCGTGTGACCTCCCATATGGCTCCGCATGCCACCTGTGACATATATATAATAGGTTCTCCATCATGGGAGTAGGTTATTTGTTTCTAAGTGGGGTGGTGGTGGTGGTAATGGATTGGTTTATGATTGATTCCATTACCTTGCAGGTTACACAACATAATGAGATTGGTCTGTAATTTTCAATGTTACTTGGATCTCCTTTTTTGAAGATAGGGATGACTGTGATTAGTGACCCTAAGTTGAGTAAGGAGCTAGTCCTGAAGGATTTTTCAAAAATTATGGTTAGAGGTTCAGTTATGGCTGTGGAGAGCTTTTTAAAGAAGTTTACACATAGTCCATCAGGTCCAATAGATAGAGATGGTTTTAAGTTGCGTAATGCCTTTTCAACATTATCTTCTGTAAAATCGATTTGTGTTAGATCATTGTAATTAGGTATTTGTGCTATGACTAGGAAATATTGGGCATGAGCCATTGCTGTTTACAAAGACTGAGCAGAAGAATGTGTTAAAGAGGTTGCCTTTAATGGCTTCATCATTATAGTCTTTACCATTTGATCCTTTAAGGGGTGGGAAGGATCTTGAGTCTTTGAGTTGGTTGTTTACAAAATTATAGAAGGCGTGGGTGGATTTTGTGCACATAAGGTTTTATTCTTGATTGATGTGATAATTGGTGCATTCAGTCTTTATTTGGTGGCATAGAATGCGGCTTTTAAAGTTAGCAACGTAGCCAGATTTGTTTTTTCACCAAAGAGATCTCTCTCTTTTTGGATTGGAGTGTCTTTATTTTTATGGGTAATTTGTTTTTCTTGCTTTTGATGATTATTAGTGGTGTATAGTTTAATTGGTTTTTTTTATAGCAATTGTTTTTTTTCTGAAGTTATCTATTGAAGTCTGTCTCTGTCTTGTTTGATTGCAGAAGCAAACCAGACACTTATAGAGATGACAGACTCTGTAGAACTGAATCAGCAACTCTTTGGACAGTTTGAGCTTTCTGAAATTGGCACAAAAAGAACATTCTTTGTTATGCTTTTTTGATGATTTTTTGACTTTAGATGATCATTTTAAGTCTTGAGATATGATAGAACCTAGAAACTTGAAGGTCTCTATGGTTGATACTGTGTTGTCTTGTATTGTAAGTGGTGGTAGTATAAGAGAGGTTCTCCTAAAATCTATCACCATTTCTACATTTTTGAGTGTGTTTAGTTCAAAATTATTCTGGTTGCAACACAAGGCTAGTTGTTCAACCGCCTATCTGTATGCTAATTACAAATGCATTGTATTACAAATGCACTGCAAACAGTAAAATAATAAACAAGGGTCTTAAATTTAAATTTTCAATTCAAGTGAAATTAAGCAAGGTGAGGAGAGAGGGGGCAAAGTCCACCAAGGTGAGATGTTATCTACTATACACCATTAGCCAAAAGCCAAAGTCCCATTGGGTCATCTGGCTAATTGGCACAGCCATGTCTTCAAAGGCCTTCAGAAGGCTGAAAGAGTGGGAGCAGATTTCTCCTCCTGGGAAGGGGGCATGATGCTCCAGGGACACGAATGGTCCTTCAAATTAAGTCAATAATCAACCTTTTAAAAATCTCCATTGATGAAATGAACAAACCTGTAAGCATGGTTTTTCAATGTACAATATCCCTGTTCTCTGTTCCAAATTCCTTGTACATTATTCAAATTTAGTTTGGCAAACTTTTTATGTGGTTGATATTATTGGGTTGTTAGTTAAGTATTTGTAAAAGCCCGAGAGCATCTTGATTTGTGTTTATTACCAATGGAAACACCAGGGGTGGTAGATGTATGCATATCTGGTGGTGCCATTAAATTACTTGATTTAATTTAACTGTATAAGCAAGGCTGAGAACTGTTTAAACCTTTTGTTTCTTCTATATTATCTCATTGTTATAATGAAAGTTAATAAAAATTGCTATCCAAAAATAAAATGCATAAATAGAACAAAACTTTATTTATTTGTCAAGCATGTATAAGATGACAGATATGAGTATAAACATGATTATGAATACAGGAAATGGATAGAAATAAATGGGGGACAGTAGGACAGGGACTGTAGGCACATTGGTGCACTTATGCACGCCCCTTACAGACCACTTAGGAATAGGATGAGGTCAACAGTAGACAGTCTAAGGTTAAATTTAGTCAGTCAGGGTTTGGGAATGAAACCACAGCATCGGGTAGTGCATTGGGGTATTACCCACTCTATTGCTGAAGTTGTATTTTCTGCAATCGAATTTGGTGCAGTTTACATTAAGTTTATATTTATTGTGTGCTCATGTATCATTGTGGTTGAAGATGAAATAGTCATTAACAGGTAGGACATTGTAGCAGATAATTTTGTATACTACGCTCAGGTCAGATTGAAGGCATCATAGTTCTAAACTGTCTAAGCCCAAAATGTCAAGTCTGGTGGTATTCTGTTTTGAGCAGAGGAGTGGAGGACCACTTCTTGTGAAATATCTCTGGACTCGCTCAATTGTATTAATGTCTGATATACAGTGCGGGTTCTAGACAGATGAGCTGTATTCGAGAATTAGTCTAGCAAAGGTTTTATATGCCCTAGTTTGCAATACAATATTACCGGAGAAGAAGCTCCACACAAGAAGCTACCTGATGTTTTTGAGCAGGGCTATAAATAAGCAGTTTTTGAAACCCTGAAACATCATTGTCAATTAGCGCACAAAACTGTAAGCTAAATGGATTGATGATCTGACCTGTTCTAAAGTCACTTTGAAATAGACTACAGCACTTTACTGTTTATCAGTTCCTGCAATATTAATGTTAATATATTTTTTATTCCAGCAGAGGGCAGCAAAAGCTCATTCAGTGTCCAGAAGTTCAAGCCAAAAAAATGTTTCTTCAGCATCCTTTCTGAACAGAGTACTCACCTTTCAAACTTAATCCCCTTTCCTTTTTCCTGGGAAGATACTTTTCATGAAAGCTATGCCACTGTCTCTCTCCCTCTCCCTCTCCCTCTCCCTGTCCATATCCCTCCTGGAAACTCCTGAAGTTTTCTTGACAAGTTTTTAGACGTAGTTTTCCCTTGCCTCGTTCCTAGGACTGAGGGAGAATGACTGGAGCAAGATCACCCTGTGTGCTTAAGGTAGGACTAAAACTCACTATTTCCCAATATTAACATTTATTTTGTGAGATTAATAACTAGTTAATAGCTGGAAAGCATATCACCCACTTGGGCTGATACTAAGAAATTAAGCCACACTCAAAATTTCAAAGGATCTCTGGAACACCTAGCCCAGGGGTAGGCAAAGTTGGCTCTTCTATGACACGTGGACTTCAACTCCCAGAATTCCTGAGCTAGCATCATTGACTCAGGAACTATGGGAGTTGAAGTCCACAAGTCATAGAAAAGCCAACTTTACCTATCCCTGACCTAGCCAACACTAAGCTGACAATGCCCTGTACCCCACAGACCTCATCTCCCTTAGAGTTACTTGTCATAATGGTAAAACAAGGTGCTTAATTTTCATTGTGGGGGATTACTTATAGGACTTTTATCTCTGTGGAGAGCTCAGAGAAAAATATAAGAAAATCCTTCATTCTGGGTTTCTTTAAATTGGCAGGGATTTATGTTATAATCCAGTGATAGCGAACCTGTGGCACCCGTGCCATAGGTTCACCATCACTGGGTTATAGCATCAGCTATATGGCACCATATCTGCCGGCACATGAGCTGTTGCCCTAGCTCAGCTCTAGCACACATGTGCTCACCGGCCAGCTGATTTTTGGCTCACACTGAGGCTCTAAGAGGGCATTTTTGGCTTCAGGGATGGGGGAGGGCGTTTTTGCCCTCCTCAGGCTACAAGGAAGCCTCTGGAACCTGGGGAGGGTGAAAAACCATCTTGGAGAATGTTTTTGGCTTCCAGGGGGGATGGGAGTGGGCGTGTTTAGTCTCCACCAGCTCCAGGGAAGCTTTTGGAGCTTGGGGAGGGCAAAACATGAGCCTACTAGGCCCACCAGAAGTTGGGAATGGGCTGTTTCTGGCCTCCAGAGGGCCTCGAGGGGAGCAGGGTGTTCTGTCTGGGTGCCCCCAGACTTCAACACCAACTGGAAAAAGCAGCCAGACACGCTGTGGTAAAAGCAAAAGCACTTTATAGTTTGAAAAATAAACACAGAGAAAAACCTGTTCTTCCTGTTCTTCCCAACAGGCAGGCTATGATGGCCAGACAATACAGCAGACTTCTTGCTGGCACACCCACCACTGTAGAGAATAAGACCCACACCCTTTCCCCCCAAGGTTTCAGTATTCAAAGTCACAAACCAGAATTCCAAGATGCCAAAGATCACAGCCAGGTCCCAGGACTCCCAAAGATAATACTCCACAAGCCAGGAAGGGTGGGTCTGCCTTTTCAGCCTTTCCAGAGAGCACCACACCCAAACCCAGCTGTTGCCTCTTTAGTGCTGAAAGTACCTGGCTAATTGTCCCCTTCGTTGTGTTGCTCTTCTCTGCCGGAGATCGATTATTGCTTGTGCATTTTCATCTAAGGAATCCAGGCTGCTTGCTGGGGAGAGCTCCCTCTCAGGGGACTCTGGCTGTCCTCCCTCTCCCTCAGCCTGAGATTCCTCCTCCCCGTCTGCCTGAACCTCCTGTTCCTCATCCTCCCCCTCTGAGCAGGAAGCCGGCAGAGGATCAGCCGTTCCCTGAGGGGCCTCAGATGGAATCACAACACAAGGTAGGCAATTTTCGCCCTCCCCAGGCATTGAATTGTGGGTATGGACACTCGCGCAGGCATGATAGTGTGTGCGCACACACTTTCGGCACCTGAGGGAAAAAAGGTTCGCCATCACTTGTATAACCGGACATCTTTATAGCTTTCTTCTCTCTTCTGCATTAGTGGTATCCTATCTCCCTCGACATATTTTAGCAGTAGTTTAATACACTACACAAAGAGGTGTACCAGACTCCAACACGTGATCCTTTTTTAGAGCATAAGTGACAATCTTACTCTTTCAGATTCTGGGTTGAATCTTCCTCTCCAAGTTCTCCCACCTTTTGAGTCAGCAGTCTTGAGGTCCTTCAGGCAAATACTTTGAGGGGAAGCTGATTCCGATCCCTCTGGCTATTTTTGCAGTGTGTTTTACAGCAGCTCTTTCATATATGAAGAACATGTAGTGGCATGAACTTAATGGACGTAACAAAGGGATGTCCAGATAGGTGAGAAAAGTATAAGAGAGCTTTCCAACCAAATGAAAAGAAAAGAAAGACGCAGCAGAGCTACGGACCAGTAACTACTCCGGAGTTATGAGAAGGAAGGGAAAACACTGTTGCTTAGCTACAGAGAGGGCATTCAAATACTTAGCATTCCATTTCCATCCATGCATATGACAATAATCCCACCCTTAGCTCTTGTAACCCTTGCATATTTATAGGAATTTTGAGTGAGATGACTCAAGCCAGATTATAGGGACACTGAGTTTCTGGAACAAACAACATTCATTTATTCTCTTTCTTACTCCGCCCTATAGTCCACCCTAAATTACAGAGGGTCAATTAAGGCAAGCACAGCAGAGGGCAGCATCAGCTATCTCAAAAAAAAAAGCTAAGCGGGGTGGATCTGATTAGGAGAGGTGGCCACCAGGGAATCCTGGGATTCTTTCTTTGCTGCTGGCAAGCAATCCTTGGTGGGGAAGGGAACAAAGCCAGTGAAATCCACCAATCACCTTGCTTGCAAAATAAGGCCGGCCCCCTTTTTATTATCATGGCAGACTAGGGCTCAGCAATCTGGGCTGCAAACTGTACGTTCATTTTACTACCGGGTCAAGGGTCAGTAGGAGGAACTTGAAAGGAGTTGTCTATCTTTAACACAATAAAGTTTGTAGCTGAAGAAACAGATTCAAGGAAACAACTGGATGGACTGGAAGAGCTTTTTCTCATGATGGAGTGGAAGAACTACCTACCAGTTCCTGAGTGGACACAAAATAATACTGGCCTAACACTCGCTGTCCTCTCTGCCAATTCCCATCCTCCTTCCGTTGTGACTGTTTGAGTCCCTCCCTAACAAATAAGGTTATACTGATTGTCCTGGGTGCCAGTTATGTTCTGCAAGGCAATTGGTTCATTCAGCTGGCTTTTCTGCCATCCTCTTTTAGCAAGTTTCCAGGCAGAACACACAAAAATACCCTGAAAGTCAGGGCTCTACTCAGGAGTGTGTTCTACTTATCTTCCCCACCAATTTGCATCACGATGGAAGCAGTGATGGGCTGCCAAAAATTTTACTGCCATACCGTGGGTGTGCTGTCCCCAAAGACAGAGATAGTTGGACTGTGTTTAGACATGTTTCTTTAAGATATTGCATTAGGGGAAATGTAGTGAAATTGCACTGGGTAATGTAGTTTTACATATGACCACATTTGTGTATTCCTATTGGCTCTGACTCGGGATGAGGGGTAATTGGAGAGAACATTCCAGCGGGTCTTTTGTCTTCACTCACTAAGCCAGCCAGCATGTAGATGTTACACCTAGAGCTGAGGTCAATTCAACCTCTTTTTACCTGCACAATGGGAATGATTATACTGCAGAAGAATCGCATCCAGGACCACCATCAGGAATTTTGGAGCCCCATACAGCCTAAGTGTCTGCCCCCCCCCCGCCATTTTAAAACTATTTTAAGTCGCCAAGCCACTCCATCCCCCAGGGATCATTTCCCGCTTCACGCCAAGCGAGGCGGTCCCATAGGCCAGTGTTTCCCAACCTTGGCAACTTGAAGATATCTGGACTTTAACTCCCAGAATTCCCCAGCCAGCGAATGCTGGCTGGGGAATTCTGGGAGTTGAAGTCCAGATATCTTCAAGTTGTCAAGGTTGGGAAACACTGCCATAGGCTATTTCAGGAACTGGGTTAAGCCGATTGTGTGGACTCGTCCAGGAGAAAGAAAGAAGCGGGAGTGACAAGGGAAAGAAAGATCCTCCTGGCATCGGTCAGGTGGAGCGAGGCTTATTTATGGCTCCTTGGCACTTCTCCCTTCTTGTTGACAAAAAATCATGTGCTTTCTAGCGAGGGGAGAGGGGAGGGGGATCCCACACCCGGCAGCCACCGGCGAGGAGCTGGAAAGGACGAGGGGAGAGAAAAAGCAGGGTACCAGCAGTCAGGCGGGTGTCTTGAGGGGGCACTCCCATCTGGAAGGAAGGGAAGAAAGGCAAGGGCGAGCTAGGAAGGAAGGAAGGAAGGAAGGAAGGGTAAAAGGGGTGAGCAAGAGAGGAATGGGTGAGTGAATGGACGGAGGGTGGGAAGGAAGGAAGGAAGGAAAGAGGGAAGGGACAGGAACAGAGGAAGGGTGCAAAGGAAGCAAGGAAAGGTGAAAGGGGAGAGTAAGAGAGGAAGGAGTGAAAGAAGGGAGTGAGGGAGGAAAGAAGGGAGGAAGGAGAAGGAAAGCAAGAAATGGAGGGAGGGAAGGAAGGAAGGAAAGGGGGAAGGGACAGGAACAGAGGAAGGAAGCAAGGAAACTTATGAAAGGGGAGAGTAAGAGAGGAAAGACTGAAGGAAGGGAGGGAGGGAAGAAGGTAGGAAGGAGAAAGAAAAGAAGAAATAGAGGAAGGGAAGGTAAAAGAGAGAAAGAAAAAGAGCAAGAAAGAAAGCAAGAAAGAGAATGAAAGAGAAATAAAAAAGAGAGGGGGAATGAAAGAAATGGAAGGAGGGAAGGAAGGAGAGAAAGAAAGAGAAAGAAAGAAAGCAAGAGAAAGAAAAAAAGAATGAAAGAGCAAGAGAGAAAGAGAGAAAGAAAGAAAGAAAGAAAGAAAAAGAAACAAAAGAAAGAAAGAAAGAAAGAAGGCAAGAAAGAAGGAAAGAAAGAAAGAAAGAGAAAAGAAAGAAAGAAAGAGAATGAATGAGAAATAAAAATAGAGAGGGGGAATGAAAGAAATGGAAGGAGGGAAGGAAGGAGAGAAAGCAAGAGAAAGAAAGCAAGAGAAAGAAAAAAGAATGAAAGAGCAAGAGAGAAAGAGAGAAAGAGAAAGAAAGAAAAAGAAATGAAAGAAAGAAAGAAGGAAAGAAAGAAAGTGAAAAGAAAGAAAGAGAATGAAAGAAATAAAAATAGAGAGGGGGAATGAAAGAAATGGAAGGAGGGAAGGAAGGAGAGAAAGAAAGAGAAAGAAAGAAAGAAAGAAAGAAAGAGAAAGAAAAAAAGAATGAAAGAGCAAGAGAGAAAGAGGAGAAATGAAAGAAATGGAAGGAGGGAAGGAAGGAGAGAAAGCAAGAGAAAGAAAGAAAGCAAGAGAAAGAAAAAAAGAATGAAAGAAAGAAAGAAGGAAAGAAAGAAAGTGAAAAGAAAGAAAGAGAATGAAAGAAATAAAAATAGAGAGGGGGAATGAAAGAAATGGAAGGAGGGAAGGAAGGAGAGAAAGAAAGAGAAAGAAAGAAAGAGAAAGAAAAAAAGAATGAAAGAGCAAGAGAGAAAGAGGAGAAATGAAAGAAATGGAAGGAGGGAAGGAAGGAGAGAAAGCAAGAGAAAGAAAGAAAGCAAGAGAAAGAAAAAAAGAATGAAAGAGCAAGAGAGCAAGAGAGCAAGAGAGAAAGAGGAGAAATGAAAGAAATGGAAGGAGGGAAGAAGGAGAGAAAGCAAGAGAAAGAAAGAAAGAAAGAGAAAGAAAAAAGAATGAAAGAGCAAGAGAGCAAGAGAGAAAGAGAGAAAGAGGAGAAATGAAAGAAATGGAAGGGGGAAGGAAGGAGAGAAAGCAAGAGAAAGAAAGAAAGAAAGAGAAAGAAAAAAAGAATGAAAGAGCAAGAGAGAAAGACAGAAAGACAGAAAAAGAAAAGAAAGAAAGAAAGAAGGAAAGAAAGAAAGAAGGAAGGAAAGAAAGAAAGAAGGAAGGAAAGAAGGAAGGAAAGAAAGAAAGAAAGAGAAAAGAAAGAGAAAGAAAGAAAGAGAATGAATGAATGAGAAATAAAAATAGAGAGGGGTAATGAAAGAAATGGAAGGAGGGAAGGAAGGAGAGGCTCACTGAGCGGATGCATGAAAAGAGGGACCTTGCCTCCCCCTCGCGCCTCGCCCTTCCCACCCGGCCGGCCGCGCACACTTACCTGCTCCCAGCGCCAGCAATAGGAAGGCGAGCGAGTAAGCTAGCGCCCGCCCAAAAGAAGCCATTGGCTCCCGGCGGCGGGTGGTGTTCACGGGGCCCCCCCGAATCCCCGGCCCAGCACCTCTGGAGGCCGAAAGGTGCTGCTTTCTTGCCCTCACAATCCTTGGGGGACACACAAGGCCGTCGGAGAAGCCGGCCAGGCTCAGTCCTCTCAGGACTTCCCCAGCAGCGCGGCTTGGCTTCCGGAGGGCCAAGTCACCCCCGCGCTTTCTTTCGCGGCTGCGATCGGGGCTCCCTGCCTCTCTGCCAGCCTCCCTGCCTTCTTTCCTCGCGGGGGTGGGAAGAAGGTGCGGGCCGCGGTCAGAGAAGCTCCGCAGAGGCGAAGTTTGGCGAGGTGTCTTTGGTCCTTTTGCTTTCCTTGGCGCGCTTTTCCCCATCGCAATCTGGGTTGGGGAGTTTTTGGTGGGCGCTGGGCCCCCCCCCATTTTCCAATTTGCCCGGGCCCGTGATGCCACTCCCAGTAGTACCGCCCTATCGGCGGCCCTGATCGTATCATAACTGTGAGTTATTGTGAGAATGCCTGTAATAAAATGATCTGGGATACCTCGTTGTGCTGAGTTATCTGACTGAGAAAATTTGATCTTGTACCAGAACAGTGGGTGTGGCTTGATGCTCATGTGACCGGGTAGGAGTGGCTTGCCAGCTATGTGACCAGGTGGGAGTGGCTTGACAATCCTGTGACTGGGGTTAGCTTAAAGGTCATGTGACTGGGTGGGAGTGGCTTACCAACCAAGATAAGTTTTCAAATAGGTGCTTGGACTCTTTTTCAGTTGATTAAGTCACATTATTTGAATAGCCACAAAAAGGACAAATGATAGTATTTGTTGAGGAGCACAGTAACATTTTAAGGCTTTGTACTGAACCCACAAGATTCAGTATGATAACAGATTAGGCAAGTAGCTCAACTTTCTTTATTTGCTATAAAAGTTCAGTTCTAGATAAAGATTAAAATGCTTAAAGTAATTAAGGATCATATTAAGATAGTAAAGAAGGAAGGACACGATCCCTTCTTCAGGCTCCATGAGCTTAACTCAAAGCACTGGTGATGAGTGTAATTCTGGCCCTGGGCTCAAGTTGTTGCTACTCAATGCCAGGTCGGTGGTAAATAAAGCTCTCCTCATCCGGGATCTGATCCTGGATGAGGAGGCCGACCTGGCTTGTGTGACCGAAACCTGGCTGGGCCCGGAGGGAGGAGTTCCTCTCTCTGAAATTTGCCCAGCTGGGTTTCGGGTATGGCACCAACCTCGACCACAGGGAAGGGGGGGAGGAGTGGCTATTATAGCCAGGGAGAGTCTTGGCCTGCGTAGGCTCATTGCTCCAGAGGTTGCGGGTTGCGAGTCCCTCCTGGTGAAGTTGGACTTAGGGGTTCAGGTGGGCTTGTTACTCATGTACCTGCCTCCCAGCTGCGTGTCAACAGCCCTGCCTGTGCTGCTCGAGGAGGTGGCCGGGCTGGCAGTGGAGTTCCCCGGACTTATCGTCCTGGGGGACTTCAATCTGCCGTCGCTCGGCGGTTCCTCTGGACTGGCACAGGAGTTCATGGCCACCATGACAGCCATGGACCTGACTCAAGTAGTTCAGGGTCCGACTCACGAGGGTGGGCACGCACTCGATATGATATTCCTCTCTGAGCAACTGAGTAATGATCTGAGATTAAGGGGCTTAGAAGTGCTGCCTTTGTCGTGGTCAGATCATTTCCTACTGTGGCTTAACTTCCTGGCTCCAATCCTTCCCCGCAGGGAGGCGGAACCAATTAGGAGGTTCCGCCCCAGACGCCTGATGGATCCAGAAGGCTTCCAGATGGCGCTTGGGGTTATTCCAGATACACTTGTCCACAGTTCGGCAGAGTCTCTTGCTGAGGCCTGGAACAAGGCTGCAGGGGAGGCTCTTGACCGGATTGCGCCGTTGCGACCTCTCCGCGGCACTAGACCCCGTAGAGCTCCATGGTTCAACAAGGAGCTCCGGGTATTGAAGCGCCAGAATAGACGTCTGGAGAAGCGATGGAGGAAGAGTAAGTCCGAATCCGATCGAACACTTGTAAGAGCTCATATTAAGACTTACAAAGTGGCGCTCAAGGCGGCAAGATGCGCGTATCATGCCGCCTTGATTGCATCAGCGGAATCCCGCCCGGCCACTCTGTTTAGGGTAACCCGCTCCCTTCTTAATCAGAGGGGAGTTGGGGAGCCCTTGCAGAGTAGTGCCGAGGATTTTAACACGTTTTTCGCTGATAAAATCGGCCGGATCCGAGCGGACCTCGACTCCAATTGTGAAACAGAGTCGACTGACAATGAGTCAGTCGAGGTGACTGGGGCTAAACGTCTTTGTCCATCTGTCTGGGAGGAGTTTGACTTGGTGACACCTGATGAAGTGGACAAGGCCATTGGAGCTGTGAGTTCCGCCACCTGTTTACTGGATCCGTGTCCCTCTTGGCTGGTTTCGGCCAGTCGAGGGGTGACACGGAGCTGGGTCCAGGAGATTGTCAACGCCTCCTTGGGGAGGGGGTCCTTTCCACCACTTTATAAGGAGGCGGTTGTGCACCCCCTCCTCAAGAAGCCTTCCCTGGACCCAGCCGTGCTTAATAACTACCGTCCAGTCTCCAACCTTCCCTTCATGGGGAAGGTTGTCGAGAAGGTGGTGGCACTTCAACTCCAGCGGTCCTTGGATGAAGCCGATTATCTAGGTCCTCAGCAGTCTGGATTCAGGCCCGGCTACAGCACGGAAACTGCTTTGGTCGTGTTGATGGATGATCTCTGGCGGGCCCGGGACAGGGGCTTGTCCTCTGTCCTGGTGCTCCTTGACCTCTCAGCGGCTTTCGATACCATCGACCATGGTATCCTTCTGCGCCGGCTGGAGGGGTTGGGAGTGGGAGGCACTGTTCTTCAGTGGTTCTCCTCCTACCTCTCCGGTCGGTCACAGTCGGTGTTAGTGGGGGGTCAGAGGTCGACCCCGAGGTTTCTCCCTTGTGGGGTGCCTCAGGGGTCGGTCCTCTCCCCCCTGCTATTTAATATCTACATGAAACCGCTGGGTGAGATCATCCAAGGTCATGGGGTGAGGTATCATCAATATGCCGATGATACCCAGTTGTACATCTCCACCCCATGTCCAGTCAACGAAGCAGTGGAAGTGATGTGCCGGTGCCTGGAGGCTGTTGGGGCCTGGATGGGTGTCAACAAACTCAAACTCAACCCAGACAAGACGGAGTGGCTGTGGGTTTCGCCTCCCAAGGACAATTCTATCTGTCCATCCATTACCCTGGGGGAGGAATTATTGACCCCCTCAGAGAGGGTCCGCAACTTGGGCGTCCTCCTCGATCCACAGCTCACATTAGAAAAACACCTTTCAGCTGTGGCGAGGGGGGCGTTTGCCCAGGTTCGCCTGGTGCGCCAGTTGCGGCCCTATTTGGACCGGGAGTCATTGCTCACAGTCACTCATGCCCTCATCACGTCAAGGCTCGACTACTGTAACGCTCTCTACATGGGGCTACCTTTGAAAAGTGTTCGGAAACTTCAGATTGTGCAGAATGCAGCTGCAAGAGCAATTATGGGCTTCTCCAAGTATGCCCATATCACTCCAACACTCCGCAGTCTGCATTGGCTGCCGATCAGTTTCCGGTCACAATTCAAAGTGTTGGTTATGACCTATAAAGCCCTTCATGGCACCGGACCAGAATATCTTCGGGACCGCCTCCTGCCGCACGAATCCCAGCGACCGGTTAGGTCCCACAGAGTTGGCCTTCTCCGGGTCCCGTCGACTAAACAATGTCGTCTGGCGGGACCCAGGGGAAGAGCCTTCTCTGTGGGGGCCCCGACCCTCTGGAACCAGCTCCCCCCTGAGATTAGGATTGCCCCCACCCTCCCTGCCTTTTGTAAACTCCTTAAGACCCACCTTTGCCGTCAGGCATGGGGTAACTAAAACACCTCCTCCTTGCCCATGTTGTTTTGTTGATTGATTGACTGTGTGCCTGTTTTTTATATATACTGTTTTTTATGAGATTATTAATTTAAATTGGAACTGGATGGGTGGGCATTGGATTTGGTATTGTGTACTGTACTGTTTTTTATTATTGTTGTGAGCCGCCCCGAGTTTGCGGAGAGGGGCGGCATATAAATCCAATAAACCTAAACCTAAACCTAATAAAAAAACTATTAAGTATTCAATAAATAGTGCATAAACTAACTACCCTCACTGTGTTTCTACCACCATGGGGGCAGCAGCCCATTACTGGATGGAAGGGCACATTTGCACAGGATGGTTGGCCCACTTCCAAGTACACAGAGAACCAGATCTGCATGTGCAGAAGAAAACAACATGGAAAAACCTCCCCCCCAAACCCCCTCCCGAACACACACACAAAAAAATTCACAGAAAAATTCCCCCAAAAGGATGGTGGTGCCCACAGACCAGCACCGACCCAACCGGGTCAGTGATGTCACTAGTGGGTTGCTACCGGTTCATAACAGGAAAGTCTGTGCAATAAAAATCAAAATTAAAACCAGTCAAAAACTTAACAGAAGAGATGCATTTTGCCATTCCCTTTAAGACTGAGAGGGTGGAGAAGGAGACTGTCATGGCCTGGAAATTATTATTATTTATCTCTATAAAGCTCCTGGAATATCCAGAACAACATAGTATATAAACGAAAGTTTAGGTACAATCAATAAATATTGCCGATTACAGGATATAGTACCAATGATGTGGCTGAGTTTAAAACAATCTCCATTATTCTCTCAAATTGAATTTATTTATTTATTTGAAGAAATTCTACACTCAGCTATGTATTTCATATGAGGATTCCAGGCAGTTCCAAACCATCAGTAAAAACAGGGATAAAAACAAAGCCTCTGTTTGCCCAGCCAACTCCAGACCAAACAGCATCCTCATTCAACCCCCCATTCGAGCCCAGAAAGAATAGCCAAGCTTTCATGGCCTTCCTGGAGGCAAAAATAGTTAGGGATCTATCCCGTTTAGTAATCCATGTCTGCTGGGATACTGTATGTAAATATGCTGGGTGTTGCAATACATAGGCTAACAATGTAAGTTTAAGACTGTACCTTTAAGAGACATGTGCTGGTTGGCCATAAGGGGGAGCCAACGATATTCCTCTTGGGGGAGTTTATACTAGAGAGATTTATATTTGCTGTATGTATATTTGCTGTGGGAGATAACCTGGTTTGTAAACCATTATTAGGATTATATGTGTATGATATTGGACTGTGAAACTACTATTGTTTTTGTTCTGTCTGGGTCACTCCGGAAGCTATAACCAACCCAAAAAGATAAGCCAGACACACCGTAAAATTCAAATACAGTTTTATAATGTTCAAGGAAAACGAAGCTAACAGAAAATGTCCTTACAAAGCAGGAAAACACTGGAACTCCAAATATATACACGAAGGTAATTGTCCATGCATCAATATAGGATTCTTGCTGCCAAGACGAGGCTGTAGATAACAGACATACACCTCCCATGGTTCTTCAAGACTGCTGGGCCACAAGCCAGGAACAGAGATGCCGAGAAACAATGCAGGTTACAGGAACTCCAAACTGATAACACTCCACATGGCTTCAATAGCTTGCCTGCCTTATAAAGTCTTCCATGCTAATGAGGACCACACCCAAGCCCTGGTGTTCATTATTCAATGCTGATAATGTTTCCTTAATTGCTCCTTCCTTTGATCTAAACGTCTCTGTCGCATGTCAATGACAGCTTGTGCCTCGTCACCTAATGACTCCAAGCTACTGGCAGGGGAGAGCCCCTCCTCGGGGCTCCCATGCTGTTCTCCCTCGTCACATTCCTGACTGGACCCTCCCCCGTCCGACTGCTCAGCCCCCTCCTCTTCGCTGTCAGCCTCCTCCGGGCATGGAGCCAGCAGAGACGCAGCTGGCCTTTGATCTGCCTCAGGCTGAACCACAACAGTTTTTGCCTATCTGTATATAATAATCTTGTTCTATTTTGTACTAAATCCGATTCATTGACTGACTACCCTCATTGCTACATTAACTCTACTTAAGGTTTATTCAAGGTTTATTATATAACCTAGATATTCTAACAATGTCAACCATGAAGATTGTGTTCATAATGTCTGCCATGGCCCATGAAGTTAGGGCAGACCAGAACAGGGCTGATCCAAGCCCTGGATGCCCATATTATTTCTGTAATTACCAGGCCTCTTGCACTGCTTATGAGTTTGCAATTGTATGTTTGGTCATTTCCCCACTAGTGGCCTATAGCATTTTATTGGCTCACCCTGCTGTTATTGCACCAAAATAACCATAATGAGGACAGGCTTTAATTAAATTGCTGCAGTGCTGGCTAGGTGATGCTATAAAATGCTATAACTCACTAGTGGGGAAATTACCTCCTAAAAATACCACCGTATCAAAGCTGCTTTCAGAGTTAAACAACTTTGCTGATTGAGCTAAAGCTCAATCCAACACCAAGCTTGAACATATGGTTGTTTTCTTTATTTATTAATGCACTAGTGTCCTTTTATGACATCTTAATTAATATGACTTTCATCTTGCAATTGGTGAAACATTATTTAGAGTAGTTAAAATAAAAAGGGCTAATGGAAGATCTCTCCCTTCTTGCAAAAAGTCTAAATAAATGAGAAACTACTCATGGTGAGCAATTGGTGAAGAATTCCTAGATATTGAGTGTGAGAACTGTGTTGTTGATGATTGGTGAAGAAAAAGATCCTGGGGAGTTAAAGAGATGAGAAGGAAAATTTTACATAAATGGTATTATACTCCAGCACAACTGTCACACTTCCAGAGGAAAGGGAAAGGTAATTGCTGGCATGGTTGCCAAAAGAAAGGAATCTTCATGCATATGTTCTGGGAGTGTGTTGAAGTTCAGAAATTTTGGAAGGAAGTGCAGAATGAAATAAATAAAATGTTAAATATTAAGTGGATAATTACGAAAGAAATAGCGATATTAATCAAACAAAGATAATTAAGAGACTTCAAAGAAATAAAAACTGCAGCATTGGAAAGCGCTCAAGCGGTAGTGGTATTGGGTTGGAAAGAGTCTATAAAATGGACATTACAGAATTGGTACTGGTACATGGTGGATCACATTCATTTTGAAATTATGGAAATAAGACTAAACAACTTTGATGAAAATAAAAGATTATATGCTGAGTAGAATTTGTGACGAAAAGGTGAAAAATAAACTCCAATCACTCTTTTAATAATAACAAATGCAAAGTAGAGCTAAGGAAATAAAAGAATATAAATCAGTAAATACTTGAACCCCCTGCTATTGGTGGTGGTGGTGGTGGTATTGTCAGTCGGGTGATGGGCACATGCACTGTGCACTGTTTTATGTTTTATTTATTAATTTATTAATTTATTTTATTTATTAATCAGATTTGTATGCCGCCCCTCTCCGCAGACTCGGGGCGGCTCACAGCAATAATAATACAATGTAAACAAATCTAATATTTAAGTTAATTTAAAATCCTAATTTAGAAACCAATCATACATACTAGCATACCATGCATAAATTTTATAAGCCTAGGGTGAGGGAAAAGTATCAAGTCCCCCATGCCTGACGACAGAGGTGGGTTTTAAGGAGCTTACGAAAGGCTAGGAGGGTGGGGGCAACTCTGATATCTGGGGGGAGTTGGTTCCAAAGGGTCGGGGCTGCCACAGAGAAGGCTCTTCCCCTGGGTCCCGCCAAACGACATTGTTTATGTAATTCTTATGTGCAAAACCAATAAAAATATATTTTTTAAAAAAAAGAAAGAAAAAGATCCTGGGCAGCTCCACGAAAATGTCCACTTGAGGTATGAAGTTATTTAGGGTAGGGTAGGGTAGGGTAGGGTAGGATAGAGTAGGGTAGGGTAGGGTGGAATGGAATGGAATGGAATGGAATGGAATGGAATAGAATAGAATAGAATAGAATAGAATTCTTTATTGGCCAAGGATGATTGGACACACAAGGAATTTGTCTTTGGTGCATATGCTCTCAGAAAAGATACATTTGTCAAGAATCATGAGGTACAAGACTTAATGATTGTCATAGGGTACAAAGAAGCAACCAGGAAACAATATTAATATAAATTGTAAGGATACAAGCAACAAGTTACAGTCATTCAGTCATATGGGAGGAGATGGGTGATAGGAAATAGTAATAGTAATGCAGACTTAGTGAAAAGTTTGACAGTGGTGAGGGAATTATTTGTTCAGCAGAATGATGGCATTCAGGAAAAAGCTGTTCTTGTGTCTAGTTGTTTTGGCATGCAGTGCTCTATAGTGTCATTTTGAGGGTAGGAGTTGAAACGATTTATGTCCTGGATGCAAGGGTTCAGTAAATATTTTCACAGCCCTCCTTTTGAGTCGTGCAGTATACAGGTCCTCAATGGGAGGCAGGTTGACAGTAAGGAAGGTTATTGCCAAAAACAAACCTGGCAATTTCTAATTCATGCCTATACAGTTAGATATATTGTGGCCTTAGTTGGAATCTTCCATACAGAATAAGTCAGTGGATTTTCAAAGTAAATTGTAAAGTAGAAAAAGGACAACTGATGGAATCAAGAAGTTAAATAACACCTTCCTTATGAACATCACATTTGAAGTTAACTCACATAGTAAAGAAGACAACAAAGATAAAGAAAATTACAAAGGTGAAAAAGTGGATAGGGAAATATATAGTGCTCTTTCTATGAATAACACATTGGCAAAGATATTCTAGAAAATGTGGCTTTAGAATTGAAATATCAAGTATTGCAGAAATGTCAATTAAGAAGGTTCCTTGCATAATAAGAAATTTGTTTGTTTGTTTGTTTGTTCAATTTCTAGGCCACCTTTCTCCTGAGACTTAGGACTCAGAGATGAAAGGATAAATAATTTAATTTAATTTATTAGATTTGTATGCCCCCTCTCTCCGGAGACTCGGAGCAGCAAAATAAGTGGAATTTTGTTTCACTGAGTGATTTTTGGATGGCTGGAAATTATAGAACTGGAGAAGCAAATGTTACAGGCAGACATTTAACCAGAAACCAAGTAAAATTAAGACTTGGGAAAATCTTTTGTAGACTCTCTCAACTTATGATTCAACCATCTTCATCAATTGCCCCTGTATCCTTCTTTATCTTTATGTTATTCTTCCCTATATCCATTAATTCTAGATATCCAAAAGAGGAGAATTTTAAAAGAATCAGACCAGCACACTGGGCTTTAGAAAGGCAGCTTTTGATGAATTCCAATGGAAAGAGTTATTAGAATCTCAAGATTTCAAATTTTAGAAATCCTGAAGGAGAAAAGTATCCCCCAAAGGGTGGGAATATCTATTAAATGAGATACTGAAAAGAGTACAGATTCATCCTTCATCATGAAGAATAGAGAATTAATTTTTATAAGGTGGAATAGGAGCAACTTAGATAAATTAATAGGTCCCATGAAAGGGACTATGGAAATTTGGAAAAAATGGCAGGGGAAAATAGGATTATATAAATCAAAACTGTCATCGCTATATGTAATAAATAGAGATAATGAAACAAATCTAAATAGGGTTATAGGAGAATTGAAGGGAAGATGGATAATTAAGATAGAACAGTTATATGAAAAGGATGGGAGGCCAAGTAGAAATCGTATAGAATGGTGGTTGGGTAAGGGAAGATGGCTACAAACAAATGCAATATGTAAATATCTGAATGAAAGGGAGAATAAAGAAGCACTATTTAGGGAGGAGATAGAGTTAGAGAAAATAATAAGAGAAAAAAGTGAGGGTACCAAGGCGCAAGCAAGTAATATGTATAAGATGTTAGTGCAGTCAGACAGGGATGTGATCCAAGGATTGACTAAATGGTGGCAAAATGAGGTACAAGTAGAAGCGCAAGAGATGAAAAATATAGTAGAGAATATAAGGAAAACTAAGAATCAAGAGTTAGGGAAATGAGAAGGAAAATATTATATTGTAATAAAAACTAATTAAAAAATTAATAATAAAAAAAGAAAAGAGTACAGATTTTACTGGGAGGGGGAAATGGAGATATTTATAGAGATGAACATGATTATATGTGGAGCTCTCTAAAATGCTGAAGAGGAAAAAACAAGATGAAAGCATGCACTGTGCACTGTTATATGTTTGTTTTATGTAAATTTTTTAAAAAATCAATAAAACTTTATTTTAAAAAAAGGGAAAAAAAGATGAAAGCAAGTGCAAATAACAACAACAACAATAACACAACTACAAAATAATGTGGATTAATTGTCCTCACAAATTGCAGAAATTGGGTCATGCAGCTAATATTCAGAGTGATCTGAGATCTAGGAGAAAACAAAAACATGTCATATGGATATGTCATAAACAAAAAGGATAAGTCTATTTCAAACAGAGAGTTACAACTTAGCCTGGATTATAAAGACCGAAATTTCTGAAGTCTTGCTTTTAACTAGGAAAATGGATACCATACATGGTCATCATCATGGAGGAAAAGGAGAACAATACCTTAGGAAGATAAAGAGAGGATAAGAAAGGGCTGAGCTAATTCAGATAAATTCAAGTCTCCAGGTCCAAATATAGATTTCCTACCTAGAATACTGAAGGAACTAGTGTAGATGTTCCCAAAAGAAGCAGTCTTGATCAGCTCTAATAACTCCGGAAGGTTTTCCTGCTGAGGAGGTCCCAAATGAGAATAGAATAGAATAGAATAGAATAGAATTTTATTGGCCAAGTGTGATTGGACACACAAGGAATTTGTCTTGACTTGAGGACTTGAGGAAAGCAAATGTCATTCCCATCTTCTAAAGGAGAAGAATGAAAATCCAAGAAACCACAGATGTGTCTGCTTGATATCTATACTGGGAAAGTTCTTCTGAGGTTATTAAACAGAATATTTCTGGATGGGAGTGCTACAATTAACTGGAACCAGCATAGATGTTTTGCAAAAGAATTATGATAGAACAATGTTATATCCTTTTTGATATAACTTTCATATATCTTTGATATATCATTTTTGATTGTATATAGTTGTCGATTGAAGTTCTCAGTTGGAGTAGGAAAATACTCTCTCCTGATTGGTTGTGGGCTGATCAGTTTCCCTACAAAAAGAGAGCTGTGTCAGTCAGAAAGCAACAGTTGCCTCGCAGGCAGTATTGAATAAAGAGCTGTTAGAAATCACTCTGGTCTTTTTAAAAAAGAGTTACTCTTTAGTAGAAATGGGAAATAGCCTAGGCATAATTATTTATTATTATTATTTATTAGACTTGTATGCCGCCCTTCTCCGAAAACTTGGGGTGGCATAATGTCATTCAAACTCAGCAAAACGTTCAATAAGTCTTCAGAGAGGGGCGGCATACAAATCTAATAAATAAATAATATCTTTGCCTTAATAAAATGGTTAGACTGGGGTGAGATCAAACTAGATGACCTCACAATTATGATGGAATCTGGTAAGGAGGTACATTCCAGAGGAGAAAAACTCAACTCAGTCCAGGTATGTATGAGAGATAGAAGGTGAAGTCAGCCACTCCCTAATTGGTCACAGGTAGTTCTCGACTTACAACCACAATTAAACCCAAATTTATGTTGTTAAACAAGACAGCTGTTAAGTGTAACAACCTTTCTTGCCACAGTTGTTAAAATGAATCCTGCAGATAAGTTAGTAAGGTGATTATTAAATATATCCAGCTTCCCCATTGGCTTTGTTTTTCAGGAGGTCGCTAAAGTTGATCACCTGATCTCAGGAAGCTGCAACCATCATAAATACATGGCAGTTGTCAAGTGGCTGAATTTTGATCATGTGATCTCGAGGATACTGCCACAGTCATGTTAAAAACCGTAATATCATTTTATTCAGTGATGTTGTAACTTCAAACAGTCGCTAAACGAATGGTTGTAAATCATTTAGTATTTATATGTTAGAAGCAGATAGTAGAGTACTCAATCTGGGAAGATTTTGTTTATAGGTATGAAACAATAAGCAACTCAGCTTGGGAGATTCACCATTCTTGGTTTTGGCCCTAAAACAATTGAATGAGAGCACTTTTTCATGGCTTTGCTTGGAGTTTTCAGGTGGGTCTTGCACTTAAGACTTTTTATCAGTGACTTAGAATAAAGGATTGAGGTGATGGTTTTCAAGTTAGCAGATGAGACAGATAAAAGCTGTGGCAAATACTTAGAGAACAGAGACAAGTTTCAGAAAGATCTACACCAATTTGTGCAATGGGCTGAAATGGATGGAATTTAGTTAAGAAATTGTAAAAATTTATTAACTGGGTGGGAGAAACAAAAGGCACAACTATAAGATAGGGGGAGAACAGCCTTGGCGGTTGTACAGGTGAAACAGAGGTGGGTTTCAGCAGGTTCTGACCAGTTCTGGAGAACAGGTAACGGGATTTTTGAGCAGTTCGGAGAATTGGTAAATACCACCTCTGACTGGCCCCGCCCCTATCTATGCTCTGTCTCCCGAGTCCCAGCTGATTGGGAGGAAATGGGGATTTTGCATTAACCTTCCCCTGAAATGGAGGAATGGAGTTTTACAGTATCCTTCCCCTGCCACACCCACCAAACTATGCCCACAAAACTGGTAGTGAAAATATTTGAAAGGAATTTGGTTTCTGTGGGGAAAAGAAATAGCGGGTTGATTTATAACAACAGGGGTTTTATCATAAACTTTTGTTTTGTTTTTCCCCCATCGTTACAGTGATGGGTTGCTACCAGTGCGGTAGGCAACTGTGCACCGGTAGCAGCCGCCAGATTGCACAATTTGCGTGTGATCACTCGAGTGCCAGTCCTACGGGCTTTGCCATCTTTTTTCTTCAATTTTTCATATTGTGAGGCGACGTGCACACATATGAGATTTTGGCAATTTTTTGCTTCTGTGCATGCACGGAAGCAAAAAAAAAATGCTGAAATCTCACACATATGGATGCATCCCCTTGCAGAATTTCAATGCATTTTTGCTACCAGCACATGCACAAAAGGAAAAATATGCTGGGGGCATGCATGCATGTGTCTGCATTGCACATGCACACATGCAAGACAACCGAAGCTGCACGAAAGGACACTGGTAGAAACCACTTTCCGGTCACAATTCAAAGTGTTGGTTATGACCTATAAAGCCCTTCATGGCACCGGACCAGATTACCTCAGGGACCGCCTTCTGCTGCACGAATCCCAGTGACCCAGGTCCCACAGAGTGGGTCTTCTCCGGGCCCCGTCAAACAAACAATGTCGCTTGGTGGGGCCCAGGGGAAGAGCCTTCTCTGTGGCGGCCCCGACCCTCTGGAACCAACTCCCCCCAGAGATTAGAATTGGCCCCACCCTCCTTGCCTTTCATAAGCTGCTTAAAACCCACCTCTGCGGCTAGGCATGGGGGAATTGAGATACATTTTCCCCCTAGGCCTCTACAATTTTATGCATGGTATGTCTGTATGTATGATTGGTTTTTATAATAATGGGTTTTTAACTGTTTTTACTATTGGATTATTGTTATGTGCTGTTTTATTACTGTTATTAGACGCCCTGAGTCTGCGGAGAGGGGCGGCATACAAATCAAATAAATAAATAAATAAATAAATAAATAAACGAACGAACGAACGAACGAACGAACGAACAAACAAACAAACAAACAAACAAACAAACAAACAAACAAACCAGTAGTAGCAATCCGGCCCTGCCGTAGTCCCAGAATTATTCTTTCTTTTACCCCGAGTTTCTATCATTGAAAAAAGCAACCAAAAGAGAAAGGAAGGAAGGAGCTCAGAGGCTTGGCAAGAGCCTCGTGTTTTTGCCTTCCATGGTGTCCTTTTTAGCCACAAATGAAGCAAGTGTTGGACTTGATCCCACAATGAGAAGCAGATTGCTAAAAAGCCAGTGCTATTTTAAGATGAGTCCATAAGAGCATGAAATCCATATCAATGAGAAGAAATTCTATTCATTCTACTCTGCTCTGGTCAAACACCACTTGTAGAATTATATCCAGTTTTGGTATCACAATTCAAACTAATGGTGACAATGAGTAGTAGGACAAATAGAATGAATAGGAAGTCTCCCAAGAAACTCTAGCAAGTTAAATAAGGTTCAGGAGGGAAGTGTTTTTAACAGGAAAGTGAACACAAGAACAAGGGGGTTAGTTGGGGGAAAGATCAGAAGCAACGTGAGAAAATATTATTTTACTGAAAGAGTAGTAGATGCTTGGAACAAACTTCCAGCAGACGTGATTGGTAAATCCACTCTATAGAGCGCTTGGGAGACCACATTTGGAATACTGTGTTCAGTTCTGGAGGCCTCATCTACAAAAAGATATTGATAAAATTGAACGGGTCCAAAGACAGGCTACAAGAATGGTGAAAGGTCTTAAGCATAAAACGTATCAGGAAAGACTTCATGAACTCCATCTGTATAGTCTGGAGGACAGAAGGGAAAGAGGGGACATGATCGAAACATTTACATATGTTAAAGGGTTAAATAAGGTTCAGGAGGGAAGTTTTTTTAATAGGAAAGTGTACACAAGAACAAGGGGGCACAATCTGAGGTTAGTTGGGGGAAAGATCAGAAGCAACGTGAGAAAATATTATTTTACTGAAAGAGTAGTAGATGCTTGGAACAAACTTCCAGCAGACGTGGTTGGTAAATCCACAGTAACTGCATTTAAACATGCCTGGGATAAACATATATCCATCCTAAGATAAAATACAGGAAATAGTATAAGGGCAGACTAGATGGACCATGAGGTCTTTTTCTGCCATCAGTCTTCTATGTTTCTATGTAAGTGAATAAAGTCCCCTATCTACTTTCTACTCTCTTCTTATTCTGACTTCAAGGAGGGGAGAGTCTCAAGAATGGTTACACAAGCATCTGCATAACATTTCTCCGATTTTGAATGACTTGAGTTTTCCTCCCTAATCTAAGGGAAGGAAGTCTGTGGTCCTTCACATGTTGTTACACTCCAACTCCCAGTGCTCTTGACCTACATGGCTAACAGACAGCCCTCCCCCTTTACAAGCCAACAATATGGCATTGGGGAGGGGGGGGGCAAAATATTTTATATGTTTGTAGAATACAATAAAAAGAGAGAGAGCACTCTAGTCCCACTCTTTCTCCAAACTGCATCGCTTGGGATTCTTTTTGGAGAAGCTATAACAAAACATAAATATCATTTGCATTTACACAAAAGGCCAAAGGACAAGCAATGAGTCCTACAGGGCCCTTTTCTTATGATCACAATCAGAAAATTAGCTTCCTCTAATTGTGGCATGTAATACTTCTGATGTTGCCTGTTATGTTAAGCAACTCAACATGTTGGCTGTGAGGTTCTGGGGGGGGGGGGGATTTAAGCACACCCAGTGGATTATCTCCCTGCCTGAGCAGAAGATCTTCAAGGTCCCTTTCAATTCTTTTATTCTTTTAGTCTATTAGAATAGCATAGCATAGCATAGAATGGAATAGAATAGAATAGAATAGAATAATATAATTTTATTGGCCAAGTGTGATTGGACACACAAGGAATTTGTCTTGGTGCCTATGTTCTCAGCGTACATAAAAGAAAAAGATACATTCGTCAAGAATCATGTGGTACAACACTTAATGATAGTCATTGGGGTCAAATAAGCAATGAAGAAACAATCAATATTAATAAAAATCTCAGGTTACAAGCAACAAGTTAAAGTCATGCAGTCCTAAGTGGGAGGAAAAGGATGATAGGAATGATGAGGAAAAAACTAGTAGAAATAGAAGTGCAGATTTAGTAAAACGTCTGACAGTGTTGAGGGAATTATTTGTTTAGTACAGTGATGGCATTCGGGGAAAAACTGCTCTTGTGTCTAGTTGTCTTAGTGTGCAGTGCTCTGTAGCAACGTTTTGAGGGTAGGAGTTGAAACAGTTTATGTCCAGGATGCGAGGGGTCAGTAAATATTTTCCCCGCCCTCTTTTTGACTCATGCAGTATATTGGTCCGCAATGGAAGGCAGGTTGGCAGCAATTGTTTTTTCTGCAGTTCTGATTATCCTCTGAAGTCTGTGTCGGTCCTGTTGGGTTGCAGCACCAAACCAGACAGTTATAGAGGTGCAGATGACAGACTCAATGATTCCTCTGTAAGAACTGTATCAGCAGCTCCATGGGCAGTTTGAGCTTCCTGAGCTGGCGCAGAAAGAACATTCTTTGTTGTGCTTTTTTGATGATGTTTTTGATGTTAGGTGACCATTTTGGGTCTTGAGATATGATAGAACCTAGGAATTTGAAGGTCTCTAGTACTGTTCATACTGTGTTGTCTAGTACTGTGAGAGGTGGAAGGGTGGAAGGGTTTCTCCTAAAGTCTACCACCATTTCTACGGTTTTGAGTGTGATTGTTCTGGTCACACCACAAGGATAGTTGTTCAACTTCCCGTTGACTTTCTTTCTTTCTTTCTTTTCTCCAGAGTTTTATTGCACAGATTAATCTTTTTCTTCTAGTTCCTTATGAACATTAGTACTGTCTGTACATAAGTAGTGCACATATAATTTTTAAAAGAAAGGAGATGGATAGGGAGGGAGAAAGAGAGAGATAAGAAAGAGAAAAATGGGAAAAGTGAAAGCAAAAAGCAATTAAAAGTAGTAACCCCAAGATTGTCTAATCATATTCATAGCTATTCTTTACCATGCATTACCATGCATTTTGCTACATAAAATAACATGCAATTCTGGCCACAGTCAATATTTCTGCTTCCCAAATGACATTTGATCCCATCCCTGGGTCCCAGCGAGGTGCAACATTGCAAAATGACTAAGAAATACATCACTTATCAAGCTTCACCTCACACTCAGTGTATTTCTTCTGGGATGTAAAAATATAATCCTAGGATACTAGTGAGGAGGGAAGAGAAAACATTACAGGGGAAAGAAGTGAGCATGGAAGAATTCAGTCATGCAAAGTGCGATAGGTATCTTGATCTTAGGATGTACGTAGGAAATGTCTAGACATTCTATAATTTCCCTTTCCCTTTCATCTGAAGAAGTGATTGAATTATCTGCCCACGCTGGAAGTTGATATCCAGAGCAGCAATTTATCCAGGACTACAGCAGTCAAGATGAATGTTTCTAGGTGAGTATTTAATTTGCTTTTCATGGTTCACCTGGGTATGCCAGCGCAAACTTTGTCAAATTGGTAAGGGAAATGGGAGGTTTCAAATGTGGGACAGACCATTATTTGTTTTGGGGGGGAGAGGTTATGTTTTTAAAAAGACTTTATTTAAACAATTAAAATAAACAAAATTAACAAACATCCTTAACATTGGTTGAGATTTTTTGGCTTACATTTCAGCAGTTTACCATCCTCCTTTTGTTTTCTATATACATTTTAAATCAATTAAGTATATTTATTATAGTTTGTTCTTATTTAATTACCCAATTATCTTATCATTTAAGCCAAGACTAAATGTATGCATGATAAAGGAAAAAGAAAGAAGAGAAAGAGAAAGAGAAAAAAAAGAAAAGAAAGAAAAGGGAAAAGAAAGAAAAAGAAGAAAAAGAAAAAGAAAGAAAAAAAGCATATTGAACATAAGATTTATCTTCAGAAAGAATTGGTAGAAAATGGATATAAGAAAATATAATGTGGAAACTACTTGCAACAGATTATTTTTTAAAAAAATATATAGTAATGGAATGCCACAGAAATGTTTGAAATTGAGCTAATGAAAAGTGTGGAATGACAAAGTGAAAGATGGAATTGGATGGAGCTTCAGAGGGTAGCATGCTGAAAAAGCATCTTTGGGACAGTGCTTAGTGCTTGAATGCAAAGTTATCGATCTGCAATTACATCTGCTATTTTCTGGTTTATCTGTGTAATCCAGCTTGCCCTAAATTAGCTGTCCCCAAACTACAGCTCGCAGGCCACATGCGGCCCGCTGAGGCCATTTATCCGGCCCACGGGTGATTGACAGGAGCACAGGTACATACTTTTCTTTTAATGAAATTCTCTCCTTAATGTTCCTTCAAAAAGTACAACACCAATTATATTGCTAACTTATTAATCATTATGCCAAAGTGCTTCCTTCTTTCTTTATACATTTTTCTATAAACCAAGAAAACCTTGTATAGCCAATCAGATGTTAACAAAAGAAAATTAAAAACAAAACATAAACATATATGAATTTCAGATTTCTTCTCCCACCCTCTAAATAGTATGTTCCCATTTTGTTTTTTACTTTAAAATAAGGTATGTGCAGTGTGCATAGGGATTTGTTCATAGTTTGTTTTTATAGTCCAGCCCTACAACAGTTCGAGGGACAATGAACTGGCCCCCTGTGTAAAAAGTTTGGGGACTCCTGACCTAAATACAATGTCATGCTACCTGGTAAGGTAATCACATGAAGAGATTCCCTTCTCTTCTAATCTGTAAATTCACAAAAAACTATGCACCTGTCTTTCTGAAATTCTGACAGACCTAAGGTAGCCTCTGTGTGGTATACATTATTTTTATAAAAATTATCTAGAACAACAATACTTGCAATTCCTTTGAGTAAAAATTAAAAATCCGAAGGTTCCTAGACAAAAATGAGAACACCTAGTGAGTTTGGCTTCTCTTCTAATCTGTAAATTCACAAAAAACTATGCACCTGTCTTTCTGAAATTCTGACAGACCTAAGGTAGCCTCTGTGTGGTATACATTATTTTTATAAAAATTATCTAGAACAACAATACTTGCAATTCCTTTGAGTAAAAATTAAAAATCCGAAGGTTCCTAGACAAAAATGAGAACACCTAGTGAGTTTGGCTGATCTTGGGGTGGGGGGGGGAGGTTCAAAGTGACCCAAACATTCTTCATTGCTAGGAGAGGAAAATATTAATGCTGAACAGATAGTTGTTTTTGTCTTATCCATGGTATGTGGAGAATGTGTTGTTATTACCTAAAAATGAGACTATATTTTTCACCAAGTTGGAAATATTTTATTATGCTCCTATCCAAGTTTTTGCAGGAACAAACTTCATTTTTAACAAAAAAGCCGCAGTAGAATCTCTCACTGCAAAAAGTAAGTTTGAGAAACAAGGAGAGGGGCATGGCCACAAACCGCAGCAACAAGAAGTTTCCCACGCTCCGCATGGATATTCACATCGCCTGGAGGATCTGGTTCTGTTGGAACCGGTCTAGAGCCACCCTGAATGACTGGTCCAGGGCTGTCAATCCTCTTGCGTAGACCCAGAGCCCCTTCTATTACTGCATTCTTCAGATTTTATACTCTAGTAGAGTTTGCTTTTCCTCCATCCCTCCAAAACAGGTTATTATTTGAATATCCACACCTTTTTTTAATCAAGAACTGTATTAAAAATCAGGATGTCAACTACGACAGTACCTAGTGTAAAAATTCAAACAATAAAAATAAATAAAAGATGCTAGGCCACTGTCTGGTAAGGGAGATAAAATGGAGGAGTGTGATGTCTCTATATTTTTAAAAACATAAAAAGATACAGGCAACACTGAATGTGGAATTTGATCAAGTTGCAAAGCCCTGGAGTTGCACCAGCCACTTAGCACTAACATGCCAGTGGAACAAAAACCCTTGTGTCTTCCAAAACATGATAGATCTATTAGAGTTTGTTGCAGAAAAAATCAATTTCCAGAAGCATACAGATGACTGATTCAGCTGGATTCATTAACTTCCTTATATACAAGAATATAGATGAAGTAAATTTTACAATATCAATACAGATTCTTCTTCAAGCAGTTACAGATAGCAGAGAACAGTTGGTTTCATTTCAGCAACAGACAAACACAGAGTGGACAAGAGAGCAGAGTGGACTGAGCCATGCCCAGCCTTAAGCTTAAGTTTTCAGTTTCGATTCTCTGCACAGACTCAAAAGTGGTTAACTTCCATTGGCTGACTTAGGTGCTATGCTGACCTTGTTAACATGGTTCTCGCAGTTCATGAGTATCTTAACAAGATCAGATTTAGAAAGACAGA
Organism: Erythrolamprus reginae; assembly: GCF_031021105.1. Classification (NCBI taxonomy): domain Eukaryota; kingdom Metazoa; phylum Chordata; class Lepidosauria; order Squamata; family Dipsadidae; genus Erythrolamprus; species Erythrolamprus reginae. The sequence continues at coordinate 197,572,860 of NC_091951.1, forward strand.
AGAGACTTCATCTATAGTACCAATGAAGTATACTGCTCAAAAAAATAAAGGGAACACTCAAATAACACATCCTGGATTTGAACGAATGAAATATTCTTATTGAATACTTTGTTCTATACAAAGTTGAATGTGCACAACAGCATGCAAAATTGTCAATCAGTGTTGCTTCCTAAGTGGACAGTTTGATTTCACGGAAGTTTGATTTACTTGGAGTTATATTGTGTTGTTTAAGTGTTCCCTTTATTTTTTTGAGCAGTGTATTTATGAAACTAAGAAAAATCAAACTAAGGGTTTTAAAAATATTACCCAGTATACAGTATCTATCTTTTATGAAATGCAGAAGGTATTTGCACTGAAAGGTACCACATCGTTCTTTACATTGGTGATATTTAGGGGTGAACAGAGGAAACAACATTATTTATATAAAAGAGAAAGATCTGAGCTGACTCAGAGAAACAGTTAAGAGTGGAGAAACGATGACGAGGTGGGGAAGAGGCTCCTAAGAAGAGAAAAGACAAAACTAAATGCCAAATGTTTATTAAATAGATTGTTCACAGGCCATATGCCACTTCCAGCCCTATTTATTATATACTTCAGCACCACAGGATGACAATGCCAAAATCTTCACATCCATTTTGGATTTTCTTATAAGAAAATCCTGTTTTGGGGTTGTTGTTTTTTAAAGTTCTAGTTTCTCTTCTAAGAAAAGCAAGGCATTCTGAGATAGGCTCTCTATATCTAAAAGAGCCCACAAAACCTTGAGAAATGGCCCACCTATTTCTTTGACATCACATATTGCCGCCCAACTTTCTGTGACCTGTTGAAAATGTTCCTTAAAAGAAAACAGAATGTGACTCCCACCTCTCATGGCTTTGAAATAACCTACTATTCCAAAGATCTAGTGCTATTCCCCTCCACCATCTTTGCTTCCTAAGGCGCTAGTTTCTTAATGAAGAAATTAGTGCCTTAAACAGAGGAGGAGGAAGAAGAAGAAGAAGAGGAGGAGGAAGAGGAAGAGAGGGAGGAGGAGGGGGATGGGGACGAGGAAATAAGCAGGAGGTTGGGGATATAGGAAGATGGCAAATGAAAGGTGGCATATCCTTGACTTTTTCTAAAATTCCAGGCTTGAGATCAGAATAACATTCTCATCTGGACAAAGAATAGTTATAGACCATGTAAAACTCACTCAGGCCATCTCTTTATATCCAAGGGCTCCACATTGTCAGATTGGTACCCCAAGCCACTCAAGTTAAAGATTACTTCTAATTTAATCTAGAAACATTCTAACAGAAATTAACTTTGGTATCCATGATTTTTTTAAATTTGCGAATAAAGACTTGTTGCAATAAGAATATTGCATATTTTTATAAAGCAGTGATTGTAAAATAGCATCTCTGTCTGGTTGGACCAGATAAAGAGAATGGAAGGATGTTGGATTACCAACATGATCACCAACGTCTGATGACAGATATGGTAGAAAAAGGAGGAAGAGGGGGAAAATTGGGGTGGATATTATTAGTCTTGTTGCATCCTAACATTCCTATAGAATCCAAGTGTTTCCCACTTCCTTCATCAGTGATCATCTTTGGGTAATCACTGGGCTGCCATCGCTCCTCTCCACTTCTTCCACCCAGGTTGTGGGGCCCAAGGTTCAACTCTAACTATGTCACTAGTGAATCTACATTGCAATACTATGCATAGAATATAATATAATAGAATAAAATAGAATAGAATAGAATAGAATTTTTATTGGCCAAGTGTGATTGGACACACAAGGAATTTGTCTTGGCGCATATGCTCTCAGCGTACATAAAATAAAAGATACATTTGTCAAGAATCATGTGGTACAACACTTAATGATTGTCATAGCGGTCAAATAAGCAATGAAGAAGCAATATTAATAAAAATCTTAGGATATAAGCAACAGGTTACAGTCATACAGTCAACATGGGAGGAAATGGGTGATAGGAATGATGAGGAAAACTAGTAGAATAGAAGTGCAGATTTAGTAGAAAGTCTGACAGTGTTGAGGGAATTATTTGTTTAGTAGAGTGATGGCGTTCGGAAAAAAAACTGTTCTTGTGTCTAGTTGTCTTGGTGTGCAGTGCTCTGTAGCGACGTTTTGAGGGTAGGAGTTGAAACAATTTGTGTCCAGGATGTGAGGGGTCAGTAAATATTTTCCCCGCCCTCTTTTTGACTCAGGCAGTATACAGGTCCTCAATGGAAGGCAGGTTGGCATCAATTGTTTTTTTGATGATAGATGGGTGGGTGGGTGGGTGGGTGAACAGATTGAAGATAGAAGGCAAATATTTTTTTTGAAGATAGAAGATAGATAGATAGACAGAGAGAGAGAGAGAGAGAGAGAGAGAGAGAGAATATACAATATATAAAATCTCAACAGCTTTATCAAATGGAGCCCCTATCCATGCTTTTATTACTTTTATTGCCAGTCCATTCTAATAAATCAGTAAACATGAGTGTGCCAGTAAACGCTCAGCTCCATTCAGTCACCTTGATTCCACCCTAATACAAGGGATTGCAGATAAAAAGAAATATATACTGTATATATATATAGTCTATTCTAATTTATGCATTTCATTTTACTGGAAGATTTCACTCTATAGGTCAAGAAGCAGCAGTTACCCTACTGTCAACATGTGGGTCTTGGCCTTGAGGAGGAATCGCTCCAGTGATTATTTCTCATCCAGTGAAAACCTTCACTGGTAAATTCCTTTTGCTCACTGGAATTATTCCCAGATAATTGAGGTTTGGATTACAATTTAAAGAAACATTAATATATGCTAATAGGAGGTTTTCAGATGTTTGTTCTGCTAACTGCATCATATTCTCTTTTTAAAATATGTCAGTAGGCACATGAGTAGACTGTTCACCTTTTCTTTGTTAATGCCCAATATTTTTGAGGTGTGTGTGTGACCTCTTGTTTTGTTTTGTTTTCCTGTTTTTTTTATTTATTAAATTTCTACACCACTCATCTCACCTAAGTGACTTGGGTAGTTTACAGCAAAATGATAAACAATATAAATACACAACTAACAGTGCAGTGAAAAACAAAAGAACAAAGTTAAAATTTGCAAGTTCAAAGTGAACATCACCTTTGAAAAATTCAGTAGGCTACAAGGTTAACAAGCAAAGAACAGGCCTTCAAACTACCAATCATCACCATAAAACTCTTAGACACCACCACCACCCCATGCTAATTGGCAAAACCATTCTTACTTATTCTTTTAAAGAAAACCTCTGGGGAGCAAGCAAAGAATCTGAGATCCTGTAATGGTACCATCCTGTTCTAATAGTGATGCATATGCAAAATTACAGCAAGTTGGATCTGTTAGGGCCATTGTCATTACCAGAGGGCTTTCTGGATTGATTCTATATCCACCTCTCTGGATTATTTGTGAAAAGAACTCAGTGTGAGATGATGCATACACACCATGAAATTTTAAAGATGCTGATGAGATGCTAATCAGTTTATGAATAAGATTCTTCAGGCAATGATGGATGGATTAAGTTAATTAACCCCTATAATTCCTACAAATAATTAGAAGTCATTTCCTCCATACTTGTCAGTTGTGTATCCCATGGGTGTCAAACTTTATTGCTATATGTGATGTATCATGATGTGTTTTTTGTCTTTGCAGAGCCAGGATGGGCCTGACCTGAACATGACACAACCAGCATGTGGGCCACCAGTTTGACAGACCTGGTGTATCCTACAGCAGTGTTTCCCAACCTTGGCAATTTGAAGATATCTGGACTTCAACTCCCAGAATTCCATCCGCTGGCTGGGGAATTCTGGGAGTTGAAGTCCAAATATCTTCAAGTTGCCAAAATTGGGAAACACTGTCCTACAGCATACACAAATGACAAACATCTTTTGACCAACTACATGAAGGTTTCCAAGAAGCGCCAGAAGTCAAGGCAATTTTTACTTTATACTGACATATACAAACATAATCAATGCATTTTTTCTCAACGGGACGTTCTACTAAATTCAGTGGGAAATATGGATGGTAGACTTAGAGTTTTTGAACTAGAGGACTGTTTTGTTTTCAAGTGACATCGATCAGTCAAGTTCTGTGAAAAGTTTACAATAGTTTAATGAACCTTTTTTCAATCCGATATTTCAGTGGTGTCCATAGAAGCAGAAAAAGATATGAAATGTGAGCCTCAGAGAAGCTGCAGATACATTGTCAATCTCATATTGGAGTAGGCCTAAATTCTAGAAATGGAGACATTTTTGTGCAACATGTAAACCAGGGGTGTCAAACTTGATTTAATTGAGGCCTGCATCAAGGTTGTATTTTACCTCAGGGGTGTACAGGGGGGGGGGGGGCATGGCCAGTTTGACATCACTCATGTTGGGGAGTACCTGTGGTGGCCCGAATGCTATGCCAGCAAAAATGGGCTCACAAACTCCATTTTCGGCTGTGACAGCCTCCTGCAACCCACTGATGGCCAAAAAAGGAGCTCAGGAGGGCTGCTCCATTTTTGCTGGCAGAGACACTGTGGGCCTGTCCTTTGCTATTTCCAGGGTGGCTCTGCGGGCCAGATCTAAGCACCACACAGGCCAGATCCAGCCCACGGGCCTTGAATTTGAAACCTCTGATGTAAACAAATGTGAATCGGCCAAAAAGGAACAGACATGGCAACTATATCTATTCTTGAATAATAGCAAGGAAAGATTGCTTTGCATATCGGGACCACGGCATGAAAACGTTATCTTTCATAGTCCAGATATGGCTCTGATAACATAGTATATCAGATGCCAAAATGCCAGATTTTTCACAGAAAAGGAAAACATAGGCACGGACACACATTTTGGCATTCTCACAAGCTGGCAAAGGCATCATGAAGACCATCTGTGAAAGTGGGTTGTGTGGGCCACACTGGCCCAGAAAAACTCCAGTACATAGGGAGATGTTGTCCCAGCACTTGTCAGAGCCAGATGTTTTAGGATTACAACTCTCAGATTTCCCAGCTAAAGCAAAACAACCGTGTTTTGCAGCTGACTAATAAAAATGCGAGACTTTTTTCAGCATGGTTATCCCCAACCTTATGCTCTCCAGATGTATTGATACTTATCAGCCCTACAATTTTCATCCACAGTCATTCCAGTGTAGAAGGGTACCAAGCCAAGGTAGTGCTGGTAATAAGAGTATAAAAAACATTCACCCCAGCAAAGATTATCCCCAGTGAATAGTAATTCCCTTCATTACAGGAAATGTAATGTCCTAAATGCATACTGCACAACATGAAACAAGGAATGGGCATCATGTTGAAGTCACTGCTGTGTGTTTTATTTTGCTCATGGCAGGGGAATCTTGGGATTTGGGTAATAAAAATTCTGTAGATATCACAACTGTGAAGTTCGTCCCTGGCTTGTGGGTGGGTGGGTGGGTGGGTGCACACATGCAGGTCTTGTTTAGGAACACATCTCAGTAAATATAAAGAGAGATGCAAAACAGGCATTTGAAGGGGAGAATTGGGGTAGGGGTGTAAAAGGGCTGGCACCCACTGCTGCTCTTCTTTAAACATTCTCCAGCTGTTCCCCTTTTTCAAGTCTCAGCCTTAGTTTGTTTTCAGTTAGGCCCACAGTGGTTCTCAACCTTCCAAATGCCATGATCCTTTAATACAGTCCCTCATATTGTGGTGACCCTATAAAATAATAACATTATTAGGAAACTCAGGGGTGTTTTCTCAGGGGTGTACCTCGCTGCCAGTTTTCTTACTCCTGTGCTGTGTGGCCACATCTTGTGGGTGGGTATGCACATGTTCTTTGTGCGTGCACACATGTGCAGTGCTGAATTATTTTTTTAACTGCAAAAGAAAAAGTCGAAAACAAGATGGCGACACATGCGCAGTGCCGGAAATTCGGCTTCTGAGCATGCTCAGAAATTTCCCATGGTACAGTTGTTGTTTTTTTGCAGTAGTCTATTTGCATGTGGATGAACCCACCTGGAGAAAGATAGAGGAGCGGTGTCTCGATTCCTAAAACCATCAGAAATATGTGGTTTTTTATGGTCTTAGGCCAGTGATGGCGAACCTATAGCATGTGTGCCCCAGGTGGCAGATGGAGCTATATCTTTTTAAAAAAATAAACTTTATTGATTTTTTAATAAAAAGAACACAGAGACATACAAACATTTAAACGTTAATTCATAAGTGGGCTAATATTTTCTAGGAAACTTTGATTGTTTTGGAGTTTATTGGGTTTTTGTAAATATATAAAATAAGATTTGGGAAATTTTTAGAAAAGAACATTCATATTTGATCCTTATATACAATTAAAACTACTACAAATAGATATCAACAACCATTATAAATAGGATGTCAAATACATCCACATATGGGCACATGGAGCTATATCTGAGGGCACGCCAGGCATTGCCCTATGACAGCTCCAGCACACATGTATGTGCTGGCCAGCTGATTTTTGGCCTTATTTTCAGCTGTTTTCGCAATTCTCAGGCTTCAGGAGGCTTTCCTGAACTCTGGGGATGGTGAAAAATGGTCATACTGGGCCTACCGGAAGTCCAGAGGCTTCAGTGAGGCCTGTGTACATGGAGAGCGCAGCATATGGGAGGGCTTGTGTGCATATGAGGGGGACAACACAGGGGTTGTTTACATGCACGGGGGAAGGGCATTGCATCATGGGTGTGGGCATGAGCGTGCACACTATCACACACGCACACACCTTGTGGCACCTGAGCCAAAAAAGGTTTGCCACCACAGTCTTCGGCGACCTGTGTGAAAGGATCGTTTGACACCCAAAGCGGTCGCGACCCACAGGTTGAGAACCACTGAGTTAGGGCATCTGGTTAGGAGGTTGCAAGTTTCAACATTGAGGAAACGGGAGCCCTTTCAGGAAAGAATCAGAAGTTACCTCTTCTGATTGTACCCATCAGCCTCTCCAGTAAATATGCCTTGTTCAGGGTTGGGCAATATAAGAGTAAGAGCCGGGGTGGCGCAGCAGGTAGAGTGCTGTACTGCAGGCCACTGAAGCTGACTGTAGATCTGAATGTCAGGGGTTCAAATCTCATCACCGGCTCAAGGTTGACTCAGCCTTCCATCCTTCCCAGGTGGGTAAAATGAGGACCCGGATTGTGGGGGCAATAGCCTAGCTCTGTTTAAAAAAAAAGTGCTATTGCTAACATGTTGTAAGCCGCCCTGAGTCTAAGGAGAAGGGCGGCATAAAAATTGAATGAATAAATAAGTAAGTAAGTAAGTAAGTAAGTAAGTAAGTAAGTAAGTAAGTAAGTAAGTAAATAAATAAATAAATATAGGTTTTATAACAACCCAACAAATGCAAAATGATATATCCTTCTGCCAATTTAAAAAAGAGGGGGGAATCACTGTTACTCTATTATTATGTCATAAACAGGATATTCCCTGACAACTCTATGAAGTAGTTGGAAATGTTTATATGGATATCTGTCCCCCACATATGCAGATACATATTTAAGCCAATAAAGCCTAGTAAACAGAAATTGTAAAGGACACTCATCTCTCTGGCTGAGATACGAAGCAACTCACCCAGGGGAAAAAATTCACTGTCCCAATAATTTCTACTGAATCGGTTAATAGAACTGAAGAGAGCTGCGTGGGGGCCTAGTGGTGAAGTTGCTCACCTCCCATTTGGAAGATTGAGAGTTCTGTCCTAGGTACTTGTTGTGGTTAGCTCTGGCCCAGCTCCTGCCTCAAGGACTGTGGATGTGGGGGTGACATCCACATGCTGCAGGCCTGTTTTGCCCCCGGTGGAATCTACTGATGAAGGCTCCTCTGACCAAGAAGACATGAGTGACAGGGAGGAGGAGAGTGTGGCAGACAGCTCAGAAGGAAATCAATTATCTAGCTCCTCCTTGGATTCAGAACAAGAGTTAATGATACAGCCACGCATGCGGAGAGCGATGCATAGGCAACAACAACTGAGAGATTATTATCAAAGAAAATGAGGCCACCTGTGGTTGGGTAATTAGTGAGGCTGCTATAAAGAGCAGCCTGTGGGTTTGGCCATTGTGGAGGATTATCTGATCATTGTGTTTAGTGACTGCTTTACTGACTTTGACCTTTTGTGTGCTGATTTTTCCCCCGCTTTGAAACTAAACCAGAGCAAAGTGTGTTTCACTTTGTGAAAGAAGAAGGACTGTGGATTGCCTCACAGCTGCAAGCTAAGTATCACAGAACTGATAAGGGACTTGTACAAATTACCAGTTTGGTTAGAGACAAGTGCTCTTTGCTATATCAAAAGAGGGCTTGGTTTAAGTGAATTTTCATTATAAAGAACATTGTTTTGAAATTTCAAACGTGTGTGTGTGTGTCTGAAATTTGTACCTGTGAATTTTTGGGAGGAGTCTACCAGAGAGCCTGACAGAACAGTACTGATAGATATTTCTCTCCTAGGGCACAAATGAAAAAAAGAAATCTGCTGTGAACTCCACCAGGCACCAGGAAGGGCAGCCGAACAGTAAATGTTCACCTCCATCCAATCGCCCTGACCCTACCCCAAATAATTAAAGGAATACAGGGTCACTAAAAGGGAGTTAATACAATGGAAGGATTCCAAGATTGCCGTCTAATCAAATTGTGGTTGCTACATATATATGTATGTATATATGCCATATGATCAACGCATACTTGAACACTGTGGTATTTTTAGAAATCCAGAAGAGAAAATAAAGATTTAGCTCATCAAAGGATTCCCAGCAAATTTCTGAACCACTTGATTCCATGTGGCAGCTGGAATTCTTGAAAAACATGATCCAGAGAAAATTAGACAATGGCTGGAGGAGATCCTAGAGATGAAACTCAATCCGAAACCTGAATTATATTTGTTGGGAATAACCATTGACAAATACGAGAAAAATAAAGTATACTTAATGTTACATATTTTAACTGTGGGAAGGATAGCATAAGCCCAGAAGTGGAAAAATAAAGATGCTCCTACAGAAGAAGAAATCTTATTTAAATATTTTACATGCGCAGAGACGGACAGACTGACGTTAAAAGGACAAATTAGATACAGATTATTTTGAAACCTGAAACAAATTATATAATTGGATAGAGAGGAGAACCAAGACTAAAGGCTAGAAAGTATGAAGGAGAAACTTTAATTCTACTGAAATTTAAATAGATATTGGAAAATTAATAGAGGGGGAAAAAGGGGGAATAACCAATGTGAATATTGAATGGACTGTTGTGTACCTTTTCTTTTCTTTTTGTTATCCGTCTATATTGTTTTATATTGCAATGTATGTGTTATATTTTTTAAATGTTTTATAAATAAAAAAAACTTTTTAATTGAAAGAAAAAAAGAAAGAAAGAAAGAAAGAAAAACATGATCCAAGTAAGAATGCCTACTCAGGATCAACTAAGACAAATTAATCAGACCCTAACAGTGATGAAATCTTAAGAAAGCAGACAGGATTGAGATCCTAAGGAAGCAGAAATTATTTGGGAGGAATTGGGGCTAATTTTATTTTATTTATTTTATTTAGTATATTTATATGGCTGCCCATCTACCAAAGGCACTCCAGGCAGTAAACAAGATAGAAACAAAATCAATTTCACCACTCTTTAGCTCCTAAAATATCTTAGTAAGAGTGTAGCAAACACACCCACATTAACAAACTAACAAGCAGACTAATATTAATATCCTGGAGGAATGGTCTTCCTAGCCTTGCAGGAGGCCAGCCAAATCATCTCTGGAGGAGGCTGTGTTTTTGGTTTAGAAGGATATTAAGATCAGTGGATGATTTACTGTAGATTTAGCTTTGTGGATGATTTACTGTGAATTTACAAGAGGTTGTGGGCTGAACAACATCAAGCAAAACTGTAAGGTTAAAAATATCCCTGGCCCACCTGGTTTCATTCCCTGTGATTATGAAATGGTGGTGCCTTTGTCTTTAGAACAATATATCAGTACAATCCCTGGTTTCTATGAAGCCCAGTTAATTAATATTTGTATACCCATTTTATTCCCATGGATTGCATAAAAGTGTGCAGTTGGAATTAAAGGGCTTTTCTCTTTGTCATGAAGCTGCTTCTCCACCATATTGTCAGTATTTCCAAACCACAAGGTTGAAAGGAAGGGAATCTTCTGTTAAGTAGTGGTGAAGCACACAGAAATATACTGCTCAAAAAATAAAGGGAACACTCAAAGGACACATCCTAGATCTGAATGAATGAAATATTCTCATTGAATACTTTGTTCTGTACAAAGTTGAATGTGCACAACAGCATGTGAAATTGATTGTCAATCAGTGTTGCTTCCTAAATGGACAGTTTGATTTCATGGAAGTTTGATTTACTTGGAGTTACAGTATATTGTGTTGTTGATGTGTTCTCTTTATTTTTTTGAGCAGTGTAGATCCAGAGCAGTCAAAGGCTGCTCTGTCATTCTCTCCTCTCCGTTCTGCCCTTCTACCTCCACTCTATCTTTTCCATTCTCCTCCATCTCCTTCTCCACTTTCTCCTTCCCCTTCTCTTTCCCCTTCCCCTCCTTCTTTTCCTTCTCCTTCTCTTTCTCCTCCTCCTCCTCCTTCTCCTCCTTCTCCATCTCCTCCTTCTCCATCTGCTTCTCCTCCTTCTCCTCCTTCTCCACCTTCTTCATCTCCTTCTCCTCCTCTTCCTTCTCCACATTCTCCTCCTCCTCTTTCTCCATATTCTCCATCTCCTTCTTCTCCTTCTCTATCTCCTCCTCCTCCATCTCCTTCTCCATCTCCTTCTTCATCTCCTTCTCCTCCTCCTCTTTCTCCATCTTCTCCATCTCCTTCTTCTCCTCCTTCTCCATCTCCTTCTCCATCTCCTTCTTCTCCTTCTCCATCTGCTGCTCCTCCTCCTCCTCCTTCATCTCCTCCTTCTCCTCCTCCATCTGCTGCGCCTCCTTCTCCTCCTCCTCTTTCTCCACCTTCTTCATCTCCTTCTCCTCCTCCTCATCTTTCTCCACCTTCTTCATCTCCTTCTCCTCCGTCTTCATCTCCTCCTCCTCTTTCTCCTTCTCTTCCTTCTCCTCCTTTTCCTTCTTTCTTTTATCCAATTCTTGGGTTTGTTGTTGTTTATGTAAACAAATTGTTGCAATTGCAATTGGGAAGAAACTCCACCCCCGTCAAAACAAGGACCTTGCACCTAATACTGTACTTCCATGCGTTTGCTTTCAACGCCTAATGGAAGTGCGGTTACAACCCACCTAACTAACCGCCAATTCCCCTTTAGGAACTCTGAACCCTAAGCGTGGTAGGAGGGGGTTTATTCCCAAGACCCCTAACACAAGCCTGAGTCCGACACCTGATTCCTTCTATTCTCGTCTCACCGAGGTGGAAGCGAGAGGGCTCCGCAACCCAACGCGGCCAGCGCTGCCTGTCCGCTTTTCGCGGGCTTCCAGAATGACAGGTAGCGTTATGGGTAGGGTGGAGTGGGGTGGGGAAGTACCACCGCCTGGAGGGGCTCCTAGACATCCCTTCTGGCACGCCACTTGTTTTGTCTGGAGAATTCGCGTTGAATTTTCTCGCCCCCCTTCCCCCCCGTGCAAGCTTTAGACAATAGTAGGGGGGAAGCCCTCGCCTCCCCACCTCATCTTCCCCCTCCCCCGCCTCCTTCTCCTCCTTCGCCTCCTCCTCTCCCCATTTCTCCGCCGCCGCTGAAGGCAGACGGGACCGGCTGAGGGGGAAAACAGCGTCAAAGCTCGGTAGGTTGCGAGTCGGGTGGAAAGAGGGAAGAGGGATGTTAAAGAGGTTCCAGAGGCAGAATGGTGGACTGGCTAGGCGGGAGCTTCCACCTTTGGCGGGTTAGTTAGGTTGTACCCGGACACCCATTAAGCTTTGTACCTCGCGATTTTTGGACCAACGCATCTTTTCTTTTATGCACACCGAGAGCATCCTGACCAAAGACAAATTCCTTATGCGTCCAATCCCACTTGGGCCACACACACACACACACAAATTCCATTCTATTGTAGTTCGAGGTTGGGACTGCGAATCCCGCCTAGTGGGAAGGTTGGCGAGCGGAGGGATGAGCAGCTTGTTCCGAAAAGCTCCCTTCTCTCTTCTCCGGGTTTCGAACCGCTGGAAGGACGGCTGACCGCGGGGGCGGGGGTGGTGGTCGGTGAGGTGGAGGCGCGAAGCGGGGACCATCAATCTAGTTTGTATGTTACAATCAGATGTAACTAATCATCACTCCGAGAGACACATACACACAGACGTGTAGAAGTGACTTATGGGCTCGAGAGATTCCCTCCCCCAAGGGAGTTGATTACCGTTAGAAACTTTACTTAATTATAAGGGGGGGGGGAGAGTCCCTGGATTTCAACCTGCCCCGGGAGAGTACCTACAAGCTGACGCCCTGTGAGTAAACTGGGTGGAGAAATTGCGCGTTTCCTCTCCTTTTCCTCGCTCGGGGTTTTTCCAAAGGTGCCAACCAGAGGGAAGGTTAACGGGAGGAGGGTGCGCAATAAATCTGCGGATTTTCCTTTCACAAGGCAGGGGATCGACCGGTCACTAGCTTGAGCGACTCAGGAAGAGGAGGGCGGGCGTCCTAACAGTTCGAGGTACCAACGGCTCTTCTTCTTTCGGACTCCGCGCAACACCCCGTTGCAAAGGGAGCAAGCCTAATTTGCTGGGGAAATAATACAAGGGGCGAACATTCCTTTCTGTTTTCCAGAAAGAAGTGGAGGGGGTCATTTGACCCCTGTGGAGAACATGACACCGCATTGAAGCCTGGGGGATTGCTCCGTGAGAGTCTAGCGCCCGTGGGGACGCACAATCTAGGGTAAATTCCCAGGCTTTCGTCGGAAGAACTCGCACTGCTGATGGGTAATAAATCAGGCGCACCTTTAAAAACAGGGTTTAAAACCAGGTTGCCCTGCCGTGCTAGAACCAATGGTTATCCGTTTTAGGGTTTTGCCGCCCTCCCATTCCCATCATCCCCATCCCGGGCGGGTCTTTATTTCTGCAAGATCGTTTTATTTAAAACGCGCGCGCCTTGAAACGCTCCTAATTGTTTGTTCTTTTTTTGGATGAAAGGTTGGGATTGAAATATTTGAATTGAGTGGGTTAGGGCAATGGAGGTGCATTTCCGGGGGCTTCCAAAAATCCCCCTGTTCGAACAAGTTCAGCAACAATCTCCACGCTAGAAATTAAAAGACCTCAAAAGTTTTCTAGTTGTACAAGGTGGACTTAGGGGAAAAGTGGACCGAGAGGAAAAAACAGAGAGGTACTTTTACCCCTGAGTTGGGAGGAAGGTACGTAGATTAGAAAGGTTGGTTGTTGGTCAGGGGAGAAATGAAGGGCGGCTTATAAATCTAATAAATTGAATTGAAATGGGGGGGGGAATCTAACCCCATTTGAGTGAGAAGAGAGGAAAAACTTTTTTTTCTTTTTCTTCAAATCCTTTCTTTCTAACCCCCGGGGTGGGGGAATGAAACACTTCAAAAGGAACTTTAACAAACTGGCGCATGGCGGGGGGGGGGGGGGTGTCTTCTTCTCTTTGTGGAGATCTGAGTGTTTGTGGTTCGATGCAGCCAAAAGCATCCGAAAGTAACCGTTATTCCGGGGGACCACAGGTTTGAAGGAGAACCGCGCAACTCAGCAAGGCGTCTCCTCGGCAGAAAGCCCTACTGACTTGCGAGGGTGAATTGGGGTAGGGACGCACGCCCTAAACCCGTCAAGACTGCAATTCAAATGCCGCCTTTAGGCAACGGTTGGCCCGTGCCGATGTTTTCAATGAGGTATGCATATATACTGCTCAAAAAAATAAAGGGAACACTCAAATAATACATCCTAGATCTGAATGAATGACATATTCTCATTGAATACTTTGTTCTGTACAAAGTTGAATGTGCACAACAGCAGGTGAAATTAATTGTCAATCAGCGTTGCTTCCTAAGTGGACAGTTTGATTTCACAGAAGTTCGATTTACTTGGACTTATATTGTGTTGTTTAAGTGTTCCCTTTATTTATTTTTTTGAGCAGTGTACATTTTGAGATGCTTCCTAAAGTGTGGGATGGTTGATCTATAGCTTGCCACACAAGTGTGTGCATCTATATATATCCATATTCATCTATCTCCATATCTATCTCCTTAATTCCATCTCCATATATCCATATTTATATATCGAGACATATCTACTGTATATCGGGGAGTGCTTAATTGTACTGCTTTGCGGCGTCTCCTCACACAACAATTTCGAGGAAGTTCCGGGAGAGCCCCGCTTTCGCGAGCTTTATTCTTCTCATATTTGCGAAATGGAAGCAGCTTTCATGGGAAATGGTTGATGGGCGCTTCACTGATTAAGGGCTTAAATAAGATCTCAACCCTATAAATCAGAACGCTTGTTTGTTGACTTTGCATAGGTAGTCGATTTGGCTGCGCGTTTCTCCCTGGCCATAAGCCCGTTGTTGCATGCCGCGAAGAAATGAGACCGCAACAACGCTTTCTAACATTTTGAACAATGATTCCCCTGTCCCACCACTATGCCTTCTTTCCCACATCTTTTGTAGGGCGGCTAAGACCCAAACAGATCCTTATTCGCACCAGGCTGTGCAGAGATCCTACCTTTGTTCTTCTCTGGGCACTTTTAACTGGGATTTAAAAGTGGCTGGGTACAAGTTTTCTAAGGCAAGTCAATTAGACCCTAGCCACACATATGGCAAATTGAGTAAAGATTCTCTCTGGAAATAAGAGCAAACGACTGGGCTGTTTTTATTGTAGAATAGAGAATGGAATGGAATGGAATGGAATGGAATGGAATAGAATAGAATAGAATAGAATAGAATAGAATAGAATTCTTTATTGGCCAAGTGTGATTGAACACACAAGGAATTTGTTTTGGTGCATAGGCTCTCAGTGTACATAAAAGTAAAGATACGTTCATCAAGAGGATAATAATAGTCCTGGTATTAATAAGCAATCAAATCATATTAGGAACCAGTCAATTAAAAAATGTAAGGATACAAGCAACAAAGTTACAGTCATATAGTCATTAGTGGGAGGAGAAGGGTGATGGGTACGAGGAGAAGATTAATAGTAGTGCAGACTTAGGGAATAGTTTGACGGTGTTGAGGGAATTATTTATTTAGCAGAGTGATGGCGTTTGGGGGGGGGGGTTTCTTGTGTCTAGTTGTTCTGATGTGCAGGGCTCAATAGCGTCGTTTTGAGGGTAGGAGTTGAAGCGGTTTGTGCCCAGGATGTGAGATGTCTGTAAATATTTTCACAGCCCTCTTTCTGACTCAGGCAGTATACAGGTCTTATTCCTTTCTTTAAAAAAAAGAAAAAAGAAAACATGCACCCAGATTTGATAGTGAATTAGGATGGAGGAGAGGGAGGAGGTCTTGCCACTCTTACATGCAAAGATCACTAAATATTCCCTTCCTCAGAGGTGGGGGATGAAAAACCAGTAGGAAATGTTCCTTGGGGATAGCGCAGTTCTTCCTACAGTTGTCTGAACATTTCTAGGGGCTATTTGATTATGATAAAGATGAATGAATTATTATTAATAATACAATTATGAATTGTATTCATGCTTGCATCAAAATGTTTCAGGAGTTCCCAAATTCTTTATTTTGCACACATACACAAACATACACATACGTGTGAGAGAGAGAGAGAGAGAGAGAGAGAATGTATATGTGTATGTAATGTGTGTGTGTGTGTGAAATAAAGCACACACACATACATACATACATACATACATACATACATACATACTGCTCAAAAAATAAAGGGAACACTCAAATAACACATCTAGATCTGAATGAATGAAATATTCTCATTGAATATTTCATTTGCACAACTATTCCATTTGCACAACAGCATGTGAAATTGATTGTCAATCAGCGGTGCTTCCTAAGTGGACAGTTTGATTTCACAGAAGTTTGATTTACTTGGAGTTATATTCTCTTGTTTAAGTGTTCCCTTTATTTTTTTTGAGCAGTGTATATTTATTATATATATAATAAAGCCAAGCTTCCAAAAATTCTCTTGAATGTTTGCATTTAAGCAATGCAAAATTCAAGAAAGATGGCCCTGTTAAATTTGCTGCAACCACAAAGCCAAATTTAGGACTCCACTACAGATGAGCCTGCTGGCCTTTCCAAGGAAAAAAGCTCAGAGGTGGCTATAAGCTCTTGCCTAAACTGATTGGGTCAGCAGTCATAAAAAGTTGGCTTGCAAGGAAGGCTGAATATAAAAGGTGATCTTGCAGTCCCATCAAAGCTTGCAGGAACTGTTTTTGCTAAACTAGAATGGGTGTTTCGGTTTAGAATGTAAATCCAGTTATTGTGATTGGTACAGTACGGTATTTTGGCTTAGTGCCATATGTATGATCCCACCCAATTGTGGTCTAGTCATCAAACCATAGTTAAGCAGACAAGATTTGGATAACATAAGCATCAGCCAGCGAAGCTGAAGGGAAATGGGATTTGGACAGAAAATATATTTTAGTATGAACTGGGAAAGAAAAGCAGTTTATACCATTTATTCGATTTTTTTAATGGGTTTTTTTTTTCATTTGGATAAACGCTTCTAATTAATTTTAACTTTAAATTAATTTTAAGATATTATTTGGACACGTTTATGTTTAGTCTTCCTTTAAATAGCTCAAACTATTTTATCGACTCAGCTTGTTAAAGCAGACTAGAAAACTCTCTGTCTGAACTATCAAGGAATTTCATTCCGAAGTAGGAATTTGAACTACGACTTCCCAACCTAACCCAACAAGGTCATCAGCTCTATTTTACATCAATTGCTCTGGCTCACCTACAAAATACGTCATATGAGTGAAGATAAGCTTAGGTATTTAAACAAATCCAATGATTTACCTTAAGTTAAAATGCTTTTGCATACATCTGTTTATTTGTAGTTTAAAATTTTTACAGGATCATTTATATCGGCCTGGCATTATTTTATATAATGCCTAATTTTTTTTCTTTTCTTTTCCTTTCTTTCTTTCTCCTCCTTTCCTTCTTTCCTCCTTCCCTTCTTTCTTTTCAAGCATCTTCAAGCGAGTTTTGAAATATAAATATTTAATGATAAGAACACCCTTAAATTTACTTTAGAAAGTCACCCAGATCAGAAACATGGAATAACCGCTTCACAACCAACTCGCATTTAACAAAATTGGGTTCCTACGTTTGAAACCGGAAGGTGCGAAGAGCCAAAACTCGCGGATTTTGCAATTGCGCTAAAATATTCATAGAATCTGTTTTAAAAAACAAACGCCGCACTTTAGCCATTTATCCACGAATGAAAAAATGAAAAAACAACACCCCACTCTCCTAACATTCCTTATCTGGCCACGTTTCTATTACTTTTCCACGGCATTCCAGAGAGTTGAATTCGTTGCTGTTATTGCTAGAAAGTATTTAGTCCAAATCTCTTGAAAAGATCTTAATTATTTATTTTTTAAATCTAAAAAAAAATAGAACGGATGTGATTGTCCACGGAGCCTTCCCAAACAGCCAAAAGCTTCGCCCTTTACGTGCTTCGGGCGCGTTCGAACCCTCGCGGCCCAAGTGAAATTCTCCGCCTTTGAAGAGAAAACTTCCGTTGGAACGTTTCTGCTCGCAGCGTTCCACCCACCTCTCCCCACTTCTGGATCGCCGGAGCCAAAAAAAAATCATTAAAGTGGCATAAAAGGCCAATTAATAAAATAAATAAAATAAATTAGGCAGCGGGGCATTTCTGGAAGATGTTGGCGATCAGGGCAGTGTTTGAAGGGACAAACCAGTCTTGGTTTTTCCTTTGTTTATTTATTTTATTACATTAGCTATCGCACTGATAAAAGACTCGGGAACGGGACCAAGTGATCGTAGAGAGTTGTGTTTAACGGGCTCACCATCAGTTGGAGACAGCAAGAGTTGAGGTCTTCACCCTAGCGTTCATATAATCGCCTCCAACCTCGAGTTTATCTACCCCACGCCCTTTTCTTTCTTTCTTTCTTTCTTTCTTTCTTTCTTTCTTTCTTTCTTTCTTTCTTTTTCTTTCTTTCTTCTCTCTTTTCTTTCTTTCTTTCCTTCCTCCCTCCCTTCTTCCTTCCTTCCTCAGTCTCTCCCTCTTTTTCTCTCTCTCGCCAATCAATTATTCAACTTATCTGCTGCCCCATTTAATCACCATGGTTAAAAATAATTTTTTAACATGTCCCTAAGCCTGTCTGCCTGGGAGTTCCAAAGATGCTTTTTAAAAAAGAAAATAAAAGCAACTGGACTTTTGTTTTTTTCTTTGAAGACGTTTCACTTCTCATCCCAAAATTTCTTCAAAGGGGGGGGAGGGACAAAGAAAAGTTCACTTGCATTTTTAAAAAGCACCTTTGGGACAACTATGGTGTGGAATGACAGAGAATCCCCATAGATGTTTGTCTGGCTGGGAGAAGGCTAACTGACTTATATATAGGTTTTCTCGAAGATAAATGCAGGAAACTGTAAGTAGGATGTTCTTGACAAATGTATCTTTTTCTTTTATGTACATGGAGAGAATATGCACTAGAGACTAATTCCTTGTGTGTCCAATCACTCTTGGCAAATAAAGAATTCTATTCTATTCTATTCTATTCTAATTATCCTATGCAGCTTCCCAGAAAAGCACACCTTTCATAAAAATAGGCTCCATTGAGTTAAACAGATATCCCCCACACACACAAAAAAAATAATGGGAATAAGATTACAGTTAGAATATATTACAATCACACACTTTCTCTCCTGGTTATTGGAACTGCAAGGATTCTGGAGCTGAGTTCACATAACTTACTAAGCCAGGACTGATTTCACCATGTTTACTAAATAAGCCATGTTAAAATGGGTTCACAAACCCCTGAACCACGAATAAGTTAACTGTGCTTTGATTTCATATTTCACTCTCAGATTCAAACATTGCGATCATGTTCTTGCTTTAGATTTGAGGTCAATTTCATTTGGATTAGTTATTGCCCAGAGGAATAACTTCAAATAATGAAAATGTTTCTATGAGTTCAAAGCCTCGCTGAAGAGGCTGCCTCGCTGGGTTCCTGGTTTCTTCACCCACCCTTTGCTTAATTTGTGTAGAGTGTGTCTGAATGGAGTCTGATGTGGGTACACTCAAGAATTCCCTTTAAATTGCTTGCCTGTGCAAAATGAAGCATTCCTGCATGAGCTACTCCACTGGTTTTGCCATTTTCCCACAAAGAGACACACCTAAAACAAGGAGCAAAGAATATTTGCTGAATGATTTTATTCTATTTACATTGTTATCTTACTATACAAGCCAAAAACTGGAAGTGCAAAGTGTATTTTAATTTATAGGATGCCCATAATTTGCCCTAATCAAGATCCACTATCAATATCAATGCTTTGTCCTAAAATGTTACAAAAAGCCAATGGCCTCAGAGCAGTGTGGCTGTGAGCATATACCAGCTCCTTCAGAACAGTTCAAAAGGGAAGTGAGAATCACATTGTTTGTGGTGTGTATGGTCTCTGAGGGCTCCATCCTTTTTTTCTCACCAACTAGCTACTTAAATTGGCATTAAGACAGCGGCACAACTCCAAAAAACTACTAGATGGCAGTAAAGTGGAAGAGATTTCACTGTCACTCAGTGGTGGTTCAGAGAGTTGCAGTCCAAATCTGTTAGCCATGGTATAATTCTTAGACAGGATGATTATTGCTTGTCAGGGTTAGGAACGATGGGCACTGTAGTACTACATATCTGGGGAGGTATTAATTCATAGAAAGGTAGACTTATTGTATTTGTAATTATACTTCCTATTATTATGATACTGTAATACTGTAATACACTTCTTATTACCTATTACTGTAATAAACCAACGTGGAATAAGCCTTGCTACAAGGCTCAAAGTCTACCAAGAAGTAGTGCTAACTACCCTGTTTTATGCCAGTGAGACTTGGGCTATATACAGGAGACATACTAGGCAATTGAACCACTTCCACATGACCAGCCTCGGTAGAATTCTGAGGATCCAGTGGCAGGATAAGGTGCCTGTCACTGAGGTCCTCTCCAGAGCAGACCTGCCATCAATTCCCATCCTGCTCATGAAAGCCCAGACACACTGGGCAGGCCAAGTTGCAAAGATGCCAGACCATTGCATCCCTAAACAGCTCCTCTCTGGTGAGCTGTCTAAGGAAAGTGATTGCATGGGGGACAAAGGAAGCATTACAAAGACACATTGAAAGCCTCCTTCAATCCCTTGATATTGACACCACCTCCTGGGAAACCTTGGCACAAGATCAACCAACATGGCACATGCTGATCCACCAAGTCTGCCAGACATCTGAAACCAGAAGGACATTCATAGCAGAAGACAAGTGAGCGCTCTGCAAAGCCAATGACTATGGTGCCGACACATGTCTGCCCAACATGTGGCAGAACATTTTGTGCCCATATAGGCCTTACCAGCCACCTGCAGATACATCACATACAGCCCACAACCCATTAGATGTCAAGGTCCTCTTTGAACACGATGGATGAACATTATCATAATACTATGGCTCTGGAGATGGTAGTGAATATGTGAAGGAAAAATGTTGATATTCACAAAGAAACAAATAATAATAATTCTACAATGGCAAGAACTTGCTGGATACAGTTGAATTCTTTACGACTGCAAATCTGTGTTACGGCAATTATAATTATGATTTAACCTTAGGCTCAGTCCTAGAACATTACAAAAACAAGTAAAAGGAACAGCATTTCTTCTGGATAATCACAATCAGAATTCATTTGACACTGGAAACAAATGTTTACAGCTAGAAATTTCCCATTTGACTCTTTAAAAAACTAATGAAGATCTCATTTTAATATCTCCCAGGTAACGATGTAACATATCTTTCACTCTATCTTCTGCAGACATGTTTTTAAAAGTGAGGATATTTGTTTATTATAGAGTGGGGGGACCCTAAATAGTTATGAAATAAGAATTGTATGGATTTTACCTTGACCATGAGCAGATTAATTGAACTCACTCATCACTCTAAATCACTGACTATGATTTGTTTCATAACTATAATTGCCTAGATTCACATAACATCCTAACTTCAGAGAACCTAAAAAAACCCACCAAGATCACATTACTGTTTAGTACAATACCAGAAGTTGCTCTTTCTCTTTATTTTATAGCAATAAAAAAATAACACCATTGTTTTCGTGACAACTTCAGAGAACTATTGAGAGACAGTGTTGCCAACTGATCAGAGAAAGTGTGGGACTGTTCCTAGGCTTTTAAGTATAGCATGTGATTTCTCTAACATGAATAAGATTCATAAACTCATGGAGATGAAAAAGGCAATCGAGGTTAGTTAGTAAAACAGCTTTATGCAAGAAATTATTTCACAAAGATTGGAACTACAGCCTGAAGATGGTGAATGTGATTTCGCCGAAACGTCGCATAGACATGCAAAACATTACACAGGGCAAAACCCGAACTCAGAACAATCTACATACATATACCCGTGAAAATTTACGAAAACATATATATATATATATATATATATATATATATATATATATTATATATATATATATATATATATTTTAATTTATTTATGAATTGTTTGCTGACCCATCTCACTTCAGTATGACATTTGTCCAGCTTCTGCTTCAAATCATCCAGCAAAGAGAAACTCATTACTTTCTTTGGAAATTTGTCCCACTGCTAAGTTGCTTTTACTGTTGAAAAACCTATTTAAGGTTCACCTGACGGAGAGGCGGAATCATCACCCATCTTGTATTGTGATAGCATCCACAGATTGCTGTAAACCAGGGGTCCCCAAACTTGGCAACTTTAAGATTTGTGAACTTCAACTTCCAGAATTCTCCAGCCAGATTTGCTGGCTGGAGAATTCTGGGAATTGAAGTCCACAAGTCTTAAAGTTGCCAAGTTTGAAGACCTCTGCCTTAGACCTTTCAAGATAGGAGGATGATATGTTGCCTGTAGATTGTCTATCCCTGATGTAATTGCTGGAGATACATACAAGTTATGAGGCAAGAAAACAAATGATGATAGTCCCGTTCCAAAATCCAAAACAGTCTTGAAGTAACTAGATTGTTTACCTCATTTGGAGTTTCCTAGCTGGCAGATTGAAGATAGATTCATGGAAAATGAACACTATCTCCTATCTGAGTACAGCATAAGACCATGGAAAAGATAAATGCCTCTCCTTATCACTCCTCTTTTGATGACTAGTTTCTCTTTGACAGGCCCATCTTCTGCTGCCAGGCCTGGAGGATGAAGACTGAAGAAGCCCCCTCTTGTCTGCAGCAGGCCATGCCAGTCTTGGGATATGGTAAGTTCCTAGTTTTGGGGAAATGTGTTGAGCTCCAAAGCTCATTGCTTGATAGTGAGATTGTACAGAGTACACCCTCGCAGTGGTTTTCAACCTTTCCTAATGCTGCGACCCTTTAATACAGTTCCTCATGTTGTGGTAACCTCCAACCATAAGTCTAGCTCCAATTCTCCCAACAGAGCTTTAAGATGATTGGCAGGAAGGTCAGAGGGACACCCCTACTGTAAACACCTGATTGGTCAGATTTTAAAAATATGTTCCAAGGCGCCAGAATAGAAGCTTTAGTTCCTAACACCATGGGAAATTTATATTTTCTATGGTCTTAGGCGACCCCTGTAAAACAGTCATTCAACTCCCAAAGGGTCCCGACTCCCAGGTTGAGAACCATTGCTCTAAGGTCTTCTAGTCCCTGTTGGTTACACACTAATTTGTTCCAGTTTACCATACCTTTGGGGATCTCTGATTTAACTCCCTATATTCTACTCAACAAATTATGTCAGTCCATACATAATTGTACAACTCTGTACAATCCTGCCCTCACTGTGAGCTGAGAATGGAATTCTATACTTTCTATGTTTGTGTAACATATTGAATGGGTGAATTAAAGAATTCACGAGATAAAGACTACATTCATATAATGTAGGGGTTGCCACAGAGAAGAAGGAGTAAAATTATTCTCCAAAGCACCTGAGGGTAGAACAAGAAGCAATGGATGGAAACTAATCAAGAAGCAACTTAGAACTAAGGAGAAATTTCTTGACAGTCAGAACAATTAATCAGTGGAACAGCTTGCCTCCAGAAGTTGTGAATGCTCCAACACTGGAAGTTTTTTAAAAGATGTTGGATAACCATTTGTCTGAAGTGGTGTAGACCTAAGCAGGGGGTTGGACTAGAAGATCTCCAAGGTCCCTTCCAACTCTGTTATTCTATTCTACTCTACTCTATTATATTCTATTCTACTCTACTCTACTCTATTCTATCACATTAAGCTTGGTTACTATTAACCTTGATTATATGTTAGTTGGGCATGATGCACAAATTCAACTGTTTATGATTCAATATCTGGTGCAACTGCCCCAAATAGTTAAATTCAGTTAGCTAGGTTGTGTGAATGCCAATAGTGTGGCTTAATGGAACAATATTTTCCGAAAGTCATATGATTCTAATGTGGGCCATGTCACCTTCTCGGAGTGGAATAGCTTTCCTCTCCTCAAATGAAGTAGAGGGATCTCATTTCCAAGACAGAAGTCCACACCAACTGGTGTTTGTTGTCCCATTTCTAAGTCTTTTCCTTCAGGAATGGAGAGAATAGGACCCATCCCTTGTATTTCACTTCAAAGGACAAAACATCTTTGAAGTGGCAAAGAGAAGGACCAGGAGAGACATGATAGCAGTGTTCCAATATTTGAGGGGCTGCCACACAGAGGAGGGGGTCAGACTGTTTTCCAAGGCACCAGGAGGCCAGCCAAGGAATAATGGATGGACCAGGGAGAGATTCAATCTGGAAATAAGGAGACACTTTCTGACAGTGAGAGCGATCAACCAGTGGAACAGCTTGCCTGCAGAGGTTGTGGGAACTCTGACACTTGAGACTTTCAAGAGGAGATTTGATTTCCATTTGTCTGAAATAGTGTAGGGACTGCTGCTTGGACGGGGTTGGGGGGTTGGATTAGATGACCTACAAGGTCCCTTCCAACTCTAGTAGTAATCTAATCTAATCTACAGCTGAACAGTTTTTTCTCTGCATCTCGACATAGGTCGATGCCAGGTTAGTCAAATTAGAGAACAAACTCTGACTTCATCTTCTTCAGGATAATAAATATGGGGGGGAAATTAAAGCCAGAGGCAAATCTCCCTAAAAATAACTTTTCATGCCAATGAGAAGTTTAACATTTTCACATCACTATTAGTAAAGCAGACCCAAAGCCAGTGTTCCCTCTAATTTTTTTTTTTTGGGGGGGGGCGGAAAAGTATAGTGTCTAAGTGGCAGTCCCTTCGGGACTGGGCGGCACAGAAATAATAAATAAATGAATGAATGAATGAATGAATGAATGAATGAATGCATGAATGAATGAACAAACAAACAAACAAACAAACAAACAAACAAACAAACAAAAAACCCACCCTGTTTTGCCTCAGAGAATTTCAAAATAAAATACTGTACTGTGTGTCTATAATAGTGAGCTCATAATAGGGCAACTCTATCAATATCAAAATGCCACTTAAATAGTTGAGCTAGTTTCAAACTAGATTTTGATTTTCTTTCTCTCTTCCTTACTCCCATTCTTTTTCTTTTTTTTCCTTCCTCTCTTTTTTCTATCTGTTTCTCTCTCTTCCTCTCTCTCTCCTTCCCTCTCACTCTTTCCCTCTCGGCTTCTGGGCAGGTTTGGAAAACTCTGAGTTGATGATGATTTTTAAGTGAGCGATTGCTCACTGCTCAGCTTAGAGGGAACTATGCCCAAAGCTGGATATAGGGATACAAAAATAATAAGCCAAATACTTTTAAACGCCAAAGGCTCTTTGTTGGACACAAGATAGAGCTTAGTTAAAATGGAGAGCATTGTTTATTAAAAAGCTTCCATACTATCCAATGTTTTGATTTTGAATAGTTTACCAAACCTAAGCAATTACGGTTTAATTAAGGATAAAAGTGTAGAATATACCAATAAGCAAGCAAGCAAAAAAACCCACCAAAAAACAAAACACTCAATCATTCAGCCCCATGTCATCGCTTCTTTAAAAAAGCAATATTTCATCTTTCTGTATAAAAGCCCTGTTTTCACTGCTCTTCAGAATAGTATCAGAGAGGAGGCCTTCCTTATCTCTAGAGATAAGCTGCTCCATAGACAAGTGTCAAACTCATCAAGAAGGCTCACCCCTGGGGTCCCTGATGTTGACATTCTTTCAGCCTGGCAAACTGGAATAGACCCTTTATCTGGGAGCTCACTAGGTGGGTAGATTTTGTATTAGAGTAGCCAATCTTGCAAATACCCTGATCCTAAGCCCCAAAGCCCCTATGAAGAAGATAACCTCGAATTGCACCTGGAAGCTAATTGACAACTTGTGCAAGTCCTCAGTATGGGGGATGCGGTGGCTCAGTGGCTGAGACGCTGAGCTTGTTGATCAAAAAGGTTGGCAGTTCAGTGGTTCGAATCCCTAGTGCCGCTAATGGAGTGGGCTACCGTTACTTTTTCCAGCTTCTGTCAACCTAACAGTTCGAAAGCAGGTAAAATTGCAGGTAGAAAAATAAGTAGTGGGAAGGTAACAGCATTCTGTACACCTTCAGCATATAGTCATGCTGGTCACACGACCATGGAATCATCATCAGACAACACTGGCTCTTGGCTTAGAAATGGAGATGAGCACTGCCCCCTAGAGCTGGAAACGACTAGCACATATGTGTGAGGGGAACCTTTATATTTACCTTTACTAGTCCTCAGTAGTGTTACAGAAGAGAAACAAGCCATGCTTGTTAGTACTGGAGCTCCAGACCACTGAAGTTTCTTGTTGACCTTCAAGGATGGTCTGTGTAGAATAAATTGCAGCAGCCCATACCTGAGGTGACAAGGCTACAAATGGCCTTCAGACCCTTATCTGTAAGGAGGATGACACTAGGCTTCCCTAAGCAGGGAAGCAAAACCCTTTCAAAAAAAGTTTGGATTTCTTCCAGAATCAAGAGGCTTCTAGATTTGCTCTATTTTGCCATGGATAAATTAAAACCTTGTTTCTCCATCCAATGGACTGCAATGACTGTCCACCAACCCTAAATCTTGCAAGTCAACCAAAGGATATCTTGCTTATACCAGTTAATGCCACCAATAGCCATCAACTAGAGTTGTCAAGGTTTGAACCCTTCAGCAAGTATAGTCTGCAGCTGCAATCCTGCCACTTTCTCAATAACTTACTTCCCCTAAATCTACAGGCCAATACTTGATCAGAATAATCAGGTCAAGTAATAGCTTTTTGAAGAGGAGACATGCCACTTTCATTTCAAGGTAGATAACATAATCTCCTTACCAAAGAATGCAACGATCTCCATCCACATCCACTCTCCCATCATTTTCCTGGAAGTCTTTACCATTTAGTTTGGGACAGGGATCCAATACAATGATGGGGGAGCTAAGCTACCCACTTTCTCAGGGATCCTCAGGTTCAAACCAATCTAGATGACACCACAATGTAACATAAAGCAACTCTGTCATGGCAATCTAGATGACATCACAATGTAACATAATGTAATTCTGTTGTGACAGTTGGACTTGCCTAGCCAGCATGCAAATCCATGTAAGGGTGAGTTTAATTTTCCAGAGGTCTCACAAGCCCTTCCCATTTCCCCCACTAACAACTACATTTCAAGTATGAGAAAGTGAATACTTGTTTTTTCCTCATTCAAGCCTTCCATTCTGGAATTCTCTTCCTACCTTCAAAAAGTAAAATTCTTCTTCCAATTGAGCACACCTCCAGGAGACTTCATGTACACTGAGAGCATATGCACCAAAGACAAATTCCTTGTGTGTCCAATCACACTTGGCCAATAAAGAATTCTATTCTATTCTATTCTATTCCTATCCTATCCTATCTTATCCTATCCTATTCCTATGCTATGCTATGCTATTCTATCCTATCCTATCCTATTCTATCCAATCCTATTCTATCCTATCCTATCCTATTCTATCCTATCCCATCCTATTCTATTCTATCCTATCCTAGTCTATTCTATTCTTGTGATTTCTTTGGCAGCAATTTGGAAGTGGTTTGTCATTTCCTTTTTTGAGATTTCACTCCAACACACAACCACAAACACATTTTCCAATCCTTCCTACCCTTCTCATTATTTGGTT
Source organism: Erythrolamprus reginae (assembly GCF_031021105.1). NCBI lineage: Eukaryota > Metazoa > Chordata > Lepidosauria > Squamata > Dipsadidae > Erythrolamprus > Erythrolamprus reginae. The sequence goes on from NC_091951.1 coordinate 197,599,983, forward strand.
CACACCAGGGGTGAGTTCTATTTACCTTCCCTACCAACTCGCATCTATGTCATGTCCCCGCTTTCATGGAGTGGTGACCGGAGGACCGGTTTGGAGGTGTGGCCAGCAGAGGCAAATTCCCACCATCGGTTCAGGCAAACTGGTCTGGATCTGCTGCAACCCACCACTGGTTCACACATATGTATACATTGTCGTAGCATATATTATTATCCTTTTGAACTTGAACATATCGTTAGCCACTTCAGTGTTATTTCATCTTAATCAAAGAGGCTACATAATCTTACCGAATAAACAGTAGGGCGTCTCAAGTACTAAAATTATACTTAACAAGATTTACCACTGTAAATTCCAAAAACATATAGTTGATTGAAAAAGCATACAGAGGAAGAAACCTCTGTAGTGGAAATTCCAAAGGTAGCAGACTGCTGATAGTACAAATTTGTTGTTTTATTTGTACTTTTTTCCCAATTAAAAATTTGTACTATCAGCAGTCTGCTACTTTTTGAATTTCCATTACAGAGGTTTCTTCCTCTGTATGCTTTTTCAATCAAGTATATGTTTTTTTTTTAATTTACAGTGGTAAATCTTGTTTAAGTATAATTTGGAATAATTATGGAAACTGACTTGCTAATATCCAATTTATATTACATACGGTTAGAGAAGTAATGCACCAAATATTATGATTGCTTTTTCTCTATTTTTTTAAAGCTTTTTAAAATAAATACCCACATTGTGTTAGTACTGTTCTTGGGAAACATGAGGACTAGAGACTTTAAGCAAAATATTAATTTAACTTTGGAACCTGTTTATTTATTTATTTATTTATTTATTAATCAGATTTGTATGCCGCCGCTCTACGCAGACTCGGAGACTGTTGTTGATGAGCATCCTCCCCTTCATATGTGAATATGCATGTGGACATTAATGAATCCACAGAAGGAAGTCTTGCTCCGAACTATGTTATATCCATAGTATATTAGTGCACAGTGAAGGGTGCAAGGGTACAGCAGATACCAAGAAGAGACAGAATAGATGGCAGGAGAGTATGCCTAGAAAGATTATTTATTCTTTACCTGGAAGATCATGAACAGCTAGCTGGAGAATTCTGGGAGTTAAACTCCACAAATCTTAAGGTTGCCAAGTTTGGGGACTCCCTGCAAGTGGCTGTCCAGTCTCTTCTTAAAAGCCTCCAGAGATCGTCCCTGCCAAAATGAGCCAATTTGGTTAAGGTGTTATTACAACAGAGGTCAGGAATGGGTTTCAACTAGGTAGGCATTACAGTAGAAATATTATAATAATAATAATAATAATAATAATAATAATAATAATAATAATAATAGCAACAACAACAATATTATTATTATTTTTATTATGTCAGTACAACACAGCAAACAAGATCACTATGCTGGATTTCGTATTTCATCACCAGTCGGGCGCTTCCCAAGCACCTAGGACTGCGTGATGTAGCGGCGAATTATGTTTGCCGATCCCAGTAAAGCGGCCTTTTGCAATTGACAGATGGAGATTTTGTCAATTCCAATGGTTTTCAAATGTCCGCTGAGATCCTTTGGCACTGCGCCCAGCGTGCCAAGTACCACTGGGACCACTTTCACGGGCTTATGCCAGAGTCATTGCAGCTCGATTTTTAGATCTTCGTATTTCACTAATTTCTCTAGCTGCTTGTCCTCAATTCTGCTGTCTCCTGGGATTGCGATGTCGATGATCCATACTTTCTTTTTCTCCACGATCACAATGTCTGGTGTGTTATGCTTCAGAATTCGGTCAGTCTGAAGTCGGAAGTCCCACAATAGTTTTGCTTGCTCATTTTCAACCACTTTTTCGGGCTTATGATCCCACCAGTTCTTTGCCACTGGTAAATGGTAGTTCCGGCACAAGTTCCAGTGGATCATCTGTGCCATGTTATTATTATTATGATTGTTATGATTGTTATGATTGTTATGATTATTATGATTGTTATGATTGTTATGATTGTTATGATTGTTATGATTATTATGATTATTATGATTATTATGATTATTATGATTATTATGATTATTATGATTATTATGATTATTATGATTATTATGATTATTATGATTATTATGATTATTATGATTATTATGATTATTATGATTATTATGATTATTATGATTATTATGATTATTATGATTATTATGATTATTATGATTATTATGATTATTATGATTATTATGATTATATTTGTATGCCGCCCCTCTCCGTAGACTCAGGGTGGCTCACATTAGCTTCCTTCTAGACTGGGTGTACAAGTAGGTAGGATTGTTGCAAAGTGAACCACAGTTCTGCTTTAAGAACTATGTAAAGACATCTTTTGTTCTACAATCATTCCTGACCCTTCAGGGATAAAGACCTCTTTCTCTTTTGCATGTAGCTCTTTTGCAATGCAAATTGCCCCGCAGAGTTAATACATCTGGTCAGCCTATGCTTTATTCAATAAGGTTTTACTCCTAGGTAAGTCTGAACAGGATCACAGTCTGCACAACACTACTGGATTGCCTCTGTAAGCACTGATGAGGTCTGGGGGAAAATATATCCCACTCAGTAACTCTCAAATAAACAATCTGGAAGCAAATAATATGTGGAAGGGAGTACAGAGACCATTGAAATGGTATCTCTGGGACAATTATGCCAGAGAGTTTCTACTTACGCAGCAAACCTCGGCATTTTGCTGTTAAATAAACAGGAATAACACTGCACAAGAGAGGATTATTTTCACAAAGCCCAAACCATCTCCATTTCTTTATGACTTTTAATTTCAGTCTGAGTGCAGGCATGATCAGGCTGTGGATGCAGGGAGAAAAACAGATCTTGGTGGGGAGAAAAACAGATCTTGGTTAGGAGGAAAAAAGCCACCTCCCTTTGCCCTCATTGTGGGTCTGGGTGTGTATTAAATCTGCCAAAGATTGGAAGAGAAATATATCGCGGTTACAATATCTGTGAAGAGTGAAGCTCCAAGGAATTGCAAGGCTGATTCTGATAAAACCTTTGTTATTTAGTTATGCTCGCTGCTGCTTGGTTCACTTACTCTGAATTAACTCGGATGGTGGTGGTGGGAAAAATAGGCTTTACGTGTATGAAGAAATCAGAGAGCATGATTGTCATGCCAAAGAGAAGAGGGGTCTCCTACCTTTAATAAGCAGGTAGAGGAGGAAAGTTTGAAAGGTGTTGCTTCTCCTGAGAATTATACCTTATCCATAGCAATAACTTTGCCATCACATCTCTGCCACTCTTGATGCCTCTCCCTTCCAAAGTAAAGGCTTTTTTGATGAATGTGGCAACTGGGGACTTGCTTCTCTTGTTTCAGGAAGGCACGTGGCAATAATGAGATTTGCTATTCTTTTGATAAAGCCTATAGGCGTACTCCGTGCATCGCTTTTAAACTGCAGGGGTAGATTAACCCAGCTTTCCTCAATGCGCCCTCCTTCAAATGCTTTGGGAGAAGATATCCTGGCCTTGATGTCTTGTCATGTCACGATACGCTGGCTAGGAATTCTGGGAAACTATGACCATCAACACATCAGATCGCGCGAGACTTGCTCTTGTGCACCTACCACAATCTTACCTAATCCATCTCTGTCAAATGTGCATCACAGTTCCAAACGTCTAAAACGATCTAAGATTACACGATCCTTACTAAGCAATAGCCGTGGACATGTTCAGAAACACTTGGAGGTTTGAATGAAAGCTGGCAATTGGCCACCGAAGGGACAGCACAGCAATATAAACCCACTTGGCTTTAAGACTATTTTTTCACTGTGTTAAAGGGGGGAAATAAAGATTGTGGAGCATTCTTGCTGCAAGTTTCATTTGCCAGTAATTACCATCAAAGACAACAAAAAATTTCATTTATTCAAGTTACCCATACATAAGCTAACAGCAGAATGTGCTTATTTGTGTAGTACAAACACAATAAAAAAGAAATGAGAGCTGCAATGATGTGTGCCAAGGAAAATGTTCCAAGTCAGATTCAGACATGCTCTTTCTTATGGTCCCTATCCCCAAATACTTTTCTAGTTTCTATTAAATTTTGCCTTCTCCTAAACTTTGCAAATTCCTTTTTTCCTTTTCATTTGCCCGCCATTATTTTGATGATAATATGCATGTAGCTTGAAATGAAAGGTTTGGGGAAGTTACAATTGTTGGCCCATATATATTTTGCATCATCAGGCTGAAGTTTCCAAGCTTCGTGCTGATGGTGGATGTGATTTCACCGAAACGTCGCATAAACATGCAAAATATTACACAGGGCAAAACCCGAACTCAGAACAATCTACATACATATACCCGTGAAAATTTACGAAAACATATATATATATAACAGAATGAGCACTAAATCAGAAAATCTTATTTCTAAATATATATAGATATATAGATCAGAAGTAGCATCTTTAAGGTTGAAGATGCATATTGAATAGATAATAATAACAACAACAATAATAATAACAACAATAACAACAATAACAACAACAATAACAACAATAACAATAATAACAATAACAATAATAATAATTTATTAGCTTTGTATGTCCCCCCTCTCCGAGGACTCGGGGCATTTTGGAAGTTGTTTCTTATGTTGCAGTGAAAGGCAATCAAAATAAATATTCATCTGAAATACTGTACCTTCACATGTAGAATTTAAAAATATGTTATAAAAGGCTATAAAAATATGCCTTTTTATGCCAGTAATTCAAATGCTAACGGATGGGAAGGTGTCTTTAATTCTTCTTTCACTGAGGTTGGTAATTGATAATGTACCTGTTTAATGTGTCCCTTAGATTAATATATATGTGTAATACGCTTAAACCAGATATTTGCACAGTAAAGAATTATCTTTTCTTTCCATATTCTTTCATGGATTCCCTCGTCTTTTTTATTTGATTGGAGTTCTGATCAATAGCAATAAACAATTAAATAAGTCAATTGTAGGGGTGGGGAGTTGTGTGATCATGGAATAAAAATTGAACTGTTTCCTCTTTATTGAATACCAGGTGCTTCCTTTTTGGATCAAGACAAATTAAATATTAAGTGAAACACCCCTCTTGGTTCTTTTATCCTTATTTTTCTTCCAAAATAAAAAATAAGCTATTTCAAGACAATCATGTCTGTGACCCAGTAATCCTCAAGGTGTGACTTGTAACTCAATAATTCATGTCTACATTGGCATAATTAATGCTGAATAAAGACCTATACTGTATATTGTTGAAGTAAGTCTTGTAAGCCAGGTAACCCATTCAATTTTAATTTACAACTTTTTTTCAGCAAGGAAAGAAATAGGCTAATAGATTTTTCCTGTATAAGTTCTGGCTGCAAAGTTTGTTTTTTCTCAGTTCTGCATATACTATGACCACACTTACTAGTAAAGTATTTTTAATATATTAAAATTAGTATTGGTTTACACATTGTACTGTCTTGGTTTGTTTTGACTAGACTTGAATGAATAAACTACTGTGCTTGTGTAATGCTGAAGTTTGAAGTTGACCATCAAGGATTAGCACATGAGCATAAGGGAAAGGAGGCAAACCAATCATTTAATTAATATCCTCTGCCGTGTGAAGCTATATTATATTTCTCTTTAAATTATTCAATTTGTACTAAGGCCATTTGATATAGTAGTACTTTGATATCAGTTTAGATATTTTCCTCTGGAAAACACAATTAGCTTTGTTTGGTTTTGGCTTTTCTGTATTTTTTCTGCTTTCTGAATTTATATTCTCATCTATGAATTACCATTTACATTATGCAAATGTTCCCTTCTGTATCTATGTTGCATTTCCTCTCTTTTAGAGATGGGCATGCAAGAGACTATCTCGAGGTCACGGGGGGACACAATTTTATTCCTGCTCTGAGTATGGAAATGGTTGAAACCTTTCATATATTTATTTATTTATATATACACACATACCTATATCTTAGAGGCAATAGCAGCCCAACTCACCAGAACGACTATAGGAAGCATACAGCCTAGAGTGCCAGTTTGGTATAGTAGTTAAGATGCCAGCCCAGATACCAGGAGACTGAGAGTTCTAGTTCCACTTTAAACATGGCAGCAAACTGGGTGACTTTGGGCCAGTCACGCACTCTCAGCCCGAACCACCTCACAGGTTTACTGTTGTGAGGAAAATAGGAGGAGGGAGAAACATTGGATGTGTTAACTGCCTTGAGTTACTTATAAAGTAATAAAAGCTGGATAAAAAATTAATAGATATAAATAAATACAGAGGATAAAACCCCACCCCAAGACAGCTGCATTTAAATAAATATCCAATAATGTAGGAATAACATAGCATCTATCTGGGGTTGAAAAATAATTCCATTTCTAGTCAGTAAAATTGTTACTAAACAAATCCAGATAATGGGGATCATGTAATCTCCCATCCCAAAATCCATGGAACTTGTAACTCTTCAATGCCAAGATCATCCAACTCTCTGGGGACATGCTGTTCCATAGGGCGAGCATAATGAAATAGAAGCTGCTCAGAGTCCATTTGGAGTGAGCAGCATATACATGCAATCAATCAATCAATCAATCAATCAATCAATAAGGCATGGTTTATAGATCCCGCAAGATGACACTTGCCTAATAGTCAGGGTAGACCTGGAACGTGCCTGCTGGCTTTAATGGGACAAGCAAGACAATCAGAGATGGGTAGCCCCACAAGTAACTTAGCCCTCAGCTACAGAGAGCTTTATAGGACATATGCAGCATTTTGAAATGGGTTTGGAATGATACCAGGAGTTAGTGCAGCTTCCTGAATTAGGAATAAAGACAGATACCCTCGGGGAGAGGGAATCTCACAAATAAGCTGGTCCTGTGCCATTGAGGGCTTTAAAGCTAATTACCAACCCCTTCAATCACCCCTGCAAATAAACTGAAAGCCTGCACAGCTTATCCAAGCAGTGATGTAATATGGTTGAACTGTAGGGTACCCAAAACTATGTATTCCACCAACTTCTGGACGATCTTCGAGGGTACTCCTACATATAATGCCTTGCAGTAATCCAACTGGGAAATGGCCAAGGAATGAGTAACCATGAGCATAGCTTCTCAGGAATGGGATCAGGTGGAGCACAAGATGAATCTGTGTGAATTGCTCACTAGCTCTGTCCTGAGAAGGGCAACCTTGACAAGAATCCAAGATGGTATCTCACGTAAACCAGAGAGAACACACACACACACAAAATCCAGAATCAATCAATTTTGCTGGGGTTTATTCTTCACCATGCCTTAATATTGTGGCACACATTTGCACTACTGAGGAGCCAGCAACTGGTAGAGGTGATCCAGGGCTGCTTGACACTTCAGGCCCCATGCAGCCAAATTGTGATCAATCTTTATTACAAATCTAATTTATCTCTCTTCTCAGTGGATTTTCAGTCACGGCCAGAGAGAATTATGTTGACTGGGTTAGACTTAAAAAAATATATATATATACATGTGCCAAATTCTTTCTGTGCCTGAGGCAGAAACCTCCTGAAGCATCTGTCTTTGGCTGTAGTGGTGTAAAGATAACAATATAAGAAATAATATGCTGCTCATATATAACACCAGGTGTTGCTCTACATCTAGCTAAAACTGAGTTCAGGCAGAAGAAATAAGAGCCAACAGCCAATTCTCTAAGCAGCCATGGAAAACATGTTTTGGTTGTAATTTATCAGCAAGATTCCATTATCAGCAGCCTCTCATTTGTTTCTAGACAAATTGAAGTTGAAATAAAACCTTTGAAGTCTGTTATTTAGTTATGAGAAATATTTCTGTACATGTCATCCTGTTGAACACTCCCAAAACATTTCACAAAACGATGAAATAGTTTTGAAATAAATAATTTAACCATGGAGTGATAAAACAGAATATACATCCCTATGGGTAATAGTACAGAAATTTGTGACAAATGAGACAAATAATCAGTGTGCAAATGGAAAAGAAGACTTTTCTTATGTTTGCCTCCTTATGAGAATTCCCAGGCTAGTTTATTTCTTTGTTTCAATGGGAAGGAAAGATAACTAAATTTTGTCACATCTAAAGGTTTAATTCTGCTCTTCTGTTTTAAAATAAGTCTGAATTCTGATTTATTTTTTAATTTACTCTAACATTTTGCTCCGTAAACTGTGGGTGTACTGACAATCCATTGGAAAAGCTCTAGATGTGCCTAATGAGAGTCAACTTCAGAATTTTAGAATACATTTTAATCTTGTCAATTTATTCAGTTGAACATATGCCTGCTATCAAAACTCTGGGTGGCAAGTCCCATCTTAAGAGGCAGTCCCAGCTTTCTGTCTCAAAGTGAAAAATTCCTTTCCTAAGACAATGCCTAGACTCAATTCAATGTCCTTCTTAAAACCAATGTTCTTTTTGTTTGGAACAATTATGCCTATCTTTTTTAAAAGGCCTCTTTTGCCCAGAAAACAAAATGTCTCAATTTTGATAAATATGGACAAATATGTTTTCTGCTTAACTGGCATACCACTTTTTTTGGCTTTATTCAAAGAATGAGTGAGCAGCGACTATCTTAAATTCAACATTTATTTAATGGCTCTGCTGTAATTCTGTGTTTTGTGATCTCTTTGTTAGTTGCCTCTAATTTTCCATGCACTTTCCCTTTGTACTTTGTTAATAAGTTCAATTGACTGGGGAAAACCAATAGATGAAGCGTCTGGCGACCAATGAAGCAATTGACCATTCAAGCAATTAACTTAGTTTTTTTTTAATTCATGCAACCCCAGCCAGGCATTTGCCTCAAATCTTCACCAGCAATCAGAAAACATTGCCCTGAAAAATGGATGCACCAGTTTCCTTTTTCCATGCTGAAAATCAGCAGCAAGGAGGCAAATAGGCTGATGCGTCTACACTACCTTTCTGTTTAAACCATGCAAAGTATAACATCCAACGTGGCCAGAAGCTTCGGTCTAAGCTGCTGGGCAGAGATATACATAATAAATAGAGCCTGCAAAATGGAATATTTTAAAAATGAAAATAAAAGCAAGGAAGACAAAAGCAAAAGATGTGTGCTTGATATATTTATTTTATTTATTTATTACTTAGATTTGTATGCCGCCCCTCTCCGAAGACTCGGGGCGGCTCACAACATGTAAAAACAAATCATAAGCAATCAGACAAATTTAAAATATTTAAATATTTAAAAAACCCATATACTAACAGTCATACACACAGACATACCATGCATAAATTAAACGTGCCCAGGGGGAGATGTTTCAGTTCCCCCATGCCTGACGGCAAAGGTGGGTTTTAAGGAGTTTACGGAAGGCAGGAAGAGTAGGGGCAGTTCTAATCTCCGGGGGGAGTTGGTTCCAGAGGGCCGGGGCCGCCACAGAGAAGGCTCTTCCCCTGGGGCCCGCCAACCGACATTGTTTAGTTGACGGGACCCGGAGAAGGCCCACTCTGTGGGACCTAATCGGTCGCTGGGATTCGTGCGGCAGGAGGCGGTCTCGGAGATATTCTGGTCCAATGCCATGAAGGGCTTTAAAGGTCATAACCAACACTTTGAATTGTGACCGGAAATTGATCGGCAGCCAATGCAGACTGCGGAGTGATGGTGAAACATGGGCATACCTAGGTAGGCCCATGACTGCTCTCGCAGCTGCATTTTGCACGATCTGAAGTTTCCGAACACTTTTCAAAGGTAGCCCCATGTAGAGAGCATTACAGTAGTCGAACCTCGAGGTGATGAGGGCATGAGTGACTGTGAGCAATGAGTCCCGGTCCAGATAGGGCCGCAACTGGTGCACCAGGCGAACCTGGGCAAACGCCCCCCTCGCCACAGCTGAAAGATGTTGTTCTAATGTGAGCTGTGGATCGAGGAGGACGCCCAAGTTGCGGACCCTCTCTGAGGGGGTCAACAATTCCCCCCCAGGGTGATGGACGGACAGATGGGATTGTCCTTGGGAGGCAGAACCCACAGCCACTCCGTCTTATCCGGGTTGAGCTTGAGTCTGTTGACACCCATCCAGGCCCCAACAGCCTCCAGGCACCGGCACATCACTTCCACCGCTTCGTTGACTGGGCATGGGGTGGAGATGTAAAGCTGGGTATCATCCGCATATTGATGATACCTCACCCCATGTCCTTGGATGATCTCGCCCAGCGGTTTCATGTAGATGTTGAATAGCAGGGGGGAGAGGACCGACCCCTGAGGCACCCCACAAGGGAGAAACCTAGGAGTCGACCTCTGGCCCCCCACTAACACCGACTGCGACCGGCCAGAGAGGTAGGAGGAGAACCACTGAAGAACAGTGCCTCCCACCCCCAGCCCCTCCAGCCGGTGCAGAAGGATACCATGGTCGATGGTATCGAAAGCCGCTGAGAGGTCAAGGAGCACCAGGACAGAGGATAAACCCCTGTCCCGGGCCCGCCAGAGATCATCCATCAACGCGACCAAAGCGGTTTCCGTGCTGTAACCGGGCCTGAAACCCGACTGCCGGGGACCTAGATAATCGGCTTCTTCCAAGGACCGCTGGAGCTGGAGTGCCACCACCTTCTCGACAACCTTCCCCATAAAGGGAAGGTTGGAGACTGGACGATAGTTGTTAAGTACGGCTGGGTCCAGGGAGGGCTTCTTGAGGAGGGGGCGCACAAGCGCTTCTTTATAGAGTGATGGAAAAACTCCCCTCCCCAAGGAAGCGTTGGTAATCTCCTGGGCCCAGCTCCGTGTCACCTCCCTGCTGGCCGAAACCAACCAGGAGGGACACGGATCCAGTAAACAGGTGGCAGAACTCACAGCTCCAATGGCCTTGTCCACTTCATCAGGTGTCACCAGATCAAACTCTTCCCAGACAGGTGGACAAGTACGTGCCCCAGTCACCTCGACTGACTCGTTGTCAGTCGACTCTGTTTTACAATTGGAGTCGAGGTCGGCTCGGATCCGAGCGACTTTATCAGCGAAAAACGTGTTAAACTCCTCGGCACTACTCTGTAAGGGCTCCCCAACTCCCCCCTGATTAAGAAGGGAGCGGGTCACCCTAAACAGAGCGGCCGGGCGGGATTCCGCTGATGCAATCAAGGCGGCATGGTACGCGCATCTTGCCGCCTTGAGCGCCACTTTGTAAGTCTTAATAAAAGCTCTTACAAGTGTTCGGTCAGATTCAGACCTACTCTTCCTCCATCGCTTCTCTAGACGTCTCTTCTGGCGTTTCAACTCCCGGAGCTCCTCGTTGAACCATGGAGCTCTACGGGGTCTAGCGCCTTGGAGAGGTCGCAAAGGCGCAATCCGGTCAAGAGCCTCCGCTGCGGCCTTGTTCCAGGCCTCCGCAAGAGACTCTGCCGAACTGTGGACAAGTGCCTCTGGTATAACCCCAAGCGCCGTCTGAAAGCCCTCAGGGTCCATCAGGCGTCTGGGGCGGAACATCTTAATTGGTTCCGCCTCCCTGCGGGGAAGGATTGGAGCCAGGAAGTCAAGCCGTAGTAGGAAATGGTCTGACCATGACAAAGGCAACGCATCTAAGCCCCTTAGTCTCAGACCATTACTCAGTTGCTCAGAAAGGAATACCATGTCAGGTGCGTGTCCTCCCTCGTGAGTCGGATATAATCCACTGAACTCGGCCTTGAAGCAGGAATGAAATCTGTTTGACAAAAGTTTTATGCTATTTTTTAGCTCCCTTCTAAAGCAAATGGTGGATAGTGTTGTTGTTTTTTTTAAACCCATGTGTACTGTTGTGAAGCCATTGAAGGGCTGGCATAGGTCAATTCACTGACAATCCTGATCGGATGATTCTGTATATCACACAGCCAATTCGAAATGAGCCTACCTTGCTTGTGTCAAAATATCAGACCCGGAAAGATTATCAATGAATTATCTTTTCAACCTGTAAATCCTGGAAACGGACTAGATTAACCTTCCCCACACTGCTATCCTCCAGATGTCGGATTTCAACCCCAGTCTCATTAGAGGGTGACATTTGAAATCTAGCACATCTGGAAAGCACCGAATTGTTGGAGAGCTAGATAGATGGAGGGCTGTGAGAAGATGAGCAGCAGTAATTTTTATAGTAACAATAGAGTCAGAAGGAATGAAGGGTAAGGATGATTATATTTTCTGAGTTTCGGGGTTTGTGAAGGATTTGGATTTAGATTGTTGTACTTCATTATATTGGAATGCTGACATTTATGGATGCTTGATTTGGGGATTGTTTAGAATTAATAAGTGAAACCTCTTTTTAAAAAGTAGGATTTGGACATGAAATAGAATCCTTGTGGATTTTGCTTCTTTGTTTATTCAATTTATGCCCACTCCAATTTCCAGATTCTCAAACTGGTTACGTGATTAAGTCCTTGGCTTTAGTGATCTCTCCATGACATCACCAGGAATCAAACTCAATTGAAAAGAGATTTTACTTATACCTAACCTAAAAATATTTATAATATATACTACTTAATAATAAATGCATACATAGGGCTGTATCAGAAGTTCATATCTTACAAGATCAAATCATCAAAAGTTTTTTCAAGTCTAATCCATACCATGCAAATAAAAAGAATTATGCAATTTACTTGCAGTTACACATAATTTACTTGCAGGGTACGAGTGAGTCCTTGGGACCTGTTGTTTGAGTCTTTGGGGCTTGAATGTTTTTATAAGACAGCCGATTGCAATCCTGTACATAGTAGAAGTAAATCCTACAGATTCCAATAACATGTGATTCTTAGAAGACAAGCATAGGATCACATAGTAATCATGGTAACATTCCCAGTTCAAAGGTAGAAAACAATCCCCTTCACATATTTCAATATCCAATCATGCTAATGGCTGTATTCTAAAGATCAGGGGGGGGGGGCTACAGTTCCCTATCCCTGTGCTGTATCCCAGACTTTCATCTTGAACTTTGTGGAATGTATTTGCTCATATATAAGTCTGCTGAGATTGTCAACAATTATCCTTCTTTTCTCCCAGTAGGCTCAGAATCAAAAATGCGGGAGGTTTGCGCTGGTTGCAACACCCCAATCTCAGATCGCTTCCTGCTGCGGGTGAATGAGCGTTCCTGGCATGAAGGCTGTGTGAAGTGTGCTGCTTGCCTCCAGCCTCTCTCAGGCACATGCTATTGTCGCAACAGGCAGCTCTACTGTAAGCATGACTATGAAAAGTAAGTGCCAGAAATTTGACTGTCTGAATGATTAGCTTAGTAAGAAATTCACCAACTGAGAGAAAAGGCAGGCTGTTTTCAAAAAATGATTGTGATGTATTTATATACGAATACATGTGGGTGTGTATCCATCTATCTATCTCTACCCATACAGACTTACTTAGAAGTGAGTTGACAGGTTTGCAAGTTTGCTTCAGTTGTCACCAGTATCATAGGAACAATTTCAATCTACTTTAGCTATTGGATGTCATAACAGAAACTTGCAGAGGTTGCGTTGTCATCAGCTGTCATGCACGCGGTTGTAATATCACAGGTGAACAGAGCAGCTTATTGATGGGTATAGATTGGACAACTAAAAATTTGAGAGGCAAAAACCACTTGGTCCCTTTGGTCATATTTGAAGAGATGTACAATGACATACTTTTGGTGTAAATGCCAGTGATTCTGTGGCATCTTTTTGGTCTGTTATGTATGATACAGTGTACGTTTTTGTTACAATCTTTTCTTATCTAAGGGCCATAGTTCTCTGAGGGATGAAGACTTCTAATGAGTTTATTGCTATGTGAACAGATTGTTAACAGTGTGTTGAAAGCCATTCTTGGATGGAATTTAATGAAATCTGTGTACTAGTTTTTCAGCGGCAAGCTAAATCTGAATTCTGCAGAAAATAGAAAAGCCCAATTTTTGAGACAAGTATATACTATGAGTAATAATAAACACTGTAAGAGTAAGCTTATTTTTGTGCTAATTTATTCTTCTGTGTTGAAGTTGAAGGAACTGTTTGGCAAATGAACAGGACTGCTTAGAGAGTTATTGATAGAACGTAACATGGGGTTCTCAAGTCAGTAGTGCAATACCACTACAGTTAGTATGAAGGCAGTAGTTGTTAAAATATCACAGTTGATATCTGAGCAGCTTGAGGCTAGAATTAGGAACAAAATATCAGACAAGATATTAAGGGTCCCCCCCCCACCCAGGAGATAAAAATATCTAAAAATTATAAATTATAAAGAAGGTGCAAAACAAACTGTACACGTATACAGTTCATACTTCTCATTCTGCTCCCTTTCAAGACAAATAATGAGTTCGTTATATTGTATTAATTTCATTGATTGTTATTGGCTTGAAGGCATGATGCTTGAGAAAAATCTTTTCCATAAAGGGAGTAGTGCCTGCTTCTTTAAACACTTTTCAAACCCCATAGCAGAACTCTTAACATAATCTGTGAAATATCTTTCAGAGCCAGATCTTTGCCTAACTTATGGTCACTAGCCAGGGTCATCTCTATCTTCAAAAAGAGGGAAGTTGAAAATTACAGACCAATGTCTTTATGTTGTGTCACCTGTCAAGTCATGGAATCAATCATAAACTAATCCATTACCCTTTAATTAGAAACTAATAACCTACTACTCTCTGACAAGCAGTTTGGCTTTAGAAAAAAATATTCTGCAATCTGCAGCTCTTACACTGCAAAAACATATGGACTTCACAGCTCGACTAGGGTAAGACAATAGACACCATTTATACAGACTTCTGTAAAGCCTTTAACTCAGTGATGCATGACAAACTATGACAAATCTTATGACATTTCCAGTTCCCTGAATAATTGGATAGCTTCACACAGGCAACAAGTAGTCAAAATAGGGAACACCCTATCAAACCCTGCACCTGTTAACAGCAATGTCCCCTAAGGTAGCATTCTAGGACCCACACTCTTTATACTTTACATAAATGACATTTGCGATCATATTATATGCAATTGCATTTTCTTCACTGATTATGTAAAACTATTCAACACCACTGACAATGCTGCTACCCTACAAAAAGATTTTGACTATGTGTCAGAATGGTCAAACAATTGACAACTCCAACTCTCAACTCAAAAATGATCTGTCTTACACATTTGCAAAAAAAAAAATCAGAACACAAAATACAAGCTGGGTGGATACAATCTCGTAGTTGATCCTCACTCTTTCAAGGACCTTGGAGGACTCATTTCAAATTATCTAAGTGCCAGAGCTCACTGTAATAACATTGCCAAAAAGGCACTATGAGTTGTTAAACTAATCTTGTGTAGCTTTTGCTCTGCTAATATTGAACTGCAAACTAGGGCATTCAAAACTTTTGCTAGACCAATTCTTGAATACAGCTCATCTGTCTGGAAATGTACTGCATATTAGATATTAATACAATTGAACGAGTTTAGAGATATTTCATGAGATGAGTACTCCACTCCTCTGCTCGCAACAGAATACCTTATTTATTTATTTATTTATTTATTATTTGGATTTGTATGCCGCCCCTCTCCGAAAACTCGGGGCGGCTCACAACAAGTGAAAAGACAATCCAATACATGATCCAATTAATTAAAAAATTATAAATTTAAGAAAAACCCCTATACTAACATGCACACACACAAGCATACCATATATAAATTCAACGTGCCCAGGGGAAGATGTTTAGTTTTCCCATGCCTGACGGCAAAGATGGGTTTTGAGGAGTTTACGGAAGGCAGGAAGAGTAGGGGCAGTTCTGATCTCCGGGGGGAGTTGGTTCCAGAGAGCCGGTGCCGCCACAGAGAAGGCTCTCCCCCTGGGGCCCGCCAACCGACATTGTTTAGTTG